>NC_091950.1:49977506-50331673 GCF_031021105.1 Erythrolamprus reginae
TATTTGTATGGTACCTTTTCAAGCAATCCATGTGACAATATATTATTGCAAGGTTCCAGAGTAATTTTAGGCAGGGGACAGATGACATGGTTTTAAAAATGGCTCTCAAATATTCGTGTGAGTTTTGATGAACTAATTTTGTGTGGAACAGGTTATGCTGCAGAAGCCTCCAGATGGACTCCAAGAAAACACAGGTCATGTGGCACATGAAGTAGGTTTGTATATTTTTTAGCTTTATTATATAATATTTCAATCACTGTCAATTCTATAATTGGATCAAGAATGAAGTTTAGGGCCTTGTAATGGGATCATAGGATGTGTTTGAAACTGCATGAGATGGGTAACTATGCACTATTCCTTCTTAATGTTCTGCCGGGCTCTCTGGTATGAGCCTCCCAAAAATTCAAGGGTACAAATTTCAGACAATTCAAAACAATGTTCTTTATCACAAAATTCAAAAGAAACAAAGCACCCTTTTTGTATTGCAAAGAGCACTCATCCCAAAACAACCTTGTAGGCTGTACAATTCCCTTAATCAGTCCTTAAGTACTTAGCTAGCAGCTGTGAAGAAACGTCACAGCCCTCCTTCTTCCAATGAAGGGAGACACACACACTTTGCTCTGCTTTGGTTTCAAAGGCGTGAAAAATCAACAAACAAAGTCAGGAAAACAGCAAAGCACAGTCCTGAAGAACTGCGATCAGATAATCTTCCACAACGGCCAAATCAACACGCTACTATTTGTATCAGCAGCTCTAATTACCAGAGCCCCACCCAAACACAGGTGGCCTCTCTTATCTCCTGTAATATGTCCTCAATTGGTCTCTTCTACGCATAACTCTGCGCCTGTGTGGGTCCAAGACTTCTGCATCCGAATCGACCGAAGATAATGGAGATTGGCTTCCTGGGCTGTGTGCCAAGCCCCCCTCTTCCAAGTCACTCCCACCTTCTTCGTCCGAGGAAACTGCACTACCTGACTCTGTCGGCAATAAAACAGGCCTATGACATGCTGATGTTTCCCCTGCATCCACCTCCACATCCTTGGGGCAGGAGCTGGGCCAGAGCCAACTACAACACTTAACATGAGTAATTAAGACAAAGCTTTGGACATATACATATAAATTTGCATTTTTGTTTGCCAGCTGAAACTTTCTTCCCCAGTTGTGTAGAAACTATAGCTCCTAGATTTCCATTCCAACATATATTCCAATTCTTGGATTTATAAGGACAACACAGCAGAGTTATTTGTGGCGAGTAAATTGGCTAGAAGGTTAAGCAGGATTGAAGATGTAGGACTAGACTAACAAAGTGCATCTTTATACTTTACATAAATGCCCTTTGCGATCATATTGTAAGCAACTGTGTTCTCTTCGTTGATAATGTAAAACTATTTAATCCCACCAACAATGTTATCACCCTTCAAAAAGACCTTGACTATGTGCCAGATTGGTCAAACAAGTGGCAATTTCAAATCTCAACCAACAAATGCTGTCTTACACATTGGCAAAAAGAATCAGAATGCAAAATACAAACTTGGAGGACACACCCTTGTAGATGACCCTCACTCTGTTAAGGACCTTGGAGTACTTATCTCTAATGATCTAAGTGCCAGAGCCCATTATAACAACATTACCAAAAAGGCATTAAGAGTTGTTAACCTAATCTTGCAGAGTTTTGTCTCTGGTAATATTGTGCTACTAACTAGAGCATACAAAACATTTGCTAAACCAATTCTCGAATACAGCTCATGTATCTGGAACCCACACTGCATATCAGGCATTCATACAATTGAGAGAATCCAGAGATATTTCACGAGAAGAATCCTCCATTCTTCTACTTGCAATAAAATACCTTATGCCACCAGACTTGAAATTTTGTGCTTAGACAACTTAGAACTTCGCCACCATCAGTCTGACCTAAGTGTAGTACATAAAATTATCTGCTACAATGTCGTAATCTGTCAATGACTACTGCAGCTCCAAGCTCGATTGCAGAAAATATGACTTCAACAACAGTGGTCAATACTTTGATACACTATCAGAATCTGTGGTTTCTTCCCCAAACCACCAAAACTTTAACCTTGGACTGTCTACTGTTGACTTCACCCCATCCCTAAGAGTCTATAATGGATGTGCATAAGTGCACCAATGTGCCTACCATCCCTGTCCTAATGTTCCATTTAATTTGTACCTTTTTAATTCAATTTTCAATTTATTAGATTTGTATGCCGCCCCTCTCCGAAGACTCGGGGCAGCTCACAACAATAATAAAAACAATATTCCAGCGAAAACAAATCTAATATTAAAAAGCACATAAAACCCTATCATATTAAAAAACAAACAAACAACATATACATACCCAAACATAAATATAAAAAAGCCTGGGGGAAAGGTGTCTCAACTCCCCCATGCCTGGCGGTATGTAATGTTTATACTTATATACTGTTATCTTATATTTGCTTGATTACACAAACATACAATTCTCCACTGCATCTGGAAGGAGAGTCCAACATGGGTAATTCACCAATCTTATTGGTAGAGACTGAGTTAATTTAAATATTTAAATATGAGGTAGTCACCGCCCCTTAGCAGCCCCCAATACCTCAGTTTTAAAAACTCAGTCTTAGTGTAGAGACTGTTGAGTTGGCTTCTCTGATGAAGCATTAATAATAATTGTAATAATAGTAGTAATAATAATAGTAATAATACTAATAATGATAGTAATAATAAATTATTAATTTTTCTGGGTTTTTTTCCCCTTTCTTTTTGCAGGTGCTGTGAATCAGGAAAGGGATTTCAAGGGGTCTCTGCCCTCCGCGGGCAGAATCACCCCCACCGTGAATCTCCTCGAGCTTCCCTTCCCTCAGTGGGTACTATGCTCAGCGAGGAGCAACTCAGCCTTGGGTCCCCGGCCTCAGTGGCCATACCCGGCTGCCAGCTGAAGGTGAGGGGGTCAGCCCCCCTCACTGGGAAGCTTGGACGGCAAGAATTTCGCCGGGAACGAAGGCGCTTGGGTTTGGCGCCCAGCCAGCGCCTCTCAGCTGTTCGGCGGCTAATTTGACAGCCGCCGCCGCCGCCGCCGCAAGCCGCTCGCTGAGCCGGAAAAGCCGCGCGGATCGGCTATTTGAAACGGCTGTCAGATTCGAGCGTGGGGGGGGCAGGGCCCTTACCGGCGAGCCTCCCAGAGACCTGTCAGCGGCAGAAAAAGCGGGAACGCCATTTTTGAAGGCAAGGAATCCCGCGCCCGCCATGATTGGGCGGGTAATGTTGCTCTCCGCCCAATCACTGGGCGCGACCAACTGTCACTGGGCAGCATTATGCTCTAAATTGCCTAGACGCCATTTTTCGCTGATATTTGGCCATTGACAGTCGTGTCTGTCAAGTGTCTCTTAAGCTCGCTGTTTAAAAACAACTGTGAACTGTGAGTATGGAGGAAAAGACCCTTGAGAAGTCATCTTCCCCCAGTGTATTGCCTCAGGATAAAGGCAAGGGGAAGTCCAAGGACAAATCTAAGGCCCAAGCATCTTCATCAATGAAGGAGGCAGAGAGGCGCATTAAAGCGTTGGAGCAGAGACTGGAGGCAGCCCTCTTAACTCCTAGAACCACCTCTCCCTTATTGCAGGCCAGGGATCCACCAGCCCAATGTAATTTGAGACCATCAGAGACATTATCAGAGAGGGAATGGTCTCCAGAGAGGCAACACTTCATGCCTCAAGTGGTTCCTCCTGCTGGGCCTCAGCAACAGAGACCAGGGTCTGCCAGCCACTCATTACGGAGTGCCCCATCTGCCACCTTTACACCCACTGCGGCTGGGTTGCGTGTGGCACCTGATACCTGGCAGCAGATGTCCCCTGCCTTGCAAGGCCTCATCTCTGATGTATACTCACAAGGGATGGCTGTGGGGGTGCAACAAACTGCCCAACACCCCCGCTCTGCACAGCCCAAGAACCTGTGGGCTGCACCGCCCCCCTCGGGTATGGGGTCCTGGATGGAGGAGCCGTCTCCCCTGGAGGACATGGAAAAAGAATACGATTTTTCAGATGATGAATCAGCTCCAGATCCTCCTGTGCAAGCTGGACTTTTTAAGGCTCCCCTTTTTAAAATTCTGCTACACAAAGCTAAGCAGGTGGCAGATTTACCAGGTCCAACCAAGGCCTCCGAGGCCTCAGAGGACCCTAAGCCTTCAGCAGTGCTATTCAAGGAGCCCCAACCTGAGACTGAACATGTGCCATCCTCCGATATATTTAGGCAAAGCATCAAACGCCCATGGCAACAGCCTGCAGCAGCTCAAGGTCCTTCAGTCATCGAAAGGAAATTTTATACCTTGGATGATGACATGGAAAAGCTGCTAGAATTTCCGCCCATCGATCAGCCAGTAATGACCTTGATCTCTAAGGCCTTAGTACCATCTGAGACTGGTGACAGCTTGAAGCCGGAGGATAGAAAGGCGGAAATTTTATTGAGGAAATCCCATCATATGGCTAGCTGGGCGTTTCGGGCAGCGACCGCAGCTTCATTTTTCAATAGGGCCTCCATAATGTGGTTACAGGAGGTACAGGCCCGCCTAGGTCCGGAAGAAGGTCGCTTACGTCAGGACCTCAGTAAATTATTGGCAGCTGCGGAGTTTTCTGCGGATGCAACTCTCCATGCCGCAAAGTTTTCGGCTAGAGGGATGGCGGCGTCACTTGCATCCAGACGCCTCCTGTGGCTGAGGAGTTGGCCAGCGGACCTGAAGTCCAAGTGGAACCTGGCATCATCTCCATACCAAGGGGAGAAGCTCTTTGGAGAAGCCTTGGACCCTGTCCTCATCGAGGATAAGGACAAACGTAAGACCCTCCCTAGAGCATACCGGCGCCAGGAGCGTAGACCCAATCCTTACGCTCGCCGTCAGCCCTTTCGTTGGGATTCCTCTTCCTCGGCGAGTCAAGGTAATAGGTCATACACCCAAAATCAGTATGGCCAGCCCACCTTTAGAGGGGACCGAGCGGCCTTTCAGGATAGGCCAAGAGGATACCAGCAGTCTCGGCGTCCTTTTAGAGGGAACCAACGTGGCTTCAGGCGCACAAAATGACTTGGCTCCATTACAGCCCATAGGAGGCAAACTTCAACGCTTCAGTGCCTCCTGGAGAATTACCTCCACCGACAAGTGGGCAAGGGCCACAATATCAAGAGGACTGCGCCTGGAATTCTTGCAGCCCCCGCCAAACCGGTTTGTCACCTGTCCACTAACGCGAGACCCACTCAAAAGACGTCATCTTCAACTGGAGATAACACACCTTCTCAACATACAAGCAATAGAGAAGGTGCCCGAACATGCCAAGGGCACGGGATTTTATTCCGTTGTGTTCCTAGTGCCGAAGTCTTCGGGGGGGTTCAGGATGATATTAAACCTAAAGCTCCTGAATACCTTCATTCGGTATCGCAGATTTCGCATGCACTCCCTGCAGTCAATTTTGGCCTCTGTTCGGCACAACGATTTTCTCACATCTATCGACCTCAAAGAGGCTTACCTGCATGTTCCGGTTTGGCCAGCTCATCGTCGGTACCTCAGGTTTTGTCTCAACGGGGTCCACTACCAGTACCGTGCCATGCCGTTCGGCCTATCTTCGGCTCCCCGTACATTTACGAAGCTGATGGACATTCTGACAGCACATCTAAGGGCCCAGTCCATAAGAGTTATGGCATACTTGGACGACATAATCGTTATGTCCAAGTCTATGGTCCAAGCGCAACACCATCTGGCGCTCACACGGGAAACTCTGGAGAGGCACGGCTACACGGTCAACGTGGAGAAGAGCCATCTTCATCCCACCACATCAATCCAACACCTCGGCTCCATCATAGACACCGCAGAGGACACGGTCTCGCTAACACCAGAGAGGGTCCTCAATATACGGAGATTGGTAACCAGCCTTCGTTGACAAAGGCAAATACCGTTGGCGACATTGTCCAAGGTACTAGGGACTATGGTCTCAGCCATAGGGATTGTGCCTTGGGCTCGCCATCATATGAGGGGCCTCCAATGGTTTCTCCTCCCGGCCCAGAGGGACAAGATGAGTCACTCCCACCGAAAGGTGCGACTCCCAGCTTCAGTCAAGCAGTCGCTGGCATGGTGGTTGTCCCCAGCCTTGATCCAGGGTTCTCCTCTTCGCAGCCACGAGCGTGTGATCATCACAACAGACGCGAGCTTGTCGGGCTGGGGCGCTCATATGGGGCCTCATATAGCTCAGGGCCTGTGGTGTCAGGAGGACTTAACCCAGGTCAATATCAACGTTCTCGAACTCAGAGCGGTTTTCTTAGCCCTTCAGGCCTTCGCTCCCTGGGTTCAAGACAGGCATGTCCTGGTTCTGACGGACAACGTGGCCACAAAAGCCCACCTGAACCATCAAGGAGGTACCAGATCTCATCGCCTCATGACTCAAGCCACGGACCTCTTCGATTGGGCCGAATCTCATCTGGCCTCTCTGACGGCGGAGCATATTGCCGGGACCAGCAATGTGCAGGCGGACTGGCTGAGCAGGTCCACTCTGGATCCTTCGGAGTGGCAGCTGGACCCTGCACTCTTCAAGCAGATAGTGCTACGATTTGGTCTTCCATTGGTGGACCTCTTCGCAACCCCAGCAAACACCCAATTGCAGAGGTTTTTCTCCCGGTTTCCGACTCCAGGGGCGGAGGGGGTCAACGCCCTATGGTCACCATGGCCCCAGGGGTTACTGTATGCCTTTCCCCCCACGTGTCTTATTCAAAGGATATTAGACAAGACAATTCGGGAGGGGGTGGAAATGATCTTGGTGGCTCCCTATTGGCCGAGACGGCCTTGGTTTGCAGACCTAGTAGCCCTGTCGGTGTCTTCCCCGTGGAGGATTCCAGATTCCGAGGTAGTGTTGGTTCAGGGGTCAGTTTGCCATCCGGACCCTCAGTGGTTCAAACTGACCGCCTGGCACTTGAAAGGGCGGGTCTGAGACAGCAAGCCTTACCAGACGAGGTTATATCCACCATACAGGCAGCACGTCGCCCATCTACGGTAAGACTCTACCAGTCCACTTGGGCGGCCTTCTGTAAGTTTTGTTCGGATCACCAGCTTAACCCGGGGGAGGCTTCGGTTGTGTCAATCTTACGATTCCTACAGTCAGGGGTGGAGAAGGGGTTAGCCCCAAATACCTTGAAAAGGCATTTAGCGGCTCTGGCAACCATCATCCGGGTACCCCACGCTCGCTCCCTGGCACAGGATCCTTGGATTAGGGATTTTATTAAGGGCGCGATTAACACTCATGCGCCTCCAGTGCATAGGTTCCCGACGTGGGACCTTTCCCTAGTACTCAAGGCGTTGACAGCCCCTCCTTTCGAGCCAATGAGGACGATTCCAGTACGATTGCTCTCCTTAAAGACTGCCTTTTTAGTGGCAATTACGTCGGCACGCAGAGTGTCGGAGCTGTCGGCCCTGTCTACGCGTGCAGATTTATGTATATTCCACCCTGATCGGGTAGTTTTAAGGTTGGACCCTACATTTATCCCCAAAATTAACTCTGGGTTTCATAGGGCTCAAGAGTTAGTCTTGCCAGACTTTTGCACACATGGACAGCACCCTCTCGAGCTGAGATGGCACAAGGTAGATGTTCGGAGGGCCTTGAAAATCTACATCAGACGGACTGGACATTTCAGGAAATCTGAGCGGCTGTTTGTGTCCTTTGGTCAGCGATCAATGGGTCTGGCAGTGTCAGCTAAATCCATCAGTCGCTGGCTGAAAGACTGTATTGAGGAGGCTTACAAAGCCCGGTCTCAGGTACCACCAACCGGGGTAACAGCGCATTCCACTAGAAGTGCAGCCACTTCAGTGGCTTGGAGGACTCAGGCGTCCATTGAGGACATTTGCAGGGCGGCTACGTGGGCGTCTCCTAATACCTTCATACGCCATTACAAACTGGACTCAGTAGCTTCGGCGGAAGCTTCGTTTGGGAGACGGGTTTTGCAACAAGTGTGTTCAACTCCTGCGACCGTAGCTCAGCCTTTTCCCTCCCATGGGTAGTAATCTTTGGCATATCCCATGTTGGACTCTCCTTCCAGATGCAGTGGAGAAGAACCGTTGTACATACCTGAACGGTCTTCTCGATGCACTGGAAGGAGAGTCCAAACCCACCCGGCATGGTTGTTTCGCCAAGTCGCTGGAGTTTGGGATTCAATTTACACTGTTATGAGGTTTTATGGTTGTTGTTCAATAAACAGGTTATCCTTAAACTGGCTTCGTTTTTAAAACTGAGGTATTGGGGGCTGCTAAGGGGCGGTGACTACCTCATATTTAAATATTTAAATTAACTCAGTCTCTACCAATAAGATTGGTGAATTACCCATGTTGGACTCTCCTTCCAGTGCATCGAGAAGACCGTTCAGGTATGTACATAAATATAAAAAAGCCTGGGGGAAAGGTGTCTCAACTCCCCCATGCCTGGCGGTATGTAATGTTTATACTTATATACTGTTATCTTATATTTGCTTGATTACACAAACATACAATTTTTGACTACTGCAAAGTGCTCTACATGGGGGTACCCTTGAAAAGCATTCAGAGACTACAACTGGTCCTGAATGCAGCCATGCAAGCTGTTGTGGATGTACCTAGGTACACCCACATCACACTAATACTCAACAAGCTGCATTGGCTACCAATCAGTCTCCAGATGCAATTTAACGTATTGGTTATCACTTTTAAAGCCCTTATGCTTAGGGCCAGAATACTTATGGGACCGTCTTCTGTTGCATACCTCCCAGAGACCAATTGGGGCCCACATGATTGGCTTTCTCAGGGTCCATCAGCTAGACAGTGTCAGTTGATAGGGCCATGTGGGAGGGTCTTCTCTGTGGCGGCTCCAGCTTTGTGGAACCAACTGCCCCCTGACATCGTTAAGAATATGGTAGTTTGGCTTAACACAGGACAGTACTTAAAACAAGATGCCAGTTTGGATCGTCAGTTTTGTAGTGAAAGATAATCAAAAAAAAAAATTCAAAGGATAATTAGGTCCAAAATTGAATGAGTTACTTTTTGAGGAAAGATATTTGCGTAGTGTCAAAAAAAGATGGTAACACAAAAGATAATTCCAAGCATGAGAAATCTAACACAGAAGCAAATGTAGGTTTCCAAATTTAGAATTAGGTTTGCAAGCCAAGATCCCTGCTGCCCATTGCTGGTACCTGGAAGAGAGTCTGATGATAAGGAAAAAGCACCAGGTTACCTTCCTGCCCCATTAAGCTTCCTGTGGTCTGTCAAAAGAAGGGGATGGTGGCTGCATGGCTTTATCTTCTCTGAGCTGGGGGTATTTCAGCATTTCCCATTCGAGGGATCAAGAACAAGTTTGTTATCAAATATTTCTATCCTGGTACTCCACAGCTGAAGCCAAGTCTGAAATATGTATCATGGCATTTCATATTTATGGATCGCTTTGGCCATTTATAAAATGGGGTTTGTAAAATGGATATCTGTAAAATAGCACCTAAGTTCTCTCTATGTTTGCTCTTCTCCTCCTCTCTTTTTAATAAAATAAAATAAAATGAATGAGAGCAAATCCCCATCCCATTCTTTGCAGAAGAAACACCTACTATTATTGAAAGAGAAATTACTAACTCTTGTCTTGATAGATGATTGGAAAGTGGTACTACAGAATCAAAATCAAAACATATTCAAAAGCCTGAATAGCCCTAACAGTCGGGCATAATAGATTGACCATGAGGTCTTTTTCGGCCATCAATCTATGTTTCTATGTTCATAATTTGATTAGAATAGAATAAAATAGAATAGAATAGAATTATTTATAGGCTAAGTGTGATTGGACACACAAGGAATTTGTCTTGGTGCATATGCTCGCAGTGTACATAAAAGAAAAAGATACATTTGTCAAGAATCATGTGGTACAATACTTAATGTTTGTCATAGGGGTCAAATAAGCAATGAAGAAACAATCAATATTAATAAAAATCTTAGGATACAAGCAACAAGTTACAGTCGTGCAATCCTAAGTGGGAGGAAAAAGATGATAGGAATGATGAGAAAAAACTAGTAGAAATAGAAGTGCAGACTTAATAAAAAGTTGACAGTGTTGAGGGAATTATTTGTTTAGTAGAGTTATGGCGTTGGGGAAAAAACTTGTTCTTGTGTCTAGTTGTCTTGATGTGCAGTGCTCCGTAGCGACGTTTTGAGGGTAGGAGTTGAAACAATTTGTTTTCCAGGATGCGAGAGGTCAGTAAATATTTTCCCCGCCCTCTTTTTGACTCGTGCAGTATACAAGTCTTCAATGGAAGGCAGATTGGCAGCAATTGTTTTTTCTGCAGTTCTGATTATCCTCTGAAGTCTGTGTCGGTCCTGTTGGGTTGCAGCACCAAACCAGACAGTTATAGAGGTGCAGATGACAGACACAATGATTCCTCTGTAGAACTGTATCAGCGGCTCCTTGAGCAATTTGAGCTTTCTCAGTTGGCACAGAAAGAACATTCTTTGTTGTGCTTTTTTGATGATGTTTTTGATGTTAGTGACCATTTCAGTCCAAATCAAGATGAAAACAACATGGGCATATAACAATACAATTTAGACTTTTATATTGCTTCATAGTGCTTTATAGCTCTAAGCAGTTTATCGTGTCAGCCTATTTCCCCCTACAATCTAGGTCCTCATTTTATCAACTTTAGAAGCCTGAGTCAACCTTGAGCCGGTCAGGATCAAATTCCAGGCAGTGGAAGGTAGAGTTAGCCTGCAATACTGCTTTCTAACCACTGTGCCACCATGGCTCTAAAACTGTATAAATAGAACACCATTCCTTACATTTGATAATTAGCATATGCTTTACATATGGAAAAAGTTATAGTCAAACCTCATTTAACAAACTTTGTAGACCAAAATGAAAGCAAGGCTATGTCAAGTATACCTGGTCCCCAATAGCATGCACATTACTAAGCTCCTCTAGATCTGGGGTCTCTTAACCTTGACAACTTTAAGATATTTATTTATTTAAATTATTTATTTATTTATTTATTTTGTCCAATACACAATACATATAGAAAAGAATACACATGTAGTAATATATATAAAGAAAAGGATGGAAGAAAATATATAAAAATAGAGGAGAAGATATATGAAAGGAAGAAAATATATATGATATATGAGATAAAGGAGAGACAATTGGACAGGGGACGAAAGGCACACTAGTGCACTTATATACGCCCCTTACTGGCCTCTTAGGAACCTGGAGAGGTCAATTGTAGATAGTCTAAGGGAGAAATGTTGGGGGTTAGGGGTTGACACTATTGAGTCCAGTAATGAGTTCCACGCTTCGACGATATGTGAACTTCAACTCCCAGAATTCAACTCCAAGAGTTGAAGTCCACAAGTCTTAAAGTTGCCAAGGTTGGAGACCCCAGATCTAGGTAACTGAAGTAGATCAGAGAGACTCCATTGCAAATCTTCTTCCTATGAGTACATGAAGCCCTCTCTCTGCAGGAGTCTATACTTTCCTGGGTTCTCTATCAAAAGCAAGGAAACCAAGGGTAGCAATTCTAGAAGAAACGGTCAGCTTGGAAGTCTCTTCTCTACTCCAAAATGTAGCAACTAGTTGTATTTTTTTTAAAAAGCCTACAGCTATTGACCATTTTAAAAAGCAATGAAATAACTTCTTCACGAAATGCACTTGTTTAAAAACTTCCAAAGCTAAAGACAAAGATAATCTCTTGGCACAACCATAACTATATGATGACCAAATCATTTCCTTTCTGGTTCTTTGCAGGTCAACAGTGGAAGAGAAGAAACTGTACCAAAGGAGCATTTAATATCATTGCCACCACTGGATCCATGAAGCTGCGGAAAAGAAAGACAAACTTGACCCATAAGGTGCCCTAAGGGCTTTCTCTCGCTGGGTGAGAGGGAGAAGGGTAAAAGGCTGGTCACAGCTGAAAGATACAGACAGTGACAAGTCTTGTGTTCCAGAAATCTCTCCCTTCTCCGCAATGTTGTTTTGTTACAAATCATTTCTGCTCGCATCATAATATACGGTAGCAAGGCTGGCATGTTATCAGTCCTTGTTGTGACACCAAGGCAGAATGGTTAGGGGTAAAACACAGAAATGAAAGCCACATATTTACAATCAAAATCAGTGTAACATTAAAGCACTGAATTCATACTTGGAACTGTGTAAAAAACCCTCCCCAGTGTGGTATCCTCCAGAGCAGTGGTTCCCACAGTGGGCAGTACCGCCCCCTGGGGGCAGGGGGCGCTAAGGGGCCAGAGGGGCGGCAAGTAGTTTGCCATGCTTTTCTCCCCACTTGGCACTTTCAGCCTACCCACCCCACCCCCAGCCTATATAACTTATTCTCGTGCCTTGCCTTGCCTGTCTCCCCAATGCCTTGCCTTTCCGCTGCTCGCTTGCCCTGCCCCTTGGCTGCCTTAAGGGCTGAGCCCAATCAGCCTGCCAGGTAAGCCTGGCTCCCCGTTCTTGGTGCTAGCCAAGCGACTGGCCTGCTCCCACTGCCTCATGAAGCAGGACTCTGCAAGGCTTGTGCCGTTACATGGCATCGGACCAGAATACCCTCGAGACCGCATTCTGCTGCACGAATCCCAGCGACCGATTAGGTCCCACAGAGTCAGCCTTCTCTGGGTTCCGTCGACAAAACAATGTCGTTTGGCGGGACCCAGGGGAAGAGCCTTCTCTGTGGCAGCCCCGGCCCTCTGGAATCAGCTCCCCCTCGGAGAGTAGGACTGGCCCCACCCTCCTTGCCTTCCACAAACTCTTAAAAACTCACCTATGTCGCCAGGCATGGAGAAATTGATTCCCCCAGTTGTTCCGTTTTATGCATGGTTTGTTGAATTGTGTGATTGTTTTTAATAAGGGGTTCTTAATGTGTTTTGTTTTTAAATATTGGATTTGTAAACTGTATTGTTTGTTGGAAGCTGCTCCAAGTCCTCAGAGAGGGGCGGCATACAAATCAAATCAATAAATCAATAAATAAATATGAATAAATATGAATAAATAATAAATAATAAATAATAAATAATAAATAATAAATAATAAATAATAAATAATAAATAATAAATAATAAATAATAAATAATAAATAATAAATAATAAATAATAAATAATAAACAATAAATAATAAATAATAAATAATAAATAAATAATAATAAATACATAATAATAAATAAATAATAATAAATAAAATTTATTTATTGGATTTGTATGCTGCCCCTCTACGTAGGCTAACAACAGTGATAAAAACAGCATGTGACAATCCAATATTAAAACAGCTAAAAACCTTTGTTATAAAACCAATCATACATACAGACATACCTTGCATAAATTGTAGAAGCCTAGGGGGAAAGAATATCTCAGTTCCCCATGCCTGATGGCAGAGGTGGTTTTAAGGAGCTTACGAAAGGCAAGGAGGGTGGGGGCTATTCTAATCTCTGGGGGGAGTTGGTTCCAGAAGGTCAGGGCCGCCACAGAGAAGGCTCTTCCCCTGGGTCCCACCAAACGACATTGTTTAGTTGACGGGACCCGGAGAAGGCCCACTCTGTGGGACCTAACTGGTCACTGGGATTCGTGTGGCAGAAGGCTTGCCTTTCGTAAACTCCTTAAAACCCACCTCTGCTGTCAGGCATGGGGGAACTGAGACATCTCCTCCAGGCCTATATAGTTTATGTATGGTATGTTGTGTGTATGTCTTTTTATATTACAGGTTTTTAGATATTTTTAAATATTAGATTTGTTGTTGTACATTATTTTTATTTTATTCCTTTTTCTCCCCGTGCTTCATCCTTTTGGTTGAAATATTTATATACTAATACCTAACGCTGCTTTGTTCTAACAGCTTTCAGATTCTGGTGCCAGATTCTGGGAAGAATTTTCAATTCATCTTGATCACACCACAAGCTTTTCTAAGTGCTCAAGGCATCCAAACGCTAATGTTTCCGTCACTGATCTGATAGAGGGATTGAAAATAGAGGACCAACATTCCCTGTCTCCACTGTCTGCAGCGTGGCTTCCCTCAACAGAAAGTCCCAGCGACATTGATATGGAACCCAACAGCGATCTCCAAACAGCCAGCGAGGTGGTGAACCTTCCCCAAAGATATTCCAGGACTGCAGAACCTTCCACAGGGCTGGGAGCTTTTACTGAGGCAGCAGGCTTGATACCTGATCACTCCCTACTCATGGATGTTGAGTTCTCAGAATCTGCAGGACTGACACCAAATCCTGTGGTGGCAAGTTTGCCCCTGCTAGCAGGATCCGATGGCGACATCGTGATGCACGATGAGACGATGATCAGGAAGTCAAAAGGGATACCAATGCTAGAACGAGTTGGGGAAACGCTACGGCAGAAAAAACTGCGTGCCACCCAGGCTTGAGGCAGAACATGGATATTTGTCAATATTACATAAGAGCAGTGACAATACGTGGTGGGTAGAGCAATGGAAGAAAAAAAATATTTTTCCCCAAAGTTTGTTCCTTTTGTTTTTTTCTTGCTGTTTTCTTTTCTGTGTCCTTTTGTAAGAAAACTTGTCTGTTTGTGTGTGTGTGTGTGTTCCATAGCAGGCATGTAACTGGGCAGACCCCTACATTTCCTTTCAAGCTCCGTCCAAGTTTACTGGATGACAGAAAATAAAAAGAAGTCCTCCTTCCCAGTTCTTTGGCTGCCCTACCCTGAGACTTTTGAACGAGCTACAGACTGTTCCAACTGTCTTGGATAATAATTCTAGTCATGCTTGGAGATGATGGGAGTCTCAGTCCCACAGAACTAAAGTAATCTCACACTACTAACCAGAGCATGCAAAACTTTCGCGAGACCAATCCTTGAATACAGCTCATCTGTCTAGAACCCACACAGCATTTTGGACATAAACACACTAGAAAATGTCCAGAGATACTTTGGTAGAAGAGCCCTCCACTCCCCCACTTGCAACAGAATACCCTATGAAGCTTGACTTACAATCCTAGGTTTAGAAAGCTTAGAACTACGTCGCCTTAAACATAACCTAAGCTTAGCCCATAAAATCATCTGCTACAACATTCTTCCTGTCGACTACTTCAGCTTCAACCACAACAACACATAAGCACACAACAGATACAAACTTAAAGTAAACCACTCTAAGCTTGACTACGGGAAATGGAACGCACTACCAGACTCTGTAGTATCATCACCTAACCCCCAAAACTTTACCCTTAGACTACCCACTGTTGATCTCTCCCGATTCCTAAGAGGTCAGTAAGGGGCGTGCATAAGTGCACCAGCGTGCCTTCCGTCCCTTGTCCTAATGTTTACCTTTTACTAGTATCATGTATATAAATATTATTATATCTTTGTATACCATCAATACATACTTGACCAAACAAACAAGCAAGCAAACAAGTAAATAGATAGATAGATAGATAGATAGATAGATAGATGGATGGATGGATGGATGGATGGATGGAGGGATGGAGGGATGGAGGGATGGAGGGATGGAGGGATGGATGGATGGACAGACGGACGGACGGACAGACAGACAGACAGACAGACAGACAGACAGACAGACAGACAGACAGATAGATAGATAGATAAAAGCAGAAGGTGGAGACCGATTGGGGAAAAAATTACAACCACACGGAATCAATAAACTGACTTAGCAAAGTGGCAATTGTTATTAGAACCCATCCCCCCACTCTAAACAATATAGGAGAAAAAAAACCCAGGCATTAGCCACCATTCGTCAAGTGTTACCATTGTAACGATTTTGAGATTCCAACTGATGGGAATGTTCACCTTCTCTTCTTTAGTAGTGTAACGGTTGAAGTGTAGTGTAGTGTAACAGTAGTGTAACAGTCTTACTTGTGTATTTATATTAAATTGGACCCAGACTATGTTTGCATCCTTAGCAGCAGTGAGTTGCTACCAGTATGGTATGCAACAGTAGTGGCAATGGTAGTGGTCACGGCGAAAGGCTCCGTCCACCCTCCCTGGACACTTCTGCGCATGCCAATAGTGATGAGATTTAGAACCCATCACTGATCCTTGGAAGGAAAACTCCTTACAAAAATGTGCATACAGTATTTCCATTTTTAATCCACAGTCCCCCTGAGAACATAGTTTATTCAAGGTTTCAGACTTATCAAAACCTTAGTAAAACCAGACCTGGAATACTGCATCTAATTATGGACACCACATTACAAAAAAGATGTTGAGACTTTGGGAAAAAATGCAAAGAAGAACACATAGGATGATTAAAGGCCTGGAAAGTAAAACATACGAAGAATAGTTGCAGGAACCATCTAGAGCAGTGATGGCGGATCTATGGCACGGGTGCCACAGGTGGCACGCGAAGCCATATCTGCTGGCACGTGAACCATTGCCCTAGCTTAGCTCCAGTGTGCAGGTGTGTGCCAGCCAGCTGATTTTTGGCTCACATAGAAACTCTGGGAGGCCATTTTTGGCTTCCAGAGAGCCTCCAGAGGGATGGGGGAGGGCATTTTTACCCTCCCCCAGCTCTAGGGAAGCCTTTGGAGCCTGGGAAGGGCGAAACACGAGCCTACTGGGCCCACCAGAAGTTGGGAAACAGGCCGTTTCTGGCCTCCAGAGGTACTCTGCGGGGGCAGGGAACTGTTTTTGCCCTCCCCAGGCATTGAATTATGCATCCTCTTTTGGCACCTAAGGGAAAAAGGTTCACCATCACTGGTCTAGAGAAAAGGAGGACTAGGGGGGACATGATAGTAGTACAGTGGTACCTCTACTTAAGAACTTAATTTGTTCTGTGACCAGGTTCTTAAGTAGAAAAGTTTGTAAGTAGAAGCAATTTTTCCCATAGGATCAATGTAAAAGCAAATAATGTGTGCGAACCCATTAGGAAAGGAATAAAAGCTCGGAATTTGGGTGGGAGGAGGAGGGAGAAGAAGAGGAGGGGGATAGTTGATGCTGAAGAAAGAAAGTGTGGGTGAGAGGAATTAAAAAAATCCAAAATTTAAGGCTTTAAAAAAAAAGGGACTCTGAGGCGGCGAGGAGGAGCACGCGCCTCCCATACACCCGGCGTGAGGCTGCCTCCCATACACTGCGCCAGAGAGAGAAACCCAGCAGGAATGGCAGGAAACTGGCCAGGCCTTTATGCCGCTCTCAAATTTCCTGGGAAATTTTTCTGGGCTCAGGTTCTTAAATAGAAAATGGTTTTTAAGAAGAGGGGAAAAAATCTTGAACACCCAGTTCTTATCTGGAAAAGTTCTTAAGTAGAAGTACCACTGTATTACAATATTTGAAGGGCTGTCATAAAGAGAAGGGAGTCCATTTTATTTATTTATTGGATTTGTGTGCTGCTCCTGTCCCCCTCCCCTCTATTATTTTCCAAAGCACCTGAGGGCAGGGCAAGAAACAATGGATGAAAACTAATCAAGGAGAGAAGCAACCTGGAATTAAGGAGAAAGCTGCCAACAGTGAACACAATTAACCAGTGAAACAGCTTGCCTTCTGAGGTTTTAGGTCCTTCATCACTGGAGGATTTAATAATTTTAAAGAAGAGATTGGATAACCAATTGTCTGAGAGAATCTCCTGCTTCAGCAGGGGGCTGGACTAGAAGACCTCCAAGGTCCCTTCCAGCTCTATTCTGATTCTATTCTGATTCTGACACATTGGAAAAGATTTGAAATTTTTGCTCTGTAATTACGGTATTGGCAGGACATAAAATGAAAAAGGAAATCACAAAGGAAGGAAAGAAAGCAGATAAAAACATGAGTTTCTAGCTCCAAGAGGTCATAGAGTAGAGGGAAGCACGAGAGGAAGAGAATCCATTTCCTCCCTCCTGCATAGTTTTCCTGACTATAGAGATGGGAATTAAATTATCTGGATTAAGTTGAAGACTAGAATTTTCCTAGACCTTTAAGAGTAGAGCTGGTGTCTTTTTATCAGCTTCCCATGAGGGGGAAAAAAACCCACAACTTCACTTAAAAGCTTCAAGGCCTTTCATTTTCCTTCCCCATTGGCCATTTTGAACTCTAGAGCTTCTGGAAGGAAGCACAGGTGCAGACACTGAGGACTATAAAGCAGGAAGGGTAAGGAGATGGGGAAGCAGCCACACTTGTAGGTGGAAAGGAAAAAAAGACAAATGGCAACTTTACAGGAAAGGCCACCCAAGAGAACGAAGATAAAAAGCAGGAAATTCATGGGAGGTAAGTGCTCAGTACCAGACTGCTTCCTTTAGATGTATGTATGTATGTATGTATGTATGTATGTATGTATGTATGTATGTATGCATGTATGCATGTACAGTAATCCCTCATTTTTCGCAGGGGATGCGTTCCAAGACCACCCATGAAAAATGAATTTCTGTGAAGTGTTTTTTTATGTATTTAACGAGTATTTGGACTTTTAAAACCCACCTTTTGCATTAAACAGCCATTCTATAATGTTTCTCAGCTGGAACGACATGTGATGTCCTACCAGTTTCTTTAATAGAGTACAGTAGTACTCTAGAAGAATTTTATGAGTTTTTAATGGATTTAAAATTTTCAATGGATTTAAGGCCCCTTTGAAAACCCGTGAAGCAGCGAATCCGCAAAAGATGAACCGCGAAGTAGCGAAACCCCACTTCAAAATCTGGCTTTTGTAACTGAACTCTTTCTTGGACAGTGGCCGTTCCTGCTCCCTCCTTCCAAAATTTGGGGACTGCTGGTTTACGCCTACTTAGACAAGGGCCAAGCAATATTCAGGCCTCCGGCTCAGAAAGGCAGAATTAGGCAGGACCATGGCAATGGTGTGTTGCTTAGAACCAGTAGCGCTGGTGGCGGGAGGCTCCGCCCACCTGCCCAGGACGTTTCTGCGCATGCCCAGAAGTGTTGTGTCCATGTGCGCAAGTGTGCACATGAACCAGTAGCAAAAATATTTATAACCCATCACTGGACCATGAGCTTTGCATATGGCTGTTTGTTGTTGTTGTAATGTTTTAAAGGGAGTTTAATCTTGATCGAAAGGTGTTTTTTTTAATTTATGAAAATGAGTTACAAGAAATACACATTTCTTCTAATGTTAAGGCTGCTAAATGTAGGAGTTGGTCAATTTTTTTGAAACAGTATTATATATAACAGTATAATACATAACATTATACATAAACAATTATGTAGGAGTCTGTCAATTCTTTTGAAACAGTATTTCTTTTGTTTGTTCTTCAGAAATATACTTGAGCCTCGTTTAGGCTAATTTAATGTATAGCTACAATATTGGTGGCTCTTTATAATTAATGTTTTATACTTTTTACATGCTAGGGCAGTAAGTATTTTAAGACAGATAGAAGCCATAGTTTGTCTACTAGTAGATGGAGTTACACTTGTGTCTCTTATGCCTTATAGATGAGTACATTGTTATTTTAGCCTTTGGGTTAAATAGTGGCAAGTATGTACTTCTGTATAATATGTATGTACAGTATATATGTCATATGCATAATATCTGTACTTATATATGAGCTGCACTGCAGATATCAGGTCATTAGATGGCAGTAGAGAAAACTCTTATTCCATAGCTTGGTTGCTCATCAGTTATAACTGGGACGCAAAGTAACAAAAGGGAAACATTTAACCATTAGATCAAGGAGTGTATATTTTTCTAACCATTTTTTCTCATTCTTTTTCAATAGTGTCATGTGATTTAGTGAATGCAGAGAAAAAATCTGCAGAAATAGAACGACTATCTTACAGATACACGGTAAAGTCATTTTGAAATGCTGGATTTCAAAAACAAACCCAGTTAAAAACTGATTTATTTCACCTGGATTATTCTTGGCTTTAAGTGAATTGGTAAAATGTCTACAGATCCTCAAACATGAATCTTCTGCAAATGTAGAGCAGGGTGGGTCAAACCAGCCCTTGGGATATTTTTATCAAGCTCTGTTGCTACTCTACTTTTATAACCTGCTGGTGTTGCCCTGCCTCCAAGAGTCAATAAACTCATAGCCTTCAAGGCCAACTCAACAGTCTTCCTAGCTTATAGGTAGAATGATCCATAGAAGCTAAATAGGGCTGAGCCTGGTTAGTACATGGATGAGAGACCTCCAAAAACTGAGGGAAAAATCCACTTTGACCAGGGAGATTGACTATACCTGTCTGCAAAGTCCTTAAGCATTAAGCTTGACTTGAATATCCCTAAAATATCCCTCCTGAAAGCTTAAGTTGAGCAACATGATACATGTTTGACTTCCCATCTTTTCTTTAGATGGGAATGGTGCATCATTTATTTCCTGAATAAACAAACATGGAGGTCATCATTTTGTGAATCTAACCAAGATAATGTATATATGAAGGTTTGGTGTACCATATGACATTCCCCCTATGGTTTTGGGGGGTTTTGGTTCAGATTTGTTGTGATTCCGTCTGAGGCCCCTCAGGGAACGGCTGATCCTCTGACGGCTTCCTGCTCAGAGGGGGAAGATGAGGAACAGGAGGTTCAGGCAGACGGGGAGGAGGAATCTCAGGCTGAGGGAGAGGGAGGACAGCCAGAGTCCCCCTCGGGGGAGCTCTCCCCAGCAAGCAGCCTGGATTCCTTAGATGAAAATGCACAAGCAATCATAGATCTCCGGCAGAGAAGAGCAACACAACGAAGGGGACAATTAGCCAGGTACTTTCAGCACTAAAGAGGCAACAGCTGGGTTTGGGTGTGGTGCTCTCTGGAAAGGCTGAAAAGGCAGACCCACCCTTCCTGGCTTGTGGAGTATTATCTTTGGGAGTCCTGGGACCTGGCTGTGATCTTTGGCGTCTTGGAATTCTGGTTTGTGACTTTGAATACTGAAACCTTGGGGGGAAAAGGTGTGGGTCTTATTCTCTACAGTGGTGGGTGTGCCAGCAAGAAGTCTGCTGTATTGTCTGGCCATCAGGACTCTGCTGTGAAGTCTCATAGCCTGCCTGTTGGGAAGAACAGGTTTTTCTCTGTGTTTATTTTTCAAACTATAAAGTGCTTTTGCTTTTACCAGCGTGTCTGGCTGCTTTTTCCAGTTGGTGTTGAAGTCTGGGGGCACCCAGACAGAACAAGATTTAAGCAAAATTTAATGTGCTTTGGGATCGTAACAACAGTTGAGTAACAACTGACTGGAATTTCCAAACGCAACTTTCTTACCTATTGTTTAAACCTAGATAAAAAGACTGTGTTAGAGGGTTGAATTGGGGACCCTATTGAGCAATACTGTTATCTTTTACAGTTAGAACTATGATTAGGAAATAAGAGTCATACTTTTAAAGTAAATACAATTTCCCATTTGTCTCTCCCTTTCACAGCAAAAGTGTTCTGTTGACTCCAGCACTGATTCTGACACTGATGTTAATGAAGAGGTAAGATGCCCAATTGATAGAGTGAATGGGCTGTAATGTACCACCTTGTGGGACTGAAAGGCTATATATCTCCCATTGCGATGCTACCTAGTAACCATTTTATTATATAACATCTCTGCAATGTGAAGATCAATGGGTGAAAAATATTTCCAGCAATCCTGTATACTCTTTTTTTAAAAAACAATCTTAAAACTTCAGGTTGGACCAGAGGTCTTCAAACTTGTCAACTTTAAGATTTGTGAACTTCAACTCCCAGAACTTCCACATGCACGGAGGCAAAAAAACCCTCACCGGAACACGGGTGCACCTGCATCTCCGGGCACGGTTTTGCTACCTGCATGAGCACAGAAGCGTAATTCCGCTCAAACTCATACTAACTCCAGAGCAGTGATAGGCTACCAAAATTTTTACTACCACACTGTGGGCGTATGCATTTTCTTTCAAAATCTTTCAGTGCAAATTGGGTGTTCTTGGGTGGAGCTCCATTTTTGCTACCCCACTGCGTCTCCCCGTCTGTAGCCCATCCCCGATTATTTTATTTTTATTATTTATTTTATTACTTAGATTTGTATGCCGCCCCTCTCCGAAGACTCGGGGCGGCTCACAACATGTAGAAACAAATCATAAGCAATCAGATAAATTTAAAATATTTAAATATTTAAAAAAAAACCATATGCTAACAGACACACACACAGACATACCATGCATAAATTAAACGTGCCCAGGGGGGAAGAGTAGGGGCAGTTCTAATCTCCGGGGGGAGTTGGTTCCAGATTATCTACTATATACACACAGCTCTTCTAAAATCATACACATTCAATTTCATTTACTGTGATAGGAAAAACATACCAAGAGCCCAGAAGGGGGGAAAAGAAAAAAACCCCAAAATGTTGCTACCGGTACTGCGTACCTGACTATACCCATAGGAGCCCACCACTGTTCCAGAGCCACAGAGGTGAGCCCACCCAGAAGTGCTGTTTCACTGTAGGAAAAAATGTATTTCAAATGCTTTATAGTGTTTGGTTACTCTAATTCCCATTTTATCTAAACAAGTAGAATAGAGGCAATCCTTGCTTAGTGACTGCCTCATTCAGCAATTGCTCAAAACTATAAGGGTGCTGAAAAAAATAACTTGACAATCAATGCCCACATGTATGACTTTTGAAGTCCTTCAGTCACATGGTTACCATTACATGTTTTCCTGTGCCTGACCTATTTTCCCTCTCTTCCCACTTGCAAGATTTGAGAGACTGGAGAGGAAAGGATTTATAGGACAGTAAGTAGGCACATAATGGATTGTGCAGAATGTGGCCGCGAGAGCCATCGTGGGGTTTCCTAGATTAGCAAACGTTTCTGCAACACTCCGCGGCCTGCACTGGCTGCCGATCGGTTTCCGGTAACAATTCAAAGTGTTGGTAATGACCTTTAAAGCCCTACATGGCATTGGGCCAGAATACATCTGGAACCGCCTTCTACCGCACGAATCCCAGGGGCCGATAAGGTCCCACAGAGTTGGTCTTCTCCAGGTCCCGTCGACCAAACAATGTCGTTTGGCGGGCCCCATGGGAAGAGCCTTCTCTGTGGTGGCCCCGGCCCTCTGGAATCAACTCCCCCCAGAGATTAGAACGGCCCCCACCCTCCTTGTCTTTCGCAAATTACTTGACCCACCTTTGTCGCCAGGCATGGGGGAGTTAAGTTATCCTTTCCCCCTAGGCTACTACAAGTTATGCATGGTATGTTTGTGTGTATGTTTGGGGGGGGGGGGGTTAATAATAAGGGTTTTTTAGTTGTTTTTATTAATTGGATTGTTCATGTTATTTTACCACTGTTGTTAGCCGCCCCGAGTCTGCGGAGAGGGGCGGCATACAAATCCAATAAATAATAATAATAATAATAATAATAATAATAATAATAATAATAATAATAATAATAATGTTTGTTTGAATAGTGCACTGGGGCCTGTCAGTATTGCTGCATTCCTTTTGATATGTTTCCCAGTTTCACCGATGATTCCATTTCATTCCACTCCAATTAATATAAATACATACAGTATCTTTTTGCTAATTACTGTATTCCAGTTCCAATCTGCCTGAACCATGAGGTTGTACCAGTTGGATAGCATATGTCTAACACATAAAGAGGAATAGTTATTTTGGGGGAATATTTTTCTTTTCTCTCTTTCTTTTAATTGTAAGCTACCCAGAATCATTGGGAGTTTGATAGTTTACAAATCTTTATATAAACAAGTAAGTCTTGGTCAGTTGGACCATCTGCTGAATTACATTTTCTTGGAGTACAAACCATCTAACATTTAGTATATTCCACTGAGTCCTCCGAGAGAGGCAGCATATAAATCCAATCACATAAATGAACGAACGAAGAAGCAAACCAACAAACTTTACAGGAAATTAAAATGCAGATGTAACTTTGCTATTTCTTTGCTTTTAATAATGTATGTAGAAAATCTGTCATTCTGATACTCAACTGGGAGTAAAACATCATTATGACACTTTGAACAGGGAGATTCACTACAAACTAATTCAACTATTACTGTAGAGAGTTTTTTTTCTGAGGCATGACTCCTTGCCTGATTTTTTAAAATTACATTGTTAGCATTGCAACTTGCATGATACTGCAAGTTTTTTTTTAAAAAAAACCTTAGGAAAGTATGGGGAAAAATGAAACATGCTAAGACACTGGTGATGGTAGAACATGCATTGCCATTTTACCTGGTCCTACATAGCACTTCACAAAAGGCCAGAGACTCATCTAAGGTAACATTTGTTTTCAAAGGTAACTTATATTCTCTATTTTCAGGAAGTAATTTCGAAACCATGTTTAATCATGGCTTACTAGAATGGCTCAGTATGTCTTGAGATTCCCTACTTCCACTTGGCATAAAAGTGGCCTTTTTCACTCAGTGATAAAAGAAAAGGGTTTCTTTTCATACCAGTGTGGTCCAAGTTCTGTTTATATCTCCGGGATCGCCTTCAGCCGCACGAATCCCAGCGACCGGTTAGGTCCCACAGAGTTGGCCTTCTCCGGGTCCCGTCGACTAAACAATGTCATTTGGCAGGACCCAGGAGAAGAGCCTTCTCTATGGCGGCCCCGACCCTCTGGAACCAGCTCCCCCCAGATATCAGAGTTGCCCCCACCAGTGTTGCCTCTAATTTTTTTGGGGGGTGGGCGGAAAAGTATAGTATCTGAGCGGCAGTCCCTTCGGGACTGGGCGGCACAGAAATATTAAACAAACAAACAAACAAATAAAAAACCCACCCTGTTTTGCCTCAGAGTATTTCAAAATAAAATACTCTACTGTGTGTCTATAACAGTGAGCTCATAATAGGGCAACTCTATCAATATCAAAATGCCACTTAAATAGTTGAGCTAGTTTCAAACTAGATTTTGATTTTCTTTCTCTCTTCCTTACTCCCATTCTTTTTTTTTCTTTTCCTTCCTCTCTTTTTTCTATCTGTTTCTCTCTCCTCCTCTCTTCCTCTCTCTCTCCTTCCCTCTCACTCTTTCCCTCTCGGCTTCTGGGCAGGTTTGGAAAACTCTGAGTTGATGATGATTTTTAAGTGAGCGATTGCTCACTGCTCAGCTTAGAGGGAACTATGGCCCCCACCCTCCTTGCCTTTCGCAAGCTTCTTAAAACCCACCTCTGTCGTCAGGCATGGGGGAATTGAAATTTTTTCCCCCTTCCCCCTAGGCTTATAGAATTTATACATGGTATGCTTGTTTGTATGATTGGTCTCTTAAATTGGGGTTTTTTAGATTGCTTTTTAATACTGGATTTGTTACATTGTTTTCTTTATTGTTGTTAGCCGCCCCGAGTCTTCGGAGAGGGGCGGCATACAAATCTAATAAAACTAAACTAAACTATATCTTGCATGTAGAACTTAAAAACAGTCTGCTGTTAAAAATACGGAATAACAATTGTTTGCTTTAGTTTGTGGATCCTTACGATGGAGACGATGAAGAACTCTCAAGCAACTCAGACTGTGATTTGGATTTGGATAACTCAACATTGGTTTCTCTCAGTGATCCGTTCATAGAGGGAAAGGCAAGAAAATACCATCTGCCACAAAATTCATCTGAACTGCCACAGGCTACAAAATTAGAACCGCCCTGGTTTGGAACACCAAATCCTGAAATGTCAGTTGATTCAGAGTATAAATTATCTGACGAGCCAAAAAGAAACAAAAAGCAAAGACGACCTGCTCTAGAAGCTGGAGAAAAATTAAGAAAGAGGTTGCGGGTGATTTGAGGTGTCAAATGGCTTCATTTAGTATAACTGAATGTGAATTTGACCAGGATAAGCAGGTATTTTATGCTGCTGAATATATCCACTGCAAAGAGCACAAATAATTAAAAAAATAGAAATTTAAATGTTCAAGTATTTTTTATTTATTAGATTTGTGCAACTCACCTCATCTTGTTTTTTAAATTTTCAAGTAATTTACTCTTCTGAAAGAATGTCTTCCAATCAGGTCAATATAAGAAATATTTGTCTCTTATATTTGGAAGCTGAGGAAGAAGAACCTTTAATTATGAATGAATCAAAGGGGATCTGACTCTTGGTCTGCCCTTCCTTCTTGATTTAAATCAGACATACACAGATCATTGTAAAGAAGATATCTGACAAAAGGGAGATACAGTGTTCCCTCGAATTCCGCGGGGGATGCGTTCCGAGACCGCCCGCAAAAGTCGAATTTCCGCGAAGTAGAGATGCGGAAGTAAATAGACCATTTTTGGCTATGGACAATATCACAAGCCATCCCTTAACACTTTAAACCCCTAAATTACCATTTCCCATTCCCTTAACAACCATTTACTCACCATTATTACTGGTACTCACCATTGAATAGTGATCCTGATATTTATAAACATAATTATTTATTAACAATAAAAAAAATTTGTTATTTATTTGCAAAAATTATTAGTTTGGCGATGATGTATGACATCATTGGATGGAAAAAAACCGTGGTATAGGAAAAAACCCAAAGTATTTTTTAATTAATATTTTTTGAAAAACCGTGGTATAGGCTATCCGCGAAGTTCGAACCCGCGAAAATCGAGGGAACACTGTACTCCAAATTCATCTCTCAGTCACAGAATTCCTAGGTAGAGATGAAAGATGACTGAACAAAAAAGTTGACAGGCCATACCAAGCTCAACGAGCATTAAAAAGTTGTAAATTATTATTATTATTATTATTTATTAGATTTGTATGTCGCCCCTCTCCAGAGACTTGGGGCGGCTCACAACAATAGTAAAAAACAATATTAAGGTGGAACAAATCTAATATTAAAAAGAAGCCTATAAAAACCCTATCATATTTAAAAAACCAAACAACACATACATACCAAACATAAATATAAAAAGCCTGGGGGAAAGTGTCTCAACTCCCCCATGCCTGGCGGTAAAGGTGGGTCTTGAGTAATTTACGAAAGACAAGGAGGGTGGGGGCAGTTCTCATCTCTGGGGGGAGTTGATTCCAGAGGGCCGGGGCCACCACAGAGAAGGCTCTTCCCCTGGGGCCCGCCAAACGACATTGTTTAGTCGACGGGACCTGGAGAAGGCCAACTCTGTGGGACCTTATCGGTCGCTGGGATTCGTGCGGTAGCAGGCGGTTCCGGAGGTACTCTGGTCCAATGCCATAAAGGGCTTTAAAGGTCATAACCAACACTTTGAATTGTGACCGAAAACTGATCGGCAGCCAATGCAGGCCGCGGAGTGTTGTAGAAACGTGGGCGAATCTAGGAAGCCCCATGATAGCTCTGGCGGTCGCGTTCTGCACGATCTGGAGTTTCCAAACACTTTTCAAAGGTAGCCTCACGTAGAAAGCATTGCAGTAATCGAACCTCGAGGTGATGAGGCCGCAAATGGTGCACCAGGCGAACCTGGCCAAATGCCCTCCTCGCCACAGCCAAAAGATGATGTTCTAATGTCAGCAGTGGATTGAGGAGGACGCCCAAGTTGCGAACCCTCTCTGAGGGGGTCAGTAGTTCCCTCCACAGGGTGATGGATGGACAGATGAAATTGTCCTTGGGAGGCAAGACCCACAGCCACTCTGTCTTGTCTGGGTTGAGCTTGAGCTTGCTGACACCCATCCAGGCCCCAACAGCCTCCAAAGCTCATCACTTCCACTGCTTCATTGACTGGACATGGGGTGGAGATGTATAACTGGGTATCATCGGCATATTGATGATACCTCACCCCATGCCCTTGGATGATCTCTGAGTGATCCGTTCATAGAGGGAAAGGCAAGAAAATACCATTTGCCACAAAATTCATCTGAAATGCCACAGGCTACAAAATCAGAACCGCCCTGGTTTGGAACACCAAATTCTGAAATGTCAGTTGAGTCAGAGTACAAATTATCTGAAGAGCCAAAAAGAAACAAAAAGCAAGGACGGCCTGCTCTAGAAGCTGGAGAAAAATCACCCAGTGGTTTCATGTAGATATTGAATAGCAGGGGGGAGAGGACCAACCCCTGAGGCACCCCACACGTGAGTAACAAGCCCATCTGAACCCCTAAGTCCAGCACGACCGGAATATTCTGGCCCTCTGTCACCCCGGAGATAAGATATCTCCATCCCTCCTGTCTCTTTACCGCCAGGTAGGCTAAATTCTACATACATGCAGCTAACTAATCATTAAATGTAAGAAGAAAACCTTTCATATCTGCCAATGGGAGATTTGAGTTTTCTATCTCTTGAGGGTTTTAAAAACAGGCTGAGTAAACATCTGGTCATGTACTATTTCTATACAAAGGGCAATAGTGTTCCAAATAGGAGTCTCTACAGATTTTACTCCATTGCTGACTATAGGGGATGGTACTCATCCCCGCTTCAAGGCCATTGACCCAGTATTGCCCAAAGACATTTCTGTGGTCATGTGGCCAACATGACATCACAAAGTGCTGTTACCTTCCCACGGAAATGGTACCTATTTATCTACTTTTATTTGCATACTTTTGAAAATGGGAGCTCACTGTGTCACATGGCGCTTGGGTCTTGAATCTGGGCTGCTGGATGACAAGCCCAGTGTCTTAACCACTGAGCCACTGCATTGTTCCCAAATACTAGACCACAGCTTATTTTGTCTTGCTGCTCAAGATTGTAAAATCAGAGGAAGCAGCAGCTACCTTAAAGTTGATATATATTTTTTGAATGGCACCTATAATGAGTTGGAACCATGTAATGGAGAGAAAGGATACATGATTGTAATAGAAAAGCAAGTAGTAGGCAAGAAACAAATTGAATGAGAAAAAAAGTTCCTTGCAATCCATTGGACAGCACATAAATCCATTACATCGTTTTTAGTTAAAAGGAGCTTTTATTATAAACAACTACTTTCTAGGTAACCCCAGAATCAAGTATAACCTGTAACATAGCTTTTATTGGAAGAGTAAAATCAAGATTAGTTGGACCAATGGAAATAATTAAGTTCCAAGTCTTATATTTGCCCTATTACTTCTAGCTTTTGTTATACATTTATTACATGAATGTAAAACTGCTACTGGAGAGTATCAACAAACAAACGGCAATGAATGGATATCTTAAATTAATGAATTTAATACATAAAATCTAAAAAGTGCAGGATTTTTTTTTCTGAAACTCAACCGAGGTGTAGGCAAGAAACAGGTTCTGTTATGTGATTTCTTCTTTCCTGTTTAGTATATGAAATCAACTCAGGTTTGAATGCCTTCTTGCATTACAGAATATAATTAATTACTATTATCTTAGCTGTTCATTTATAGTGGATCTGTTGAAGAAAGTACAAACTAGAAATAATGCTGTAAAGTTGCATTTAATTATTAATTCAACATTTAATATAGGATCATTTTACTCAGTGCACAGGACAGCCACCCCACGCTCATAGAAGCTACGAGGATCTTCCTTGGTAGCAATTTCAAAGTCAACCGTGAAGATCAGATCAGCCCGAGTAAAGTTCAGATAAACAGGCAGGGTCACCTGTAAAATAAGTTCAGAAGTTGGTTAGGAGCATGGAAATACACAAGGAGAATGCATGCCTAGCTGAAAAGCATAAGTGAAAAGGCTTTTCTTACCACATTAGACTTTTTATCAGCATTTGTCTGTTTAATCCAGCGAAGTTGAGTTATGGGCAGTACAGTTGAAATAGAATTGGAAAGTGACAACTTGTTGTTATTACAAGTGGCTCCTTGAAGTTTCAGTCCTGCAAAGGAAGTAAGAGAATGCTATTTGAAATGGCACAGAAGTACACTAAAACTCTGCAATGTTCAAATTTACCATTTCACCTATGAGCGTGTGTGGCTAATATATGTTTACATATTCATTTCAACTAACCGAAGGAACCAATTCAACATCTAAGAATGAGGTTAGAAGCATTTCATAAGAACATTTTACGACAGCAATTTTCAGTTCAGTTTCACTTTGTCCAATTTAAAGTGGTTGAAAAGTATCGACTGAAAGAGCATGCAACAGATTTCATATATTTATTCAGTTACTCAAATGAGTTCAATGTATGTTGTTCATTCGTTATCTTCACATTCTACATTAATAACCATCTTGTAAGATGGCGGTGACTAACCCATAGACACTCACCTTCGTTTGGACTATTTGCTCAGGAAGCTTCTAAAGAGAAAATGATTTCTTAGCAGCCACTTGGGACTGAGGCTGTTTCCCTCTTCCCATATTCCTGGAAACCAGTCACCAACATAAGGCACATATAGCTTAACAAGTTTGCTTTCTCCTAACTGGAGAAACAAACAAAGAAAAAAACCTGGGAACAACTAACCAGTTACTCCAAAACTGCAGGCATCCAATACCGCATTCTGAGTGGTAGTTACATTGACTTCCAGGCAGAGTTCTTCCAGGGACCAGCTATTAGCTTGAGCTACATATTGCCTTGTAGCAGTAATGTAGGCCTCGGGTACAAACAGGCCTCCCAGGCAGACGTGGATGTTCTGTGGAACAAATGTGCAAGTAGGTTAATGCGATGGATGTTGCATGAAATCAATACTAATAGGCAAATTTTAATTAGAATCTGAAAATAAGATGGCGACTGCATGCACAGTGCCAGAAACTCGACTTCTGCACATGCTCAGAAGAAAATAAATTAAAAAAAAAGTAAAACAAAATTCCAAAAAGGATGATAGCGCCCATGGCCTGGCACCGACCGAACCGGTTGTGATGTCATTGTGACATCATCAGCGGATCACTACCAGTTCGGGCGAATTGGTCCGAACCTGGAGAGCCTACCGACTTTTACCTGTAAACTAGTTACTTAGTGAGACAAATGGTATCTAAATCTAATATAGATTTTACATTTAAGCAGCATAATTTGTAAAAACATAAGTTTTTTGACAATGTGATTGTTCTGTCTAACCACAACAGTGATCAGAACTGTTTTAGGATGGAAAGAATAAAGTGGTTTTCGGGAAAATATGCAATTGATGGGTTATCCTTACCGACTCAAGGGCCCTTAAGATGATGATAATACCAAAGATGATGTATTTGTTTCAAGTTTTACCGGGCAGTTTTCCTGAGGCAAAATTAAGAGAATGGGATAATAGACTAAACTTTTGGATTGAAGGAGAGAAAAAATCTAGAATAAGGAAGCATTGGCAGTATGCACAAGAAAAAGAAGGAGGTTGGGGAAGCCCATCTCTAGTATTATATAGAAATGCATTTCAAATTGAAAGGTTAATCGAGCTACAGTTATGGGGGGAAAAGAAATGGGTAGAATTAGAAAGAGAAATTAATAATATAAATAATAAAGAATTATTATTTAAAAGTTGGAATAGAATTGAAACCAGTACCCTAAGTGATTCTTTTAAAGCATGTTTAGAAATATGGCTTAAATGGCAGAGGACAAGTGGAATAAAGTTATCCAAGCTATCAACGTTGCATGCACTGAATATAGGGGATGAGGCTAATTTAATTAGAATTATTAAAATATTAAATAGTAAAGGGGTAATGAGAATGGAACAGTTATATGAGAAAGATGGAAGAGTTAGTAGAACTAGATTGGAATGGTTGATCGGTAAACAGCAATGGTTGCAGATTAATGCAATATGTACATGTTTAAATAAAAGTGAGAATAAAGAAGCCTTCTTACGAGAAGAAAATAGCTTGGAAAAAATAATAAGGGTAAAGATAAATGAAAGTAAAGGACAAGCCAGTAACATATATAGAATGCTATTGCAGAGGCAAGAAGAAGTAGTTAAAAGTTTAACAAGATGTTGGCAGGATGACTTACAAATAGACGAAAGAGAAATGGAAGAAATAATAGTAAACATATATAAGATTAAAAACACGAGAGTTAAAGAGATGAGAAGAAAAATCTTACATAAGTGGTATTATACACCTGCACAACTTGCATACTTCCAGGGGAAAGAGAAAGGTAAATGCTGGCATGGATGCCAGAAAAAAGGAATCTTTATGCACATGATCTGGGAATGTATAGAAATACAGAAATTCTGGAAGGTAGTCCAGAATGAAATTAATTAAATGTTAAACATTAATTGGATAATTACAAAAGAAACAGCAATTTTAATTAAGTATAGGGAACTAGGAGAATCTAAAGAAATTAAAACTGTAGCATTGGAAAGTGCTCAAGCGGTGATAGTATTAGGGTGGAAAGACTCTACAAAATGGACACTACAGAATTGGTATTGGTACATGGTGGATTACATACATTTTGAAATTATGGAAATAAGATTAAATAATTTTGATGAGAATAAACTAGAGAAGCTGATGGTGCGATGGAACAAGGTAAAAGATTATATGTTAAGTAGAATCTGTGATGTAAATACGAAAAATAAACTACAATCACTCTTTTAGTAAAAAAAGCGTTCAAGATAGAGCCAAGGATCAATAGATAGACAAATAACTTAAAAGTCTTTGAATCCTCCTATAGGGGTGGTGGGGGTGACGGGGTGTGTGTGTTGTTTGGTGATGGGCACATGCACTGTGCACTGTTATATGTTTGTTTATTGTAAACCTATAAAATCAATAAAAAATTTATTTTTTTTAAAAAAAAAATGCAATTGATGGGTTATCCTTACCGACTCAAGGGCATTTTGATTAACTTTGATTGTCCTGTGCCTCTATGACATATGTATTTCAGAAATTGAAGCCAGAATTGGGAGATCTGTTATCATAGTCTTTTACAGTAGCACATTTTAAAGGATTCTTACAATTTTTATTTCCTGTCTCATTCAAGCATTAAATATACTTGTTCCAATAGTAAAACTTCAGTCAAACGGATATGTTCTACCTCTTTGAAGCATTTTGGGATGAACAGTACTGCACTTAAAAGAAAATCAATTCCAATCTACCTTTAGTTCCTTTGCACCACCTGAAGCTGCGGCCTGCGAGATATTCTGCAGCTGTTTAATTCGTTCACTGAAGTCAGACACCCACTGTATCACTGTCATGCCAGCAGGCACTGTATAGTGAGACCAGCTATGAGGCAATATACCTAAAAGGAAAAAAAGTGTATTTTTTGTAAATAGAAAGGCCAAAATTTCAAATTTCAGAGGCAGCCTCCCCTCTGGAATGTGATATTATATGTAACCTCTGAATAATTATGTCTTGTAAACTAAAAGTTGTTTTCGAAATGTGGAATCAATTTATTTGAAGATTTGGCTGCAAATCTTATGCTGTAAATATTTATCTGCTTGGACCTATTCTATTATTTTCACATTTTTGGCTGAAAGTCATTCGATTAGCAGAGATTGAGAATGCATGAGACAGCACGAGTCAAAAAGAGGGCTGTGAAAGTATTTGCTGACCTCTCGCATCCTGGACACAAATTGTTTCAACTCCTACCCTCAAAACATTGCTACAGAGCACTGCACACCAAGACAACTAGACACAAGAACAGTTTTTTCTCCCAACGCCATCACTCTGCTAAACAAATAATTCCCTCAACACTGTCAAACTATTTACTAAGTCTGCACTAATATTACTACTAGTTTTTTCTCATCTTGTTTAATTTCATAAAAACTCCAAGAATTTGGATTAATCTACCCCTCAGTGTAAAACAAGCTTTTATAGACCTTTCATAACTAGCAGGATGCTATTTTTTTAGTGTACAAGATGTGGAAAAGCCTACCTTTTACCAATTCATTAATAAGCATCCGAAGATAATTGGTCTGTTTCTTCTTTCCTTCACACACTTGAACTACATCTGCAAGATCTTGACGAACATCCTGAAGGAGTTTTGCTCCCATTTTCACTTCTCTTTCAAAGAATCTGAATAATGGATCCTTGGTTTCAGGAAAAAAAAAAGATATATTTTATAGGGAATGTGTATCTTGTCTGTTCTGGAAAATGCTCCATTTTCTACTAATCAAAGAATGAAGCAATGTTTTTTCCTGCATATTTTATGATATTTTAAAATAATATTTGTACCTGGTTATAATTCAGGATTATATGATAGCTTTTGTAAAGCAGTGTCTATAAATATAATGTGATTTTTTTGGGTTGTTCCCTCCCCTTTTGTTGTTGTTTTTAAGCATTTTTATTTTCATGAACTGTTTAGTTTTTTTTTATTGTTGTGTGGTTTAGATTTTTCTTTTAACAGAATTTGAAAAGATGATTTTATATTACTGAAGGAAGCCTGGCAAATGTAATGAGAGGTGTATGTTTCTTAAATGTTTGACTGTCTTGGAGAATAATTTTAACAGTTCTGTTTTTTAACACGTGGCACTATTATCTCTGATTCCTCTGCTTTCTTGTAGCATGGAAGAGGATATTTGTAAATAAATAAACTCCTCTAAATAGGTGGAAATGTGCAAATTAGAGTTAAAGCCTTCCTGCATGGAGAATCACCCTGTGTTTCTGTATATTGCTTCTGGTTCTTTTACAGTATAGATCAGGGGTGAAATTTGAAATGTTTCCCTACTAGGTCTGTGGGTATGGCAGGGGAAGGATACTGCAAAATCTCCATTCCCACCCCATTCCAAGGAGAAGGATACTGCAAAATCTCCAGCCCCCCCTCCCCACTGGGGCTAGCCAGAGGTGATATTTGCCGGTTCTCCAAACTACTCAAATTTCTGCGACAGGTTTTTTAGAACCTGTCAGAACCTGCTGAAATTTACCCTGGTACAGATGTGCAAAAAAAATTGTACTTGAAACCCTCAAGTTTGAAATAGTCCATTTCATGCTGAAAAAAAGCAGTTCTGCCTTCCAAATGGGATTCCCATTTTATGAAGTTCCATTCTTAAAATGAAACTTTTGTACAATCCTCCAAGGAATAATGTTGCAATAAAATAAATGACAAGCTCTTACCTTAATGTTGTCCACAGTTCGTTTTAGATGGTTCAGAGTCTGTGGGATGAGATGGAGCCAGTTGGAAGCTGTAGTGTGCAGCGTTCGCATCCAGGAAGGGCGACCGTCTGATGTGGAATCCGTTCGTGCTTTCTTCTCTGTCTCTGCATATGCTAAATCATCTTCATCCTCCAACATCTGCATTTTCAGCATTTTACTGATCATATCAATCCCTGAAAGGAATAAGACAAAGTTACTACTGTCCCTTTGTCACAGTGAAATGCTTCAACATTTTAGAGAGATCTTTAACATATGTGTTGCTATTATGTCTTAAGTTTACCACTTCTGTTTAATTAAAGCATAATTCAGTTTTTTAAAATGCAAACTGCAAAACTCTTCAGCTGTTTTATCATATACTATTTGTATATGGCTATGCATTTTATTTTCTTATAATTTATTATTTATTTGGATTTCTAGGCCACTCTTCTTCGTAGAATCATGGTGGCTTACAAAACAGAAAAAAATGCAAGGAATATGTAAAGAAACCCAAACATTAAAAGTAATCTAAATCTAATCTTAAAACCTCAATTTTAAGAAAACAATCATCTACATTCATTTCATTACAATCATACATGTGGCGGAATCAGGATGCTGATGTTCAACGGTCCCAAACCTGCCGGCAGAAGTGAGTCTTTAAAACTTTATGAAAGACCAAGAGGGTTGGGGTGGTGTGAATCTCTGGAGGGAGTTGATTCCAAAGGGCCAGAGCTGCCACTTCATTCATTCATTCATTATTTGTATTTATATGCCACTCACTCCAAAAAGGACTCAGAGCGGCTAATGAGCATCTTTCTAATGAGATTTGTAGATTTAAACTTTTCATAGGCTGAATATGCTATTATCTTGATTTTTATAATTCATTCCATTTGATTATCCATTTTAAGTACAAATTTTCAACATACATATCTCATTGAAGTGGTTTCTAAATATACACCATTATACTGTACGTGATTGTTTTTTTTTAAAATCTACTAAGATGCTTCTTATTCCATTATTCCAACATGCAGAAAATTGTTTTATATACTGCTCAAAAAATAAATATATAAAGGGAACACTCAAAGAACACATCCTAGATCTGAATGAATGAAATATTCTCACTGAATACTTGTTCTGTACAAAGTTGAACGTGCACAGCAGATGTGAAATTGATTGTCAATCAATATTGCTTTCTAAGTGAACAGTTTGATTTCACAGAAGTTTGATTTACTTGGAGTTATATTGTGTTGTTTAAGTGTTCCCTTTATTTTTTTGAGCAGTGTATACGTAACGTTATTGCTTATAAGGATGAAGCAAGATGATTACCTTGTGTGGTGAGAAGAACTTTCTCAGCATTATTTGGTAATCCAAGCCAGGAGGGAGTTTGCGTATCTGGCAGCAATTCCACCCACTGTACAAATTCTTCACGTCTGTCAAATCAGCAATGTCATATTGTGACCAAGATATTCATAACAACAAGGAATGATGCAATAACCCACATTTAAACCATGCTTAAGTTTTAGAAAGAAAATGTCAATACCGGATTCCATCTGGCATCTGAATAGCTTTATGCCCATCAACTTTGGAAGCCAACTTGAATTCACTGTCAAAGCTGCGTGTAGTGAAGAGTCGCTCCAGGAAAGTGTTCAATAACCGCTGGTCAAATTCGTTATCGATGCGGCCACCATAAATTGACTGAGCCATCAGTGTCTTCAGGGCAGACCATGGGATCTTGTCAGGCGAGATGTTCTGACGACCCTGACATTGGAGACATCTTTGTTGTAAAAGGAACAGCTAACACATCATAAAGTCTACAAGGACAGTAGTATTAACAAGAGCTAGTTTAATAAAATACTACTGACCCATGATTAGAAGATTTTGTCTCCTGAAATAAGGTCTCAGCATCTGTAGAGCTTCTGGATGTTAATGACATTTGGGCTGCCTTAGCTTGGTTATGGTAATTAATTATTTTTACTGGTTTGCTGTTATTTTCCTTGATCCTTAAATATTTTACTGATAAAGTATCCTTAAATACTTTACTGATAAATACTTTACTGATAACTGGTGGGGGTGGACTAATATATGAATTATATAAACAAAAGCCCATAGTTTCACTCAAATACAATGGATATGGGTGATGTTAAATCCAATATAGGAATGATATATACTTCCTTCTGTTGCTTGAACAAAAGGTAAGATATAATCAAAACTGTTCATATCATTGGGCTAGCTCAAAATTATTGCAGTTATCCTTTTTAAGCAGTAGAATTTTCTTTACACAAAGGAATAAGATGGGAATTCACTTACCTTTGCTGTATCATCAAGCCACGTATCTACTGTATCACAGGCAGATCTTAAATCAGATTCTCCAAATTCATATTTTTTTGACCAGCCAAGAGGAGCATATCGCAGACGCTCTTGAATAATAGCATGGAACCACGCCAGAAGGAAATAGAGACGTGCACGCTCATTTGGTGACTAGAGAGGAGAAAAACCAATGGGTTTTTATTTGAGTTCAATGGGGAGAAAAAACCCCTATTTAACAGAACACAGTAAAACTTTGTTCGAGATTGAACATATTTTTGAATTCTGCATCTTTTATTTCAGATGAAAGAATCAACTCTTTTCCTTACTTCCTGTATTTTATTTTACTTTTAGATACAGAAAGGGCTTTTAGAAGAGGATAATAACACAAGTCAAATCACGTGTTTATTTATCTTCTAAACAAATGATATTTACTTTACTTTTGTTATTTCTCCAAGCTCAAAGCAGTCTGATCTTTACTGGTTAGAATATAAAATGGCATTTGTATCTACAAAGCAAATGGAAACTGTTACAAGATCAGCAACAGCTACTCAAGAGTAAAGCTTCTTAATGGATTCATTCACTAGCACTTTTTTAAAAGTAAAACCTATTTTATTATTGAAATTTTGAGTAATTAGCTTTAAAACTTACCTTGCACATTCTAGACACAGGGATGCTGCTAAAGGTTCTCAGCATATTGGCCTTTACGCCAGGTGGTGGCTCAAAGACAAAAATTCTTCCAGCACGTAACAGGTTGACTGGCACCTGAGCATAAAATACATTATCCAAATGTATAGTGAGACATGTACAGTATTAATCAGATTTATATAGTCTCCAATCTCATGAGTAAGGACAATGGAGCACTTTTAATAATCTTTTAATGGGGAAAATGCTCTTTGCTCCCAAACTTGTAATACTAGATCAGGGGTAGGCAAAGTTGGCTCTTCTATGACATGTGGACTTCAACTCCCAGAATTCCTGAGCTAGCATGATTAGCTCAGGAATTCTGGGAGTTGAAGTCCACAAGTCATAGAAGAGCCAACTTTGCCTACCCCTGTGCTAGACAAATTAAAATGATTCCATTGTGCTGAACTTTTAATTTATCACCATAGCATGGAATAACAGACATAAAAATCACATAACTTGATGGGAGATCAAGATCTAATACGAATTAGACAACAAAAACATCCAAAGGAGTGAACAAAGTATTTTGAGGTTGGTTCCATATTAAAATCAGTTGTCACTAAATTTTGCACACACAAATAAGTACTAATTTCTCTCATTTAATAAAGAGAAAATGAATTATGCATAGCAGGATAGAAATCTCAAAAAATGCGGATAAGCAACCTGTTTACAATAGCAGAATTTAGAAAAGAAATGTAATGGGTTTTTTTTAATCCTGATTGCTTACTTTGGGATTTATCTCCATTGTAAGGAACAATCTAAAGCATGCATGAGGTTTAAGGGAATGCAGCTTCTTTTCCAGTTGCATCAGCCATCCAGGTGCCAAGTGGACATTCTTCAACATGACCCACCTGAAATATATATTTAAAAAAGAACCCCCAAAGAGATTAATGCTTTAGAAGTCTCTATCACACACACCCAAAATTGATCCAATGCAAATCATAGCATTAAGAAGAACCCACCTGCCTGACTTCACCGCTGTATTGATCGCTTTATCAGCTTGGTTAAATCCTTCAGCAGAACCTAAAAGCACAACATCGCCATGTTTAGAAATGTGTATTCTGAAAATGTTCTGCAACATTTGATATGACAAAATGTATGAAAATGTTACCAATAGCAATAGAGGTGATCTGTGTATTTTGCTCTGCAGCAAGGTCTTCAACATGTCCACTAGCATCATAGCCAGGTACAGAGCACATCAAGACAGGTGTGTTAGGCTTCACCTAAAATCCAGGAATAGGAAAGAAAAGGGAAAAATCAGGTACGTTTGCTTCACAGGAACAGTTCTCTCTGCTCCAAGGTTTGCTACGTAGTTTGCAGTTTTCTACTACTGAAAAAATCTCAACCCTGAAATGTCAAAAGTGCCAGAAAGGGCAGAAAGCTCAAAAACCATTTGGGTAGATAGAATGAGTTAGAGCCTCTAGATCCTGGCCACTTTTTAATACTTATACTTCTCTTACGTTGTATCACTACAAAAAAGTCATTCAAATAAAATTTCAAAATCAGCATTCAGTATAACATTTATTTTAACAGCAGACTTTAAAACACCATCTGTGTCATTCTGATTCTGGGGACCAAGCTGGGTGGGTGGATAGGTTATAATTAAAATGTTTACTTGCCTCGCAATCTACAATCTGTGACAGGTCCAAAGGCTGCTCCATAATGGACATAAAATTTTCTCCAAGATTTGTGGAAACAAAGTGATGTGCCATTGCCAATAAACGATCAGGGCGGAAAGCTTGGATCAAAAGTAAGCGGTGAATGGCTTGTCCAATGGTTGCTGAGATGTAGAAAAGAGAAAAATAATAAAAGGTTTATGTTTTATATTTCGATTGTTCTAGGCAATTCAAGATTAAGATGATGGCAACATGACCAATAGGTTTCTGTTTCTTTCTCTCCAAGAAAAAAGGACATGTAGGAATAAAACTGCTTTCAACTTTAATTCTCCTCCACCCTGCCGACCTCCCAATGAAATTGTGCAATTTGATTTCAGATTGTTTAGGGAGAGATAACCTTCTGTAAAAAATTCAGGTTAAAGACATAGGTCCACTATTCCTGAGAGCTGCTCTCTAGCTTTCTAGAAAACTACGAAACTACATGAAAGCTTGCAATCCTGCAAATATTGTCTAGTGCTGCTCTAAGAGGTTCTATAGTATTTTACATAACCTACTACTAGATATTGTGTTTGGCTAAATGTTTTCTAAGCCCACCAACCCTTGAGTGACAGATGAATCAGAACACCAACTCTACATACCTATTCCTCTAAGGAAAATACTGTTTCATTCAGAGTCAGAAATTCACCAATTCCAAATCCATAGACTAAAAATCCATGTTGACTCCATCAGAATTCACTCTTAAGTGCACTAACATTATAAAGATAATGAACCTGCTTTTCTATTGATAACAGCTTTATTGTAGGCTATTAATAAATCTGAATGGTCCTGAATTATGTATTTCCTATTGTCAAGTGACCCTTTATGCCACCTTCAAAACCAGACATTACTTGCTGATATATTAATATACTATTTTAAAGAATTATTTTTCAGAATTCAAAATCAAACATCAAAATCAATAATTTCACTATTTTTAACAAATTGATATTATCTTTTTCCTGACATTATATGTTTGTCTTCTTCCTGCAATTTCTTCTGGTGAGTGTTCCACATACATCTAAGAAAGAAAAACTGAGATGGAAGAAATATGAACTTACTTGCAGTTTTGTCTTCTGTCCAAAGATGGGGTACGGCCTGCTCTGGTGAACTGCTATCCAGCCAAATGCAGAATTGCTGTAGGTCAGATTCAGTTAAAAATGATTATTTCTGAGCAATACGTAAGAATCTTGTAATAGATCTAAGACCAATGAGTTTCTTCACATTAAGACAGGTTCAGGATGTCATATTTCCCTAAAGAATATGTTCCCTGTATGAGACCTTTTTATACATAGTGATATTATTTCCTGATTAATATAGAGCTCAATCAGCATAAGCTATCCAACCCACATATTGGTAACAATGTGTATGAAGTGAAGTTGGATATAAGCTGTATGTATGTATGTATGTATGTATGTATGTATGTATGTATGTATGTATGTATGTACACACACACATACACACACACTGACCTAAAGAGAATGAAATGTTCTTATTTGCATTAATACTGTAATTCACTTTAAAATTCAATAGTTTAGACATATTAAAAAGTAGTCTTACATCATCAGATTTGATTTTTGATACAAGGTCCTTAAATGAAGAAAGAAAGCTTAGCCTCATCATAGCTTCCAACTGTTCTAACGTCAGGCCACTAATTTTCGGGAGAATCGTATTGGTGAGTACAATTTCTTTCCCTCTTAGGAAATGCTGGAATTCTGCATCGTATGTAGGCTCCCTTCAATTGAAACAGAAGAAAATCACACTGAGAACAATTCTCTCAAAGATAGAGAAAGCTAACTGTTCTCTAATTCTTTGGATTAATGATGTGTATAAGAACCTGGGAAAATTATTAGTTCTGCGTATGTCTGTTGAATATATAGCAGTTTAAAATTGACAAATAATTTTTTGCAAGAGATTTAGATAAACCGTGCTTTTCATTCAGTTTTTTTACAGCATATTTAAATTGGCCTTTCTGACATTATTTTTGTTGATTTGAAGAAAGATGTGGAATTTCCTGTATTTTCCTGTCATCTTAAGTTGCACGAATTAACTTTAAATCTATAAATGCTATTGCTGGATATAACTTTAACCTGACTTTTGGAGTGCTTTTAGTTTTTCTTTTCATGAAATTCCTTAACTTTTGTTTCGTACGTGAATTTGCTTACCCTATAGTGCCTTTCAGTTTTATTCTAGCCAACAGCATTGCAAAGGTTATGTGATCCTGATGTAGCATGCCACGAGCAACTCTATTGAATGCCACCTAGAAATATAAAATTAGGAAGATCAGCTTTGTAAAATGTTTGTGAACAGGAAAAAAAACACACCTGAAATGTTCTGAAATACAAAATGCTTTTACTTAACCTGGAACAGATCTTTTGTGATAATAGAAAGACGTTGGGTATGATCTGTAATTCCTCTCAAATTTGGGTTCTCATATAGGACATTATGATAGATATCCAGGAAAAACTGAAGAGAATACTGATACAAGAAGTGTATCTAAGGTAGAATTCAAATGGAATAAGTGTTAAAAGCAACATGTTAACTTGAACGGAAATGACATCTTGTAACGTTAAAAAAAATCGGAGAAAAGGAAACCAAATTCAACCACTTGTACCTGCTTCAATGACTCCATTGTGAAATAAATGCTGCTGCATGCAGTAGAGAGTGGGAGGTATTGCTGAGACACTGTTTCTACCTCTTGCATGACAATATCTGTTTCTTCCACTTTTCTAGTAACCTCAGCTGCCTCTTTCTTTAAGTTCTCCAAAGTGGTTATGATGGTATCATCATCCAAAATACGTCCTTTTACTTCATTGAGGGCTTGGAGAAGAGATTTTTCTAGCTGCCGCAAACGTAGCTGGAATTCACCTTAAAGAATAACACAGAACCTTAAACAAAACTTGAATCACATTCTGACCAGTTTACCTTTTAACAGAGAAGACACAAAGTAACAGCAAAACAGTATTCATGAGTTTTACTTTTTAATAGAGATGAGAATAATTTGAGTCTGAACTGACAATTGCTGTGAAATTCCTATATTTATTTAAGTTTATGTGCCGCCCAGAGTCATTTTGGATAGAGAAAAGCATATAAAATACGTACGTACATACGTACGTGTACACACACACACACACACACACACACACACACACACACATTATATTTAATCTGAACTCTGGGTTTACCTTATAAGAGTAATTTTAAGCATCTTGCCTAAGTAAATTTAAATTTGTTTAGAAGCATAATGTAGCTGTGCAAATAAATATTAATAATGAAGGGGTTTTTTTTAGTTATGGAAGTTTGTCTAGGAAAATAATGGCTTTAAAAAAAGACTTAACAAGGAAATGAGATCTGCTCCCTTAATTAATAAAAAACAAAGTTTTTGAGTTCTGCTCTGGTAGCCATATTCAATAGAACTGAGTCTCAATTTTGTAAAATTGTAATTATCAATTATTTGCTAATAAAATTGATCCTGCTATAGAAGAGAAACAAAATTCCATTCCTTTCTTTCTGCTGCTCTCTAGATGCTGAAAAAGGTTGGGAATTCGGTTTTTCAGTGACTGTACCTTGAAGTTTGAGGAGATCAGAACGTTTATCATCCACATCTGGTCTTTCAGCTTTCAGTACCTCATTCAGGCATTGACTCTGTAAACTGCTACGAGTTACTGTGAAGTTGACAAATGTCACACGAGAACAGAGATCTGGTGGAAACTCAACCTATAAAACACAAAACGTTCAATGTAACCTTTAAGTAGCCTCTCCTATCCACTGCCATCAACTACTGGCCTTGCAAAACAAGTTTATTACTTACTGTTGGATCTCTGGTGGAGAGGAATATTACAAACGATGGTGATAAATCAATATCTTGATCTCCCAAAGTGATAAGAACTCGACCACCAGTTCTACGGACTTCACGGTTCAGCACAGGATTCAGAACAGGGTCATAGCTTTCCACATCCTAGACAAAATGACAAAGTGATTTGGCATACATGGAATCAAGTAGAACTACTCTTAAACTAGTTTCTGAAAGAAAGCTATAACTTGCTTAACAACTGCACTGCTTAGTGACCAAAATTCTGGGCCTAGGTAATAAGTCAAGGATTACCTAAATTTTCTTCAGATACTCTATTTACTTTGAAGAAAACTAGATTTTTCTTTAGAATAAACTATTTATTCAAATTTGCTGATAATAAATTAATGAAGACTGTATGTGTCTTAAATTCAGGCTCATATTTTTTAGAGAAATTTACCATTTTAATAAGCTGAATCTTTTAAAAAATGTAGATATAAATATACTGTACATGGAAAGGAAAACAGGCATGATGAAGGTTGTGACATCATGATCCAAGCCATGCATCTTTTGTAGTGGGTTGCTTGTTCGCAGCATGTGTGAATATAAGGGGAGGGATTCCAATCACAACACTCCAACCAAGATTTTATGGTTTGACAACCCAAAAATTTTGGTTCAGAGCTGTTTACATATTTCAATGTGATAATTTCAATAACTGTTCACTAATGAAAACTATTGTAAGATATATTTATTCTACAACCTAAATTTTGCTTACCAATTACAAGAATCAGCACTAATTTTAGGGTAGCAATTTTAAATAAGTTCAGAAGTAATATGGCCTAGGACAGCAATGGCGAACCTTTTTTGGTTCCGTGCCAAAAAGGGTGTGTGTGTGTGTGTGTGTGTGTGTGTGTGCTAGCATGTTGCATGTTCCCACACCCCTTTCCTCCCACCTACATACCTCCCCCGCTGTCCTCGTGCATGCACACAATCCCCCGCCCAGCCCTGCTCATGCACACAGGACTCACTGAAGCCTGGGATATGAAAAATCAGGCAAAACGGAAGTTTGGAAAAACAGACTTCCAGTTTGCCCATTGTGCTGGTTTTTTTGCACTCTGGAGGATTCAAGGAAGTTTCCTGAAGTCCCAGAGTGTGAAAAACAGCACCAATTGGGCTGTTTTTTCACACTCTGGGGCTGCAGGGAAGCTTTCCTAAAGTGTCCAGAGGGCAAAATGGTCTTTGCCAAGGCCAAAAATCAGCTGGCCAGCACTCTCGTGCACGCTTGAGTTAATATAGGCAATATCTCGCATGCCCTCCACTATGGCTCCTTGTGTCACCTGTGTGTCACAGGTTTAGGACAAAAGGGGGCATCAATGTCTTTTATTAGTACTGGTTGCTAAGTGCTTTTTAATTCAGTGCTTTAATGAGGTAGATTCAGATAACTGTAAATCTTATGCTTTTCAATTTATTATATGGATTTCATTTTACCAATTGTACTTGCATATTTTTTGCATTTGAATTACAGATAAGTGCTGTTAATTTCATAAAAGTAAAAATTACATGAATTTTCCTTAGTTTTTGAAGGCAAAACATGCAACAGCAACAAACCTGGACAAGCAGAGGATTACCAAATCGCAGAGCACTTTCCAAATTCTTTCTGAACGCATCATCCAAAAAGCTAGTACGAGTTATTTTACGGTCCTTGTATTCATTCATGATGAATTCTGTAGCTTGGCCCGAAGGATCAATAATTAAGGGATACCTAAAATGTAATTTCTTATTAAGTTTTTAAAGAAGGTAACAGAAGGATATTTTACTCTATATATTCATTGGAATCATTTTTTTAAAGGTATTTTAACACTTATATTAGATATTTTTTTCAATGCCAGTGCTATGGCACTAAATTCATGATTCGAATTCATGATGTATGCTAGAAACTAAACTATAAAAGCTTCATTATTTACATAAAAATAATTCTTGTTACTTTTACATTTTATTTCTTTGAGCTTCCAATGTTCTATTTAATCTGATATTCTATTGGATCTTGCCCTTATAACAGGTATATTACAGTCAAATATTGTCTGACTCCCACTCAGGAAATTTTGAGCAGAAATAGTGAATACTTATTCAAAACATGTAAGATATATATTTGAAAATTCCATTTTAAACTATGCTAATGTCTAATCTGTTAGAACACAATCTTTACACGCCTAATGAATACTTGATTTTACCCATCTTATAAATCTTTCAAGTAGCCTAGACATTTTGTAATTATTCTTAAACAGTGCTTGAACTGATTGATATCTTATTTTGAACTTTTTTTTTAAACCATTAATCATATGGGAAGGGGGATATCTTAAAATTGCTGGTAACTTTTTGGATGAGAATTTATACAAATTCTCATCCAAAATTTTCATCTTATGTAAGAGATACTTCGGGGGCATATTTTTCTTTACTAAAACCAGTGTCACTGGTTTATTAAAACAGTGGTGTGGTTATGCACAAAATGTTTTTGGAACGTATTTCTCTGTGAATGATTTTCTTTCATGATATATGAGATATATTGTATATTGTATTACTCCCAATGCTAATTTTAGGGGAAAAGATCCTTACAATTATTAGCCATTCTCTCCAATTACATCAGAAGATTTTTGGAAATGCCACAGTATCAGAATATTTATACAATGTTCTGTCCTAAGATTATAGCAAAACTAATGTTCTTTCCCCTAGAAATAGCTGAAAATCATAAAATCACTGGAACAAAGGTTTAGGCAGGAGTAATTACCACAAGTGTTAAAATAATATTTTTCTGTACAGTTTTTTGGATGAAAATTTGCCTGATGAAAAGTACAGTACCTGTTAAATCTTTTGAGCATAATTGCATTTTCTGTGCACAAGTCATCTGCAGGGAGAGAGCTTGCCTGCCAGCGAAGACGTTCATCTGCATTCGACAAGTATTCTGTTCTAGCAATATCTGTACGGAACTGTAAAATGAGCATTAGGATTTACTCAAGAGAAGCCGAGAATTGACACATATCTGTGGGTTAATAAATGTATTGACTCAACTACAGTGATACCTCGTCTTACAAACGCCTCGTCATACAAACTTTTCGAGATACAAACCCGGGGTTTAAGATTTTTTTGCCTCTTCTTACAAACTATTTTCACCTTACAAACCCACCGCCGCCGCTGGGATGCCCTGGCTCCGGACTTCCGTTGCCAGCAAAGCACCTATTTTTGTGCTGCTGGGATTCCCTGAGGCTCCCCTCCATGGGAAACCCTACCTCCAGACTTCTGTGTTTTTGTGATGCTGCAGGGGAATCCCAGCAGTGCAAAAACGGGTGCTTCACTGGCAACAGAAGTCCGGAGTCAGGGCATCCCAGCGAGGGGAGCCTCAGTGAAATCACAGCATTGCAAAAACACAGAGGTCTGGAGGTGGGGTTTTGAGGACTTCCGTGTTTTTGCGATGCTGCAATTTTGCTGAGGCTCCCCTCGCTGGGAAACCCCACCTCCGGACTTCTGTTGCCAGCGAAGCGCCCGTTTTTGTGCTGCTAGGATCTGCAGCATCACAAAAACACGGAAGTCTGGAGGTGGGGTTTCCCATGGAGTGGAGCCTCAGGGGAATCCCAGCAGCGCAAAAACGGGTGCTTCGGTTGGCAAAACGGGTTAATTTTGGGCTTGCACGCATTAATCGCTTTTCCATTGATTCCTATGGGAAACATTGTTTCATCTTACAAACTTTTCACCTTAAGAACCTCGTCCCGGAACCAATTAAGTTTGTAAGACAAGGTATCACTGTATTTGTAATAAATGGGGTGGTGAATAATTTTATCATCCATGAATTATTTTTACCTGAATGTTTGCCTGTTGCAAGTGATGGGACCATGTTGTGAACAGGTTTTGTCGCATCTGCTGGTCAAAATAACCAGCGTAAGCAATAAATGCTCCTGAGAGCAAACAGTCTCCTGCAATTGTGGACATCTGATTCTTGAAGGTTTCACTTGTTTTCTCCCATCTTTCACGTTCAGCAGACAAACTCTTCAAAAGAGCTGTGCTACGATTTACCTGGAAGTGAAGCAATGGATATATTTAAACAAAAAAAAAACCCACTCAAAATTTTTGATGTCATTTCAGGGCACCTTCATTAAAAACATGGCTCTAACACAATATCAGTGGGAAATGGGAGGTAAGAGAGAAACAAGAGGAAAGCATAGAGCTCCAGGGAAACTAAGAAATTGTAATCACAGTTGAAAAAATTTCTGCAACATATCATAAACTGTGATGAGCATCAATATGACATTTCGCCATTAGTTTTCTATTTTTTCAAAGAGGCCTCTGATCAGTAACTGAGATATGTAGGCTTTTATGTCCCAGGTAAGAAATGTGGGAGTGCAAAGGTAGGAGGGGAGGGCCTGGAAGGCTTGGTGCAGACCACAAACAAATTGGGTGGATGGGGGGGAAAGAGAGGTGTCAGTGTAAGAGACCGGGTGTGTATGCAAGCAAAGGAGGGGAAGGGGGACCTAAATTATGTGAGCGAAGAAAAGCCAATGGTATGGGGAGACTTACTGAACTGATTTGTGACCTGCAAGCTTTTCCATTGAATTTGCTTGTGGGAAGATCACATAAATAGCGATCATATTTTTGTGGGACACTACAACCTGATTTTAAGTGTGAGCTGGTTACCAGGTGCCCAAATTTTGTTCACATGATCATGGGGGCTGAAGCTTTGAGCATCTTTGAAGTCCTTTTGTTCAGTATTGTCATTAACACTGAATGGTTGCTGAACGAATATTAAGTGAAGACTACCTATACTGACACAACAGTATAGAAGTCAAAACAAGGGTCTAAGATTCATGGTGGCAATTTATTAAATGGAATTTAGTGCTCACAAGAAAAGTGAAACTCTTGACTTTGGGCTAATCGGAACTCAACAAAAATGAACAAATATTTAACAAAAAGTGCCGGTTTCACCTTTGCTTCCACAGCAGCTAGATCAGCCTTAATAGCCTGAGCTTCAGAAATCAGTACAGCATACTCTTCCTTGTAGCGAGCAATGCTGGTTTCCAGGTCTCTAATCATCTGCTCAACTTCATTGGCCTTCTGTTGGTTGTCTTTGGCATCGTCTTCCAGTTTCTGCAGCTCATTCCTCAGGGGCTCTACTCGCTTCAACATGTCAGCATAGTTCAACTAGGGGAAAAAAAGACCAGGCACTCAATTTCACACAATTTGGGATTTTACAAACCTCCATAAACCCTCATGTCAATAGTCTGATGTGAGAAAGTTGCTAAAATGAAATCCAACTGATTAATTTAACTGAAATTAAAATACTTTTTGTTTGTGAAACTGAAGGGGAGGAATTCTTCCTCTACCATAGAAACACATCAACAGGGCTGGTCCAAACACATCAGCTGGGGGTATCCACAGATTTTGAAGATGTATGCGGAGCTATGGATTGCTGTGGGGAGGAAAAATTAGAGAAGACACCCCCCCCCAAAAAATCTAAGTCTGCAACTTCGCCCTTTGATTTTGACGGTAGGAATGCTTAAGAAAGCTCGATGTACTTCAGCATTGACTATAGAAAATTGAAATAAATGAATAGAATAGAAATAGGAATAGGATTGACCTGGAACAGAATAGAACAGAGCAGAACAGGGAGAATCTCTTTACCAGTTCTGAATGGTACTGAAAGAGTACTTTCCTTTCTGTCCTACAAATATTTGACAAATCCTGCTTGGTATTGTTTTCCATTTTTTAAAATTGTAGCCTTTTTCTTTATTTTGGTCCTATCTTAATTAGCATTTTCATTTGTTTCTTTTTTTAATCCTAAACTACTTTTCCTACAAAGTAGGAAATCCTCTTTACTGTTTTAACAGTTTCCAGGAACCAACCCACCCCCCTACAGCTCCAGTTTATATCCTTTTATTTTGAAAATACAATTACTCAGATAAAAGATTATTTACCTGTGCAATAGCCCATTTCACCATGGGTCCACAAGCCAGAGAAGCTCTGTTCACAATTTCATAATTGTAGCTTGGGTTTGATAAATAGTTCTTCTTCATCTTCTCTCGGATGGCATCACTAGAAGAGCAAGAGTTTAAAGGCACATACAGGCAAATATTCATTCAATATACAAGTTCCAATTGTGCGACTATCACCATCACCACATTAAGTAGAGCTAAAACTACAAATACCTTATATCTTCGATATTGAAGTTGACAATGCTGCTGATGAAATTATCTTTGAGAATAACTGTCCTGATCTTTTTCCAGTCACTTGTCTCCTCACCCAACAAGAGACAGATTGATTCTAAAGCCAGTTTTACTGCAGGAGGTGGATTAGCCATGGTTCTTACTTCAATAAGATGCTGTTTCTTTATAGAGCTCACGGCTATTTAAGGGATGGAAAAAAGCACTGAGCATGCAACACACACTTCAGGCTGCTGATGGGAATGGAGAAAGAGATTCTCCTTTATTAGAATGAAATTTAGTTCAAAGACTGCAATTTTGTCACTGTTGTAACAATATATGGGCTGGTCCAAACACTGGTCTTCACTTTAATAGATCTCAGTCCTCAGGCAGCCTTCCTCAACCTGATACAGGTTACATAGGGAAGGCAAGAAATGACTCTTTTTCCCTAAAAGATTTATTTACACCAGTTCCTCATATTTTGTATTTGTATCGTAATATTTTTATTATTTTTATTATTATTTATTGGATTTTTATCCCGCCCCTTTCCGAGGACTCAGGTCATCTTTCAAAAGTCTCTGTGAACAATTTCATTCCGATCCCAGAAGCAGCTAAAATACATTTCCAAATTATTCACCTGATCTCCTCAGCAGAAAAGTTTACAATGGTTGGGATGAAGTTTTCCCTCATTATGATGGAACGTATCTGTTTCCAATCAGTTGTACTTTCACCCAAAAGCAGACAGATCGATTCTAGTGCCAGCTTCACTGCCGCAGGTGGGTTTGCCATAGAACGGACCTCCACCAGATGTTGCTTCTTTATTGATTTAACAGCTAAGTAGGAACAAACCCAATCAGCCAGGCATGAAAGAAAAATGATTTCAGAGAAAACAGCGAAAAGCAAATTCAGAGATGATTTGAACTATTTTAATTTTACATACATACAAATTAATTTAAATTTAAACAAATAATTAATGGGTAAAATCAATAAGATTTTCTGTTACCACTAATAGTGCCCCTAAAGCACAGAGGGGAAAAATCACTTTTATCACTTTTCAGATATACCATCAGCTATCATGAACCATCTAACGGTCTAGTAGCTTTCACTGTAGCCATCTTCCTTTTTCTTTAAAGTCATGTTATGTTACATTCTAATATTTTGTATTTTTAACTCATAATAAAGCCATCAATAGGTATAATAGCTAAGTGGCAATATAAGCAGGTATTCTGAAAAGCTTTGCGTGCAGTCAAAGGAGAACATGATTACTGTTTGTTCCAATTATTATCCCAAAGATTTAAGCTTAGAATGTAATATTGTTTTCTTTGCTCCCATTCTGTGAGAGATGATATACCAAAAACCAAGCAATTACTGAAAGAGTTTGTTGAATAGCAGACAACAGAGCATGCTGCAGACCCAAGCTGATATATATATATGTATAATTGCTCCCTCTGCCCCCATTTTCATGATATCAGCCTACCATTCTGAGCCTCAATAACTGCAGGCTCTACTTTATCCAAATCTTCTTTCACACTCATCTGCTTATCTGCAATGCCTTCTTGTTGTTTGTGTAACTGTTCTTGAATTTCTTGGCTCATAACCTAAGGAAAGTTATACAAAGTGCATTAGAATCTCAACCATGCACATGGTAGTTATTTTCGTATTATTAAACCAATCACAGTCCTCACCTTTTTCTTCTCAGCTTCTTGTTGATCTTTCACCATCTTTTTTAATTTATCATTAGCTGCTGCATTCTTCACTTCAAGCTCCTGGCTTTTTATTCTTAAATCACGGCGCAGTTCCTCTACCTGGAAAATTATTATTATTATTTTTTATTATTATTTATTGGATTTGTATGCCGCCCCTCTCCGCAGACTCGGAGCGGCTAACAACAGCAGTAAAACAGTACAACAAAATCCAATACTAAAAAAGCAGTTAAAAACCCATTATATAAAAACCAATCATACATACAAACATACCATACATAAAATTGTGAAGGCCTAGGGGGAAAGTGCATCTTAGTTCCCCCATGCCTGGTGGCAGAGGTGGGTTTTAAGCAGCTTACGAAAGGCAAGGAGGTTGGGGGCAATTCTAATCTCTGGGGGGAGTTGGTTCCAGAGGGTCGGGGCCACCACAGAGAAGGCTCTTCCTCTGGGTCCCACCAAGCGACATTGTTTGGTTGACGGGGCCCGAAGAAGACCCACTCTGTGGGACCTAACTGGTCGCTGGGATTCGTGCGGCAGAAGGCGGTCTCTGAGATATTCTGGCCCGGTACCATAGGTAAGGGATTCTCAATAATGTCAATGTGTATTAATGAAAAGTGCCCTAATAACTTCTAGGGATTGTCAAGAATGATTTCCCCTCCCCCACAATTGCCCTTCATTTAGGTTTCTACCTGATCCACAGTTTCCTTGATTTTCCTGAGTCCAACATTCAAATGCATCTGCTGCTCTTCCAGTTCACTTCTCTTTTCATTGAATAAATTTGCATAATGGTTGATGAAGTCCAAATAATGACGAGGAGTGATGGCCATTGTTCTGCCACCTCGTTTTGCTAGTCGAGCGTTAGCCTGCCATCAAATAAAATGTTGGTATGAATCAGTAGGTTTTAAAATTTCAGTTATCTTCTTCTAGGATTGCACCCTATTGTCCAACAGAGCACAAAAAGATGTATCAAAATGAAGAGCTGAACTTACCTGATGAAGTGTTTGATGAACAAACACACAGCTGTTTACAATAGCTTCTCTGTGTGATGGTGGCTGTGGCAGCTTGTCATAGACAACTGGCATGTAATCAGGCACAATGTAATTTGGTTTCTCAAGATCCATTTTGCTGGTGAATTCTTTACCAACTTGATAAAGTGCCTCAGTGGACCAGTCTCCAAACCAGTTCAAAACACACCTAAAACAGGATGACAACATTTATTTATTTATTTTATTTATTCAATTTTTATGCCGCCCTTCTCCTTAGACTCAGGGCGGCTTACAACATGTTAGCAATAGCACTTTTTTAACAGAGCTAGGCTATTGCCCCCACGATCCGGGTCCTCATTACCACCTTTTGAAACAAATTAATGAAAATTATTCATTCATAGTATATTAATGGTGCATTACCTATTGAAAAGAGCTGGAGATGTAGCTGCTCTATCTTTCAACCCTTCTGAAGATGGATTCATGGTAAAGACTACGTGGAGATTTCGGATCACTTGACTAGTGAACCACTTATAAAGTTCTTCGTGTGAATCCAACATTAAGCCTTCCTTCTGAGCTCCTTCCTTACACTGAGTCATAAGTGTGGCATATTCATCTCCTTCAAACAGTCCAGGGACCTGCATTGAGAAAATGCACATTAAAAAACTAATTGATTCTGGAAAGTCTTTGAGAAGGACTGGATTCCAACTTCTGGAAACACAAATTCATACAGTTAAACAACTGTTTTACTGCAGACTTGGTCTTTAGCTCAGAGATTAAATTTCAACTGATCACAGTAACTGATGGGACAACAGCTTTTCCCATTTTTAAAATACAGAAATCTAGATCCAGCTTTTCTCTAAGCTTTTCATTAAGTTACCTCTCCATTGGCTAGAAGAGTGTTCATTCTCTCCAGAAATCCAGAATCAAGTACATTTGATTCATCCATTATGAATGCAATTTTCTCATTCTTGCAGCCAGATCGTCTTAATACCGTTCTTAGATCTTCATCGAAATCTTCCCCAGTGTACTTTCTGTGCACCTGTGAATCACAATTGTGGGTCAATTTTTGCTTACATGTACTCTATAAAAGGAAAGTAACATAAAATGCTTTCAGTTTTACTATTTGAAAGAGTGGTTGTAACAACCTTAATTTGGTAGACACTTAGGCCATTCATCCATGCCACAAATCGAGACAGAGTTGTTTTTCCTGCTCCACTGACACCAATGAGAAGTAAGTGCCCCTGAGGTTGGCGGAAGATCCTGAAAAGATATTTCATTTAGTGAATATAATTCAGGCTACCACTACAACCCATTTCCCTTTGCTGGAATTATTTATTCATTACATTCAATGGATTTTTCCTACAGATGAACATACACGCAATTATAGTCTTATGATATTTTATAAACCTTTTCCCATTACAAAGGTAACATTATTGGAGATTCTTCTCTAGTGTTCAGTGCCAACAAAGCATTAAATAAAATTTCTTCTCAAAATGAAAATCACATTAGCTTACTAATATACCGTACATTTTTCTTAGTAATATACATACCTATCAATTCGTAGCACATGATCTAACACTTCATTGAATAAAACAAGTGGTACATCGAGTTCTTCTTCATAGAAAACTTTCAGTCTTGCTTTCACATAATCTCTTAACTCCTCTTGATCAACTGGGATATAGTCCTAACAAAAAATAGAACAAATAGTTTTGTATGCACACACAATTATATAAATGCTGAATCTGACTATGCTTGGGATAGTATCTTAAGATGCATAAAATGTTCGTATGTGAAGGTGCTTGTTTCCCTACTAATAACTGTTTCATATTAAGCAATCATTGTCTTGAGTTTCCCCCCAAAGTAAACAAAGCTGGCAGGGATGTAACATTTATTTCCCAATCATGATGCTGCAAGAAAAGTACTGATGCAAAACAAATGGAAATAATAAAGAGGTAGCATTGAAATTCTGAACAATCCTAAAAAAATATCACAGTTTATTCATTCTATACACAGAAAAAGATAAAACCACTTTAATATAAAATTAAATCTTGAGCCATATTTCCATTTAGGTGAAACTTTCCCCCTTAAAGATATGAGTGAAATAGTTACTTAAATTTAAATTTTAACATGACTGTCAAGTATCATGTTCAGCTACACAGGATCAGTTTTGCAAACACTTCAGAGTAAAACTGGTCATACCCACATACCACATTAAAACTAAAAAGATCTTTACGTTCTGTTCACCAAAGAAGCTGCCTAAATGAAGTTTACATGGCATGTACTGTATCTGTTAAGGAGAACAGACTTCTTTTTTATTTTATTTTTAATCTGCTTCGGGTGTCAAGGGACATATAAAGTTCTGGTTTTTGTTCTTCTAGTGGCCTCAACCAGAACAGGATTAACTGTCGTTCTTATCCTTCTTGACTAACTAAATAAGTGAAAAATTTTCCACACACATTTTTAAACTTCTGTATCAATGGCAGATACAGAAAATGGCAATTTTAGATCTATTAAGTATACCTAATTGTGTTTAGTTAAAAATGCCTATTTACAGTGAAGATTCTCCATGCCCTAAGATATGTCCATGTCATAAACTGAACATTGTACAACTAAATCACAGATATGTTTTTCTCTTACCTTTGAAAGCCAGTTGCTGTACAGAATGGGCCTGCACATGGCTTTCTCCTTGTCTATATTGGGGAAGTGCTTCAGAGCAACCATATCAATATTTTCATCAGTCCATCGTCTTTCCTCATCTTCCACAAGCCTGGATAAACACAGAACATTGAGAGAGGAAGCAGACAGGACTTAACCAGGATAAAAGTAGGGAAATAAAAGCGTAACAGAGCTCTGAGAAGAAGGAAGAAGGCTGGAGACAATCCTCACAATAGTCTGCTCACCAATTACCTTGCAGGAAAGATTCTAGAAAAAAAACTTTAAAAAATGAAGGAAAGGTTTTGACAGCATGCATTTTCTAGAAAACCTTTAGATTTTATCCTTTATCTTTTCTCAGGGAATCCATCTACAATGACATGCCTATAATTTTAAAAAATTATTTTAAACAGAATAGTACAGAATATTTATCTGCTATAACCTCCGTAAGTTTTATTGAGTCTTAACTCTAATATATTAGCAAATTAATAAAAATTAACACGTAACTTTGCATCCTTACGAAGAGGAAATTTATCCTATCCCAGAGATTTATAATTACCTGTCCTGGAATAGACGCAAGGCTTCATGTGCCCAAATTCGAATGAGTCCTTCAACAGGTAATGTTTCCAGTGGTCTCAGAGCCTCAAAGATACCTCGCACCCACCGAGTCATTTCACGAGGTGAATAGATATAGTGTGGCTGAGTATCTTGAGTAAACCTTTCCTGTGTGGGGAAAAAATTACATGGTGAGTGCCAATTATCATATTTTACCAATCTTTTTATAATTTAAAGCTGTGAAAAGCCTTCGGCCTTGTTACCTGTGACATTGTGTAGAACTCAACCATTGCAGCAGTGAGGGGCTCTGCATATGTACGGAGAGATGGAATAAGTCTCAACATAGCACGATTGAAAGTGCCATAAATCTGAGTGAGAGAAGCTGGTCCAGGGTAGTCCACATATACAACAGGAACATGGCGCAAGAATCTGAAAAGATATTCAAAGGGATTGATTTAGGAAAATCATCTAATAGTATTTTATTAGACTAGAGAGCCAGTTTGGTGTAATCAATCAAACTAGAAACTAAGAGATCATGAGTTCTAGTCCCACCTTAGACAAGTCAGTTGGTTAACCTTGAGCCAATCACTTTCTCTCAGCCCTAGGAAGGAGACAATGGCAAATCACCTCTACATTTGTCAAGGAAACTTTATTGTACCCACAAGGGCACAGGTACTGTAATATTAGATAGAGAACAAAAACTTGGCTGTGGAAGAAAGCATTCGGAGGATGTTAGATATGCTATTGATTCCTCCCGTTGAGTGCCATTAAAATGTTCATTGTTTAAAACTGTTGTGTTTTATACAAACCCTATCAGACTAAGTATTGAGCTCGGAATTGACATAGGTGTAGCCATTGTATTTAGGTAATATTCTCATTTGTTCCTTTACTTTCTCTTTCTTATGTAAGGAGTTTTCGGGCTTGCCAAATTCTTAAGGGGGGAGGGAGAAGGAGTGAAGAGATAGTGGGATTGTTTTGGTTCTTTGATTCTTTTCCCTGTGGAAAAAGACGCTGGTCCTGGTGAGCCCAGAAGGTGGAGATTCAAGATGCTGGTTAATGTGGACTGAGTGCTATTTGAGAAAGTGACTTTGATGGGGTGTTTCTAATTTACAATATTATGTAGTGTAATTCCGGTTTGGGTCAGAACTGGAATTACACCAGTCTTTGCCAATTTGATGTCAATCTAAATAAAAGGAATTGTTGAGAAGATGGACTCTGCTCTTTTCTTTTTTTGCATGGGTTTCATCACTTGGAAACCTGACACTAAGTTGGCATGAACATGCATATTCTTTTATATTACCTATGTGAAAGAGGCTTTCTTCCAGGATCTGTAGGTGGGTTGCAAGCTCCAACAAATTGAATTCGTTCCAATTTCACCCAGGTCTGATCTGATGTGCGGTAGAAACCTCCATGCTCTACCATCTGATAAAGTTAAGAGTCTTGGTTAGAAAAGAGATGGACATGTCATGCTGTTCCCTTCTGGGAAACATATTATATGCAAAGCATGGAGAAAAGCAGAAAAATTGGAGAAAAAATATTTTTTTTTATTAGACCATTTAGTATAAACTTTACACTTTTCTTCACATCTTTCTACTTTTAATTCTATCCCATAAATTGCCTCGTGTTGCAATTTAATCCTGATTTACAAAAAATGTAATTTTTTTCCACTTATTAATACTTGCCTGTCTGATAAAGGATATGACCCTCTGTGTGCCATATTTATCCATATCTGGCAGGTTGATTTCATCACAGAAGAGTACCAACCATTTCCCCAGCTGAACTGGAGCTAGGACCACACCATTAGGTGTACGCCTGTACTCACAATAGTGATCAAATGTTTTCAGGAGTAGTTCTGGAGTGGTAGCACTGGAGAAATTCAAGCCAACCACCTGGGAAGACAAAAGCAATTTGAGAACAGGAAATAAAAATAAGAACCAAAAATTCTTTCGCCTGAGTATCGTTTTAGAAAATGCTGCAATCTGTTGTTGATGGCTGACTATTCCAAAATAATTTTTTTTAGCTAGGTGTAGGTTTTAAAAGTCTTGTTTTTGAGGAATGGCTGACAGTGTTGATTTTATATATCATATACAAGGCTATATTAATTCATATTGTGGTGGTATTCTGTATTTGCTTACAATGTCCTTTGAAAATGATTTGGTTATTATAATTATAACCAATAGTATATTGTGTTAAATGGGCATGTAGAACAGGTCATAACAGTCTTTCTTAAATCAGCAATATCGCCTCTTTTTTATTCTAATTAAGAATGCCGGTTTTACTTTAAAACTTGAAGTGATTAATGATCAGTATACAGTATCTCAAAATTTATCCACTGAGATAATCAAGGACATCCAGTTTTCTGTTATGAAGCGAATGGAGCTCTGGAACAAGCTCTCAATCGCTATTGGAACTAATACTTTGTGATTAAAGAATTGTATTTCTCTTGTTCTGCTGGAAGGAAGAGTAGTTCACTAAAATATTCTCAAACATTCAGAATGGGGAAATACCTCCATGTCAGGCAAGGCCCTGAGTGCACTAAAGAGAGTCATGGTCTTTCCAGATCCTGGTGGGCCACAGAGTACCAGGGGTTTGTGCTCTGCAAGCCAAGTATACAGCAATGCTTCATGGCGGACAGTGTCAAGTGTTGGCACAACAACATCAGGAGCTGCAACTTTGTGAGTCTCAACTTCGATCTGTGGGACCTTTGACTGCCAAGGCACCCATTCACCAGTGATGGAGACCTATACAAAGAAAAAAAGAATCTGGTACTTTCTGTTTTTGTAGATTTTAACTCTAACTGGAACTTTTAATTGTTCAAAAATTAAGAAATGTCACCAATAATTTATCAACAAATTGAAAAAGCTTTTAAAATGATTCCACACAAAATGTACTTGGATGACTCCCAGTTTTGAGGAGGCATTATTGTCTGTGTAGAGCAGTGATTTTCAACCTTTTTTGAGCCGCGGCACATTTTTTACATTTACGAAACCCTGGGGCACATTGAGCGGGGTGGGGCTAAAAAAAGTTTGGACAAATTTTTTTTCTCTCTCTCTCTCTTCCTCCCTTTCACTCTATTTCTCTCTCCCTCTTTCTCTCCCTTCCTTCCTCTTTCTTTTTCTCTCCCCATCCCCTCTTTCTTTCTCTTCCTTCCTCTCTTTTTTGCTCTCTTTCTCTCTCTCTCCCTACCTTCCTCTATGTCTTTCTCTCTCTCTCCTTCCCTCCCTCTCTTTCTCTCTCTCTCTTGCTTTCTTTCTCTCTCTCTTGCTTTCTTTCTCTTGTTCTCTTTCTCTCTCTCTTGCTTTCTTTCTCTCTCTTGTTCTCTTTCTCTCTCGTCGCTCTTCCTCTCTTTTGCTTTCCTTCTCTCTCTCTCTCTTGCTTTCTTTCTCTCTCTCTTGCTTTCTTTCTCTCTCTGAGCTTTGCGGCACACCTGACCATGTCTCACGGCACACTAGTGTGCCTCGGCACACTGGTTGAAAAACACTGGTGTAGAGGACATGTCATTAAGATAAGACAAAAAATGACCAATGCAATGTATTTTTCTTTAGAATTATTACTTACTCTCATATACCATTTTATAATGGTTAAGTAACAAATCCAGGAATGTATGTGTTTTTAATATCAAAACTTAATTTCATTAAGTGCATAATCTCAATAGACAGAAATATGCATTTAAATTAAGTAACAAATATTTTGTATAGTGTTGCTAGGCCTTTGGAGTTACTTGCAATAGTCCTTCACTTATGATAGCAATAGGCACTGGAATTCCTATTGCTAAGAGAGAGGGTGGTAAAGAATTTCTGGAACTGACAGCAGTCCCTGTTGCTGTCGTTAATCGAATTCCACAATCATGAGGTAAATCAACTTCCTGTGGTCTTCTTTACAACCAAACCTCTTCCTACAACTGAAGTTTATAAGGAAGCTTCCAAGTAGCTGTGACTCCCTTTCTGAAAGTAGGTAAGTGGCTACTTCTGAATAGGAAAGGGAGCAAGGGAGGGAATAAGGGAGAGCAGGGGAGGATACATAAGGAGGTGTGAAAGAGGCACAATGTCAGGGAGGGTGTGCAGAACTGTGTGACAGACGCAGATCGGGGAGAGTGTCTGAGGAAGAGGGGGAGGGCCGGGGAAGATATGTGAAGGATTCGTGAGAGAGTACATGAAAAGAAAGGTCTATGGGGCTGCATGGGAGGCACACTGCAGGTTGAGAAAGCTGTGTGAAGGAGGGATGGCCAGGTTTGGGAAGGGTGTATGAGAATGTGAGGGAATGAACAAGAGTACCAGGGAGGTATGACGAAGTTAGAGATCTATGAATAACCCGGGTGCATGGATAATCAGCATGAATGCAGAGGGGCTGGAAAAGGCTACGGGGTTGGGGAGACTCTCCCAGTGACTTGAGACTTCCCTGCTGGTTTCCCCATTGACCTTTTGTGGATCACTGTTTGTAGATCATTGCTATCAAACCTTTTGACAAGAGCCAAGATCACAATCATGTGACCGTGAGGTGAACCTAAGAACATAAGAAGAGCCATGCTGAATCAGGCCAAAGCCCATCGAGTCCAGCATTCTGTGTCACACAGTGGCCCACCAATTGTACATGGGGATCTTGAGCAGAAAGAGAAGGCAAAACCCTCCTTTTCCCCTGACCCCCAACAAATGGTACAAAGGGAATCCTGCCTGCCTCAACAAACATAGGGGCGGTACATGGACATCCATTTCAATAACCACCGATACACTTGGCATCCACGAATCTGTCTAATCCTGCCTTGAAGCTATCAAGGCTGACAGCTGTCATGACCTCTTCTGGAAGTGAATTCCATAAACCAACAACCCTCTGGGTGAAGAAATATTTCCCTTTGTCTTCACTTTCTTACCTATGAGCTTTAGGGTGATGGGATGGCTGGAATTCCGAGAATATACCACTATTCATTCAGCACAGTCTTAACTTCAAATGGTCTCTGAACAAATGGTCATAGGTTGAGGACTACCTGTATTTGATTTTTGGTACTGATTACATTTCCCCTCCAAGCATTATAATCAGAACACCACTCAGAGTAAGGTTGATGTTTAAAAAAAAGTACAATAAGAATATAATTGCCTTTACCTCATAATCAATTATGGGTATATTTGGTGCAGAAGGCAGGGGCACTGTTGTAATTCTTCTGATATATTCACCTAGCTCTGCTCTCATTTTCAGACGGCTGTCTCCCGAGAATGACCACAGTATTGCATACACTAGGTATCTCTGAAATGACAGTAAATCATCAGTGTTGATGTGAGGAAACAAAATTGTACTTAAGAAACGCATGGAAGACAGCAGCAAGAGTTTAAAAAGCCTGGCAATTTTATTGCCTCAGGATTATAACTTTTCAATGAGTGGGTGAGGTGGCAAAAAAGTTTTTATTTAATTTATTTATTTATTTATTTTATTTGGTTGGATTTCTATGCTGCTTAGGGCGGCTTAGATAAATGATTATAAAATACAATACAAAAAATAGCAAAATAAACCCAAACCTAAAACTAATATTAAAACCCCAAAGATATAAAAACCAGGCATTCACATTCTAACTATAACCAAGCAATCATATTGTCGACTGAAGTGAGATGTTAAGCTCAACGGCCCCAGGCCTGCCGGCAAAGGTAAGTTTTTAAAACCTTGCAAAAGGCCAGGAGGTGTGGATCACTGGAGGGAGGTGGTTCCAGAGGGCCAGGGCAGCCACAGAGAAGGCTCTTCCCCTAGGCCCCGCCAGCTGACATTGCTTAGCTGACAGAACCTGGAAAAGGCCAACTCTGTGGGACCTAATCGGCCGCTAGGATATGCGAGGCAGAAGACGGTCCCATAAGTAACCTGATCCTAAGCCATATGGGGCTTTATAGGTCATGACCAACACTTTAAATTGCATCTGGAGACCAACTGGTAACCAATGCAGCTTTACCTGGATGTAGCGTTCTAGCTGGTCTATTTGCATTGGAAAGTCTGGGTGGTTGGCATTATACTGTGCTACGTTGCGGCACGCTTGGTGAAGCATGGAAAAGAGGGAACCGAGACATCGCAGTCGGGTGAGGTCCATAATGTGCTCCAGTTTAAAAGCATGTTCAAGGGCCTTTGTCACCAATCCATTAGATGTGAAGTATGGCTGCATAATTGTAGCTGCATCTCTTTGAATCTGTCAATGAACCATTTTAGTAACATTAAAGCTAGAAATTACCATTCCAGAAAACATAGCTAAACAATTATTCATCTGTGTAGTGAAGTCAAGGAAATCTAAATCCCTAGGTTTACCTGCAGCATTGGAGATGCCGTTTCATCACTTTCGTCTTCTTTTCCCTTTCTCCTGCGCTGAGCTTCTTCTTCACCTTCGTCCAGAGGAATACTTCTCAGTCGGGCCAAGAAATTATTGAAAATCATGTCAGTACTTAAAACATCTTCGCTGAACCAAACCATGCCGCACCGTGACACTGTGGCTAGAGTGGCATATTTCAAATCCTGAACTTCAAACATGATGCGCACCTATGGAAAAAACCCCAAAAGGATGATTTCTGAAAACATTTAAACCAGTCTCTTTATTCACAACACCCTTCTTCAACTACCCTCTGCCCTCCTTTTGAATTTAAGGTAAACAAAAAGCAAAGAATCAGAGAAAGAGTCTCCTGGCATGGGCAATTGAAGGCTACTGCAGTAAATGCAATGGGAGAGCTTTGTTTCCAGATACTGGGAAGCCAAATTGCATATACAGTACAGTACTCCAGACTGTACATGCTAGGAGGATTGTAGACATTCTGAAAGCAGACTCAACCTGGACACAGAATCTAAATGTTCACAAGGAACAGATATATATGCTAGACACTGCCTAAGCCCCTCTCTGTTTTACTAGATAGGAAATAGTGTGATTTAATATCTTCCCACAGCCTCAGAATTAACTGGTTGGAATTTCTACAGAAACCCAGATAAAAGAAACAACAGGGATGCCTCTTTGAAGAGTCTTGTTTATTTCTGTAGGTAAAGGTTTCAAGCAGGAATTCGAGATCAAAGTTTTATTGATTGTGATATATGTGCACTGATTAAATCTGTGCAATTACTTGTGCCACAACTGGGACCAGAATCTTGGTCAATGACTAAAGTGATCATGAAGTAGAAAAGATATTGATAAAATTGAACGGGTACAAAGATGGGCTACAAAAATGGTGGAAGGTCTTAAGCACAAAACTTATCATGAAAGACTTAATGAACTCAATCTGTATAGTCTGGAGGACAGAAGGGAAAGGGGGGGGGCATGATCAGAACATTTAAATATGTTAAAGGGTTAAATAAGGTTCAGGAGGGGAAGTGTTTTTAATAGGAAAGTGAACACAAGGAACAAGGGGACACAATCTGAGGTTAGTTGGGGGAAAGATCAGAAGCAACGTGAGAAAATATTATTTTACTGAAAGAGTAGTAGATGCTTGGAATGAAATTCCAGCAGATGTGGTTGGTAAATCCACAGTAACTGAATTTAAATATGCCTGGGATAAACATATATTAATCCTAAGATAAAATACAGGAAATAGTATAAGGGCAGACTAGATGGACCTTGAGGTCTTTTTCTGCCATCAATCTTCTATGTTTCTAAGCAGGACATCACAGTTGCTCAACAACTGCAATCTTAACACCTCATGTTCTGGTTGTTAAGTGATTTCATAAATCATTAAGCAGATGGAGTCCCAGGTAAGGTGAGTGGAATGCCTCAGGGAAGATCCTGGGAGGCCTGGTGCAGGTCACATGCAAGTCTCTCCCTGTTCACAAGCTAAAATTTCTCTCCATCAAAAGTCAAGCAGGAATTCAGCTCGAATGGGTAAATTAATTAATAATTAATTAATTTATTCGATTTTTATGACTCCCTTCTCCTCAGACTCAGGGCGGCCAACAACATGTTAGCAATAGCACTGTTTAACAGAGCCAGCCTATTGCCCCCACAATCTGGGTCCTCATTTTACCCACCTCGGAAGGATGGAAGGCTGAGTCAACCTTGAGCCGGTGATGAGATTTGAACCGCTGACCTACAGATTTACAGTCAGCTTCAGTGGCCTGCAGTTCAGCACTCTACCTGCTGTGCCACCCCGGCTCAATACTAGTGCACACCCTGCACCAGGCCTCCCAGGGCTTCTGCCACCACCGAGGCCTCCCATCCTCCTTACCTTATAGCGCTGCCTCCCTGCTCCGAGACTGTAAATCCTTCACAAATGATTGGGGTCTGATTGTGAACGCACTGTGCTGCGAATGCTCTGTGCCAAAATACTGCTTGGATTTTGACATGGACCCTTCACAACCAATCTCCATAAATCAGGGAGATCCCTACTGGCAGGTGGCAGTGGCCTGCGATCCTTCCTGCCAGTTTCCCTTCTGACTTTCTGGAGAAGTTGTCAGGATGGATTACAAATGGCAATCACATGATCACGGGATCCTTGGCAAACAATTGTAAACGCAAACGGGTTGCCAAGTGCACAGACCACAATCATTTGCCCGTGGAGACATTACAACAGTTGTAACTTTGAGAATCGGTTCTAGGTTCCTCTGTTCAATCTCATTGCTATTTCAAATGGTTAAATGGTCATTGATTATACTAATTATAATAATTAATGACCATTCAAATTATCATTAAGCAAGGACTATCTGCATATAAATTGGGGAATAATGTAGATTTCCCACATTCATTAGCTTGTATTCATAAATCTAGCTTTATAGATGTTAAGTGATCATTTTCACTTGTTAAATTGCAGTTGAACAATAAAAAGACTAACTGCAGTAGACTAGGAGCATTGTATGATTTCAGTGGTTCATTTGATTCCTCTTCTCTTTTTAATCAAATTATCAGTGTTGCTTTCCTACAAGTTGAGTAACTCTGAAGTTATCTTCTTTTGCACTTTGATATTTGAAATTCAGAAAGGGTTTCACCTTCGATTTCTTTTTCTAAGCAGAATACATCAGCATGCTGCTGTAAAAGGATTGAGTCAATATTCTGATACATATTTAGCTCATTAAATTGCATGCAAATAATAGGAAAGTGAACACAAGAACAAGGGGACAGAATCTGAAGTTAGTTGGGGGAAAGATCAAAAGCAACATGAGAAAATATTATTTTACTGAAAGAGTAGTAGATCCTTGGAACAAACTTCCAGCAGACGTGGTAGATAAATCCACAGTAACTGAATTTAAACATGCCTGGGATAAACATATATCCATCCTAAGATAAAATCTTAAATATGAATTTACTGTAGATAGGCTTACATTTGGGGGAAGACTGAGACGTTCTCCATTTGGTAATGTCAGCAACTTATTGTCATCCAGAACAGAATTCAAATTTTCAACCCACTCAGGATCAACATCTCCATCAAAGATAATCCACTGTCGTTTTTGTAGTTCCCCTCTCACATTATCTATAATTCTAAATAAGGTAAGAATGTAGTACAAGTTAGGCAAATGTTGAATCAATTTAAATATTTTCTGTTCACTTTCATTACATCTGACATATTTCACACTTACTTTCTCAAGACATGGGTAAACAACCCATCTGTCCACTCTCTGGTGTTGGGATCCAAAGTACCATAGAGATGGTCTTTGCTGATAGCTTTGGGGTCAATTATATGTGCAACACCTTCTACCCCTTCTAGTCTCTCCAGGGCTTTCAGAAGTACTCTCCAAGCCATGCTCTTTCCACTTCCAGAAGGACCAACCATCATCAAGCCATGGTTGATCTGGGTAATTTGATAGAGCTGAAGAACCTAAAAAAAGGAGTAGAATGGGGGAAGATCTTTAATCTAGAATGACAACAGTTACAATAGTCTTGTTTAAGTTTTTAGAGGACTATTTTCAGCCAAATATCATAGGATTTTATATCATATTGTCAGTAATAGTGGTGAAGCCCTACCTTTTCCACCCACATGCAACCAATATCTTCTCCATCGCCATATGTGAGGTACATTTCCTGACAGACTTTCTTAAGTTCTTCTCTCAGTGCAGTCATTTCTCCTCGATGATACTGAATGCCAGGGAACACATCTGACAAGAGGCTGAAAAGCAGTGGTATATCTTCTGCAACCAGTTTAGGCACCATAGTTTCACAGACACTCTGGATCAGAATCTACATGGGAAAAACATTTATTAGACAAACTAAGAAGCAAAGTAGTTACTTAAGAGTGCACAATTCAAAGACTGGATATGGTAGAGTTACTATACTGAAGTATAAACTGGACATTGTATTTTCTTTGTTTTTTTTAAAGATAACTTGAAATACTATCAAATATTATTTGTGTGGTGGTTGGTTGGTTTTTATTTAAACAAATTGCTGTGACTGTTATTTACTGATTAAATTAACATTTATAGCAGTTGAGATAATTAAGAATACAAATAGTACTGTATGCAAAAATGGGATCTATTTCAAGTGGAAAACAATAATGTGCTCTTTTAATCGTTTTGTAAAATTTCAAACATAGGCCAGCTACTTTGTATTTGAAGTGTGTAAAGCTCAAAACCAAGTAACAGTTGTTCTGCGCTTCAATCTGAGTTTTGAATTCAAAATGAACTGAACGCGAAATGTTATGAATACTTGTACTGAATATTAATTGCAATCCAAATTAATTCTAAATCCTTGTTATGTTTTTGCATTTAAGGAACAGTATTTATAACAAATTTAGGTTGCAGTGACCATCTATGTTTGTGGTTTGATGTAAAAACTGATGGTGAGCAATCCTATACTGCAACCAAAGTATTGGATTTCAGAAAAACAAATTTTAATGCAATGGGGGAATATTTAAATAATGAATTAAAGGGGAGGGATAAAATGGCAGGAGCAAGCACCCAGTGGACTGTATTAAAAAAGGCCATCTTAAAAGCCACAAGACTTTATGTAAAGCAAGTAACTAAAGGTAAAAGGAAGAAGAAACCGCTATGGTTTAGCAATGATGTAAGGGCTATAGTCAATGAAAAAAAGGCTGCCTATAGGAGGTATAAAGAGTCTGGAAGTATAGCTGATAGAGAGGTGTATAAAATGAGACAGAAGGAGGCGAAACAGATAATATATGCTGCTAAAGCCTCAAAAGAGGAAGAAATAGCAAAATCTGTAAAGAAGGGGGATAAAACCTTCTTCAGATATATTAGTGATAGGAAGAAGAAAAACTGCAGCATCACAAAGCTTAGTACCGGGAATAATACATACATTGATGGGAATAAGGAGATCGCTGACCATTTCAATAGCTACTTCTGTTCAGTTTTCTCAAAAGACACCTTACAAAATAATAATAATACTATAGAGGGATATAGCATTGCTTCCAGCTGTACGGATTCAGCTCCAGTGATCTTAGAAGCCGATGTCTTAGAAGAACTTGAAAGATTAAAGATAAATAAGGCAATGGGTCCAGATGGCATCCACCCCAGAGTTCTTAAAGAACTCAGATCTATCATTGCTACCCCCCTGACTGATTTGTTTAACAAATCCCTGTTAACAGGAGATGTTCCTGAGGATTGGAGAATGGCCAGTGTTGTGCCTATCCACAAGAAGGGCAGTAGAGAAGAAGCTGGTAACTACAGGCCAGTTAGCTTGACATCAGTTGTAGTTAAAATGATGGAGACTCTACTCAAAAAGAGGATAAATCAGCATCTAAAAAACAATAACTTATTGGACCCAAATCAGCATGGCTTTACTGAAGGCAAATCGTGTCAGACTAATCTCATTGAGTTCTTTGACTATGTCACAAAGGTGTTGGATCAAGGTGGTGCCGTGGATATTGCCTATCTGGACTTCAGCAAAGCCTTTGATACGGTTCCACATAAAGAGCTGATAGATAAATTAGTGAAGATTGGACTTAATCCCTGGATAGTTCAGTGGATTTCAAGCTGGCTGAAGCATAGACATCAGAGAGTTATTGTTAATGGCGAGTATTCTGAGCAGAGTCAGGTTACAAGCGGTGTGCCACAAGGGTCTGTTCTGGGTCCTATTCTTTTTAATATGTTTGTGAGTGACATAGGGGAAGGTTTGGTAGGGAAGGTTTGCCTATTTGCCGATGACTCTAAAGTGTGCAATAGGGTTGATATTCCTGGAGGGGTCTGTAATATGGTAAATGATTTAGCGTTACTAGATAAATGGTCAAAGCAATGGAAACTGCAGTTTAATGTTTCCAAATGTAAAATAATGCACTTGGGGAAAAGGAATCCTAAATCTGAGTATTGCATTGGCAGTTCTGTGTTAGCAAAAACTTCAGAAGAGAAGGATTTAGGGGTAGTGATTTCTGACAGTCTCAAAATGGGTGAACAGTGTGGTCGGGCGGTAGGAAAGGCAAGTAGGATGCTTGGTTGCATAGCTAGGGGTATAACAAGCAGGAAGAGGGAGATTGTGATCCCCTTATATAGAGCGCTGGTGAGACCAGATTTGGAGTACTGTGTTCAGTTCTGGAGACCTCACCTACAAAAAGATATTGACAAAATTGAACGGGTCCAAAGACGGGCTACAAGAATGGTGGAAGGTCTTAAGTATAAAACGTATCAGGAAAGACTGAATGAACTCAATCTGTATAGTCTGGAAGACAGAAGGAAAAGGGGGGACATGATCGAAACATTTAAATATGTTAAAGGGTTAAATAGGGTTCAGGAGGAAGTGTTTTTAACAGGAAAGTGAACACAAGAACAAGGGGACACAATCTGAAGTTAGTTGGGGGAAAGATCAAAGGCAACATGAGAAAATATTATTTTACTGAAAGAGTAGTAGATCCTTGGAACAAACTTCCAGCAGACGTGGTTGGGAAATCCACAGTAACTGAATTTAAACATGCCTGGGATAAACATATATCCATCCTAAGATAAAATACAGGAAATAGTAAAAGGGCAGACTAGATGGACCAAGAGGTCTTTTTCTGCCGTCAGTCTTCTATGTTTCTATGTTTCTATGTAAGTATCTTACATAACTGTAGAGTGCATTAACTACTCAATATAAAGTACAGGGCATACCTCCTGTTCAGGTAAATTTTCAGCAATTTCTCCTTCATCAACAACTTCACCACGCTCTTCCTTCTCTCGTTTTATTCTCTGAATTCGTTCCCTTTTAACATTTCCCGCACTGATCAGTACACTTTTCAAAGCTCTCAAACCAAAATCATAATGGCTTTGAGAAGAAAGCTGCTCATCACACAGTCTAAAGTTAAAAAGATGTCACTCTCACCACTATGTTTAAATAAAAACATTGGCTTTAGAGATGAAGACACATTATCACATTCTAGAACATTACTTCATAATGTTTCAACTGTTTTATTAAATAGTTCAGGTACTTTCATCTGTCTCTAGAAAATACATAGCAACGTAGATAATTAGTTAGCTTTTTTGAGCTACTTCTTTATATAATATAATCTACATATAGTAAAATAAGAATGTTAAGTACAGTAATGCCAGCATCTGATTTAACATAGTTATCCAAGAATAAATCATCCTACATCCCTCTGTTAACAATGATACTTACTTAAAGAAGGGGACAATCTTGTTGGCAAGCACTTCAGCTGTCCGAAATCCTTGGGAATACAACATAACCTGAGCAATCAGTTGACGATCAGGCTTTGTCATGGCCAAACTACGAAACAGTTTCTTCAAGTTGTCTGGAAGATTTGATCGACCAGCATAGCCAGGGTTCATTGTGATGAAGATTGCCATATCTGGGCTCACTTTTACTTGTTTGTTCAGCAATTCACATGTAATGGGGGCAGCAGCTGAAAGCAAACAGCTGTCAGTAAGTACCCTTTTCAGCTCTACACCTTTCAAAACTGACAGAAAAAGAATCCAGAAAGGCTGGGGAAGATTACCGGTATGCGTATGCGTAATGTGTATGAGTAATTTATTTATATATATATATATAAATATTTGTATATACAGTGTTCCCTTGATTTTCGCGGGTTCAAACTTCGCGAATAGCCTATACCACGGTTTTTCAAAAAATATTAATTAAAAAATACTTTGCGGGTTTTTTTCTATACCATGATTTTCCCCACCCGATGATGTCATTCGTTATCACCAAACTAATGTTGTTTGCAAATAACAAACAAAAAATTGCTAATAAATAATTATGTTTATAAATATCAGGATCACTAAGTGTCTTATTCAATGGTGAGTACCAGTAATAATGGTGAGTAAATGGTTAAGGGAATGGGAAATGGTAATTTAGGGGTTTAAAGTGTTAAGGGATGGCTTGTGATACTGTCCATAGCCAAAAATTGTGCATTTACTTCCGCATCTCTAGACCAAAGATCCTCACAGCTCAATGTATAAGGGAAGAGCCAGGTGTTCACAGAAAGCTAAAAGGATAGGGATACCTCTCATCTCTGGTGGAAGGCTGTCCACGGTATCATTAGAAAGCAACATTTAAGGGAGTGGACCTGGAATATACCAATCCTATTTAACATATTTGGAAAGGCATATATTCTCAGGGAGAGGCAGTCCCACAAGTAACCTGGTCCTGAGCCACACGGGTTTATTGGTGATAACCAGGACCTTCAATTGCACCCAGAAAGCAACTGGAAGCCAATGCAGCTCACATAGCATAGTGATACTCAGGCAAGACACTCAAAACTGTGTGCCACTGCATTTTAGACTGCTTGCAGCTTCTGGATGGTCAAGGGCAGCCCTACATAGATTATAAAGCAGTAATCACAATGGAAGGTGACTTAAGGCATGGGTGACTATGAGAAATGTATACCCGTAGAAAGATAATGATATAGTAAATACAAGGGGAACAGCTAACTAATTTGATGTATTTTTGGCATACACTTGTTTAAGTAACCTTATTTTTTCTATATTTAAGAGGAAAAAAACCAATCAGTTTGTTTTCTGGCTCTTTTATAAACTTGGTGACATTTCTACCAGTCTATTTGGACAGCAGAATAATCTGGATTCTCATTTTTGTCCCATCTTTCTAGGCACAGCCCATCCCAGGCTGGATTATAGTGGCTTTTTTCTTTTTCTAAGATCCCCCCCCCCCCCGGATCAGGACTGTCAAACATCTGGCCTGCAAACTGGACTAGTCATGTGCTGGCCACACTGATGCTTGGTTTAGTGAGGAAGGGAAAAGTCCCAGTACATCACATGACACCGCCGTGACATGAGTTTGACACCTGTGTTCTAGATGGTGTAATAGTTTCCTTTCTTTTTACTCTCACTACACAGCATTTTTTCTTGAATAAATTATCCCTTTTCACAAAGTTTTATAAATACGTATACAGTGATCCCCCGCTCGTTGCGAGGGTTCCGTTCCAGGACCCCCCGCAACGAGCGGGTTTTCGCGAAGTAGCGCTGCGGAAGTAAAAACACCATCTGCGCATGTGCAGATGGTGTTTTTACTCCCGCAGCGCTAGCGAGGAGCCGAAGATTGGGGGCGGCGCGGCTGTTTTAAAACGTCGCCGCCGGCATGGGGGGCTTCCTAGCAGCCCCCCAAACCCGGGTTGGGGGTCCGGGGGGGTGCTGGCAAGCCCCCCATGCCGGCGGCGACATTTTAAAACAGCCGCGCCGCCCCCAATCTTCGGCTCCTCGCTAGTGGGCAGGCAGGCGGCGGACAAGCCTTTCGCTGGCGCTGGCTGGCGCCGCTTTCGAGCTGAGTCCTGGAGCGAATTCGCTTCAGGACTCAGCTCAAAAGCGCCGACAGCCAGCGCCAGCGAACGGCTTCTCCGCGCTGGCTCTTGCCGCTTTCGAGCTGAGTCCTGGAGCGAATTCGCTTCAGGACTCAGCTCAAAAGCGCCGACAGCCAGCGCCAGCGAACGGCTTCTCCGCGCTGGCTCTCGCCGCTTTCCAGCTGAGTCCTGGAGCGAATTCGCTTCAGGACTCAGCTCAAAAGCGCCGACAGCCAGCGCCAGCGAACGGCTTCTCCGCGCTGGCTCTCGCCGCTTTCCAGCTGAGTCCTGGAGCGAATTCGCTTCAGGACTCAGCTCGAAAGCGGCGAGAATGAACGGCGTGGGCGGGCGAAGGGCGGGCGGCAGCGAGGAGTTTGCGTGGGCGGTGGGGAAACTCCTTGCTGATGCCCGCTGCTCGCCCTCCCGCCAGCAAGAGGGGGAAGACCCAGGGAAGCCGCCCAGCAGCTGATCTGCCGGGCGCCATTTACGCATGCGTGCCCATAGAAAAAAAGGGCACACATGCGCAGATGGTGTTTTGACTTCCGGGTTGAAAAATCGCAAATTACCCTGTTCGCAATGGTCGGGGACGCAATAACCGGGGTATTACTGTATTGCTATATTATATTACAAACCAATGGATTAAAAAAAATTAATAGTGTTTCAAGAAATGTAATTATATTTCATAAAATAACCGAATTGAAATATAAAAACTACTGTATTTTACAGAGTACAAGATGCATCCTTTTCCTCCCTAAAAGAGGCTGAAAATTTGGGTGCGTCTTATACTCTGAATGTAGTTTTTACGAAGCTTTTTCCTCCAGCCCTAACTAGGTGATAACACCTTCCTGGCTGGCAGCATTTATTTTTATTCCCACTCCCCCTGAAGCAGTTTTTCCTGCCCTAAGTCTTTGCAGGCTTATTTTAATTCCTACTCCCTCTGAAAAAGGGTTTTTTTTTGGCCCTAATCAGGGGATAAAATAATGTGCTGAAGCTGAACAGACTAAAAATGCCAGCCAAATGAATACCTGCTTCATAGATTCTTTTCCCTACTTTCCTCCCTCAAAAGCAAGGTGCGTCTTATACTCCATTGTGTCTTATATTCCGAAAAATACAGTATATACTTGAAAACCTTCTAAAGCACTGCAAAAAATAAATTTTCTTTTTCAAATACATACATTTGTCATAGTTTGGATTGCTGTGTTCTCGCAAGGCTTCCTGAATACACTGGACTTGCTGAGAAACAGCAGAAAGCATTCGTTCTTCAAGTCTGTTGAACTCATCAAAGCATCCCCATGCACCTACTTGACAGAGGCCTACAAAGATGCGGCCCATTGCCTATAGAGATAAGGAGAAAAGAAACATGTATATTCAGTCTATGAAATTGAAAAGGAACGGTAAGGTGTTAGATGTAACTCATCATCTATAAAATCGGGTGTTTTGCCCATGGTTTTTAACAGGCAAAATCATTATATGGTCTGAGTTTTTGTTAATTATAGACATATATAGGATCTCCTGCACTAAATTTTAGGCTCATAAAAGAAATCATACCTGGAAATCAAATGTTTCATCACAGTTGAAAACAAGAACAAATCGTCCAAGCTGATGTCCAAGAGCTTTAACAGATTCTGTTTTACCAGTTCCAGCAGGTCCTGTTCAGATATAAAAGAGGTAGATTACTCCTGGTCTAAAATAGCAGCATAATCTTGACAAGAAAAGAATGTGTGAGCAACAATTTACCAAAGGGAGATCCCCCCAGCCTGGCCTCCAAAGCTTGTGTCATTGTCAGGTAACAACGATCAGTGAGAGGAGTCTGCACCAGTTTATCTTGGACTCCAAGGTACTCAAAGCCATAGTTGAACTTGGCATTAGCCATCTGAATGGATAGTTGCTGCAGTACGTCAGTTTGTTTAGGATCAAAGTAGAACCTCATCTGGCTCAACCACTCAAATGATTTGGAGTTGTCAATTTTGCTCTTGATCAATGATCTTGTAACATCTCTTTGGTGAACCAATTCGGTGATCTTTTGAAAAAGCAATAATCAATCTTAGTATGTTTGCATAATTAAAACTTTATTAGATCATGAAATGCATATGTAAAGTAACATGTCTGGCCAAGCGGCAATTAGTTAAGATGATGGCATACCAGGTGTTCCAGTTTTCTTCTGCGGAGTGGAGGCTGCTCCATCAGTACAGAATCTGCGAGCACAGTCAGGGTCGCTTCGACGTTGGTCAGCACAGAGTGCAGAGGGCTACTATCGCCACCTCCTCCAATGCTGTTCAAAGCAGATTCCACGTTTTCTGACCAGGCAATCTGAGCTGAAAGTACGACGAGTTGGGCCTAGAGATTTTTTTAAAAAAGTACATCTAATCAGTGGTGGGTTCTTATCTGTGTGCCTCCGTTCCGCTGGCGCCACGTGGATTGCGCAATTTGCATGCGATGGCTCTGGTGCAGTCTTTGCCTGTTTGTTGTGCAGCACCATCTTTTTTAAAATTTTGGTTTTACTTTGATTCCTGCGCATGTATGGAAGCAAAGTCTTGTGAGGAGACACAGGCGTATGATTTCACCAATTTTTTTGCTTTCGCGCATGTGTGGAAGTAAAAATTCACCGAAATCAAACTTGTGCGCGTGAATCCCCTTGCAATATTTCAGCACTTTTTTGTTTCTTGTGCATTAATGGAAGCAAAATTATGCGGTGGGAATGCACATGCGTGCATGGACGCAGCAAGGGTGCGAATCATGATGCACGCCCAACGCACTGGTAGGCAGGTAAGAGGAACCCACCCCTGGTCTAAGTGTTACTGGTTATTTTTTGGCTTCCTTTCTCTCAAAGCATTTTATCTTCTTATAATGCTGCAAGTAATAAATAAATACCTGATATTTGTCAATCCATGAGATGTAGGTAGCTGGATCAATTGATGTTGCCTTGCCGAAGATCTCAATTTCTGTTTCTGACTCAGCAAGAAGTTTAGCAAGTGTTACTCTCATTTCTTTTTCAACAAGGGTGAGCCACTCGTTGATCTTGGGATGCTCAGTGATTGACACAGGAGTTTTGAATATCACCTGCAAACAGAATTGTAAGCTTTTTATTGGTTTTAAGAGAAAAATGTTTTATGTCATCAGATCCAGAAAACACATTTATACCTCTTCTCCCTCACGTGACGATATTCCCAGAACAATAGAGCTGTCTTCATTGAGGATAATGCTCGACACGCCAGCAAACATCTTCTTGAAATGTTTCTGCAGTTTTGCTACGTTTTTGCTGTTTCCAATTATTTCAAGCAAATCTTCATCCCCAACGAAATAGAACCTTAAAAATAAAGTTTAGTATTTCAATAGATCCACACATCAAAACAATAATGTTCAGACCCAAACCATCTGTGATTTTTTTTTTTTTTTGGCAAATTGATCAATCAAAGCAAAAGAAAAACTTGCTTATTGAATCTAGGAGTCATTTACGCTTATGTAGATGGACAATTAATTCTGAACTAAATTGCTTACCGAGGGAAAGAAGCCCTCTCTCTCTCCAGGTATTCTCCCAAAGCTTTTTGGATCTTTCCAAGCAAGTCTGCTAATCTTTCCAGAGATCTCTGTACCCCCTGAATATTCAAAACATCCATCACCAAGGGAGATTTTGATACCTTTTTCATCAGAGCCAGAAATTCTGTGCTGATGCTGAAAAGCCAAGAGAAGAGAATGCTGATGCACAAGACATTCCACTTTATTTACTTATATTTTTATACTGCTGAATCTGAATCTGCCAAAGATTCAGAACAGTTAACAAGTGAGCATGATGTAATATAAAATTGTCTACAGTGAATAAACCAAAATTAAAATAATTTGATCTAAAAATGCAGCCAGTCCTTACCAACTGCAATAGGGATTGTCAACTTAAGTGGCATAATCAATAAATGTGATGTTAAGTGACCTCAATTCTGGTTATGGTCATTAAATGTGCTGTCACATGACTACAATTTGCCACTTCCTGCAGTCTTCCCCATTGATTTTGCTTGGTGAATCCTGCTCTGAAGGTCGCAAATGTTGATCACATGACCCAGAGATACTTCAACCATCATAAATGTACACTGGTTACAAAGTACCTGAATTGGGATCAGATGAGTCATAAATCTCTACTTTCATCATAAGTTCAGATAGTCACTGAATGAGTTTTTGGTAAGTGAGGACTACCCATTGTTACATAAACCTGATGGAATGCTAACAACTGATCTAAGGGGAGGCTGGTCTATAGAAATTAGTACATAATCAAAACATTATAGACACTGGGAACAACCAGTAGCTTCTTCTGTGATAATTCCATAGAAGAACAGGTTTATATAGGACAGTGATGATGAAAGAGCATGCATGCACACTATCGTGCATGTGCAAGTGCCCACACCCATAATTCAATGCCTGGGGAGGGCAAAAACAGCTTCCCCCACCCCCCGGAGGCCCTCTAGAGCAGTGTTTTTCAACCAGTGTGCCGTGGCACACTAGTGTGCCGTGGCACACTAGTGTGCCGCGAGACATGGTCAGGTGTGCCGCGAAGCTCAGAAAGAAAGAGAGAGAGAAAGCAAGAGAAAAATAAAGCAAGAGAGAGAGAGAAAGAAAGCAAGAGAGAGAAAGAGCGAGCGAGAGAGAAAGAGAACAAGAGAGAAAGAAAGCAAGACAGAGAGAGAGAGAGAGAGGGAGAAAGAAAGCAAGAGAGAGAGAAGGAAAGAGAGGGAGGGAAGGAGAGAGAGAAAGACAGAGGGACGTAGAGAGGGAGAGAGAGAGAGAAAAAGAGAGGAAGGAAGAGAAAGGGATGGAGAGAAAGAAAGAAAGAGGAAGGAAGGGAGAGAAAGAGGGAGGGAGAAAGAAATAGAGCAAAGGGGAGGAAGAGAGAGAGAGAATTTTCTTGTCCAAACTTTTTTTACCCCCCTCCCCCGCTCCATGTGCCCCAGGGTTTCGTAAATGTAAAAAATGTGCCACGGCTCAAAAAAGGTTGAAAATCACTGCTCTAGAGACTGGAAATGGCCTTTTTTCCAACTTCTGGTAGGCACAATATGCTTGTGTTTCGCTCTCCCCAGGCTCCAAAGGCTTCCCAGGTAAAAATGCCCTCCCCCATCCTCCTGGAAGCGCTCTGGAAACCAAATATGCCCTCTCAGAGCCTTTGTGTGAGCCAAAAAAACAGCTGGCTGGCACACACATACACGTTGGAGCTGAGCTAGGGCAACAGCTCATGTGCCAGGAGATATGGCTCTTTGTGCCACCTGTGGCACTCGTGCCATACGTTTGCCATCACTGATATAGGATGATGAGAATACAATTCTGCAAATATCTAGGTATCAAGCCATTTAGGATTTTATAGCTCAAAATCAGCATTTTCAACTGCACCCAGAAACTTATTGGAAGCTAATACAGCTTCTGCAATACCAATGTTAATATAGCCAATACCAAGAACCATTTTGTAATTAGTTCGTTTCCAAGTAGACTTTACAGGCAACTATGTAGACATCGTTGCAATGATGATAAAATTACTACTATTGAATTGTTCCATTAAAAACTCCAAACTTAAACACAATATTTTAACATTCTCATGTTTACATCCAAAATCGGGGTCAGGCCATTTACCTTTGGAACCTGCCAGTTTCAATTGGCAGCAGATGTTTGATATCAGCACTACCTGTGAAGATGCCTTCCAAGTAAACCCATCGTCTCTGGACATCAATCCAGACATCAAATAGTGCCATAATTCGATTCAGTTTGTCTTCCCAGCTAAGGGCATCTTCTTCAAATACCTAGAAATAAATAATAAGCTTCAACTAATGAAACATTCACAGTTGAAACTAGCAATTAAGGCATCTATTAATTTATGAGTCACAATAAAACAATTAATATTTAGTCAGTAAAAGTATTGATTGTTTCTCCAATAAAGATCACAATGGGATATACAATAAAATACAATAAGCAAATGTTCACTTTTAAAAATTGCATTTCAAGACCGAAATTAGAATGTTAAACAGCCAACATAATTTGTTTTTCAAAATATGTAGCGCTTTTGCTACATTTTATTAAACAAGCTTTGCAAATGATGATGTTTCTCTTACAGATCTTTAAAAAAAGGCAGACTAGTGACACAAGCAGATATTCATGTAGCTGGGCAATAAAATCATTCAAGCTATGAAGCATGATAGGAAAAAATTGTCTGTCATTCACTGTGAGTAGCCTAGCTGCCACATTTTACTGCTATTGGGGCTACTGGGTATTCTGCCAATGAGCATAATCTATAGATAGTTTTGTATAGAAGCTTGCACATTGTGCTTATGTTTGTAAACTTTTTCAAGAATAAATTGAAGCATGGTTTAACATATAATGTTCTAAAATACTGTGATATGGAGACAATAAAATAAATATAGCTAGTCATTACCTTGTAGTATGGAGAAAGCTTCATTGCAGATACACTGTTGATGTGCTCTTTGACTTTGTTGAAGAGGTCATCCCAACCACGAATCAAACGGCATTTGTTTTGATAATTGACCAAGTCCAATTCATAGGTGTTCCATACTTCACGTATCTTTAAATAAAGCAATGAGATCTAGAGCTCAGAGTAGTAAAGTCTACAAAATGTCTTTGCAAAATCCTGATACAAAATACTATTCATTCATATTTTTATTAAAATCACTAGACTATAAATTGAAAATCTATGGAATGGTATAGAAATTAAAAATGAATTGCTACCTGTTTCAAGAATTCTTCCAGTGCCATCTCTCCTTGTGCAACAAGTAGCACATCTTTCACAATCAATTCATTCTTCTGCAAATCAACATCCCAAATCTGCCCCAGAGTTAGTTCAGAAACCACCCAATTGACATGTAGCCTCTTCATCAATTGTTTCCAGTGACGATCCTTAAGAGCTTCTGATTTCAGCTCAATTACCAACATATTTATCTGGAAGAAAAAAGCATAAAATCATTCTTTTAAAATCAACATACTGCTACATTGAAGTAGCTTTTCAAAGGCAACCTTACCTTCATGTAACCCTTCAGAAGTCTCTGAACGTATTCATAGGATGCATACTGACGTAGCCGAGCAGGAAAATTTTTCAGCTGGTTTAGTAAGCCATCTAAACTTTGGCGAAGCTGTCGAAACAAGAACAATTTGGAAAAAATTGCATATCTTGAAGTCTATGAATTCATGCTTCATTACATACTTATTAACATATTTTAAAGTAAAGGAATTTTTATCTGTGATGCTGGCCAGCTGTATACCTATTGTTTGTAAAAATAAATGATTATATTAATTCACTATAAAATTTCTTAATATAACCCTACTTCTTATGATTGTTATCTAGCACTGTCAAACTGGTAGAAACCGAATATACCAAACCAATTTTCAAAATCTACTCTGGAGTCTTAGGGAACTTTGCAAGACAAGGGGTACACTAAAGTTGTAGCTTAAAGAACTCTAAAATTACATCTGGCTTCCCCCCCCCCTTAATTAAAGTTACGGTAACTCAAATCATCCAGTTCCCGTCTTTTTGAAAAGAAGGAGCTGACATCTTATCTAACATACAAACCAATAAAACAGAGGTGATATCAAAATAATGCTCTTGTAATAAACTGTATGTATATATGTAATGTGTTTCATTTCATAAAGCAGCTCTTCATTTTTTAAAACCACCTTTTTCTTTTTGGTAATACAGTGATCCCCCGGTTATTGCGTCCCCGACCATTGCGAATGGGCTACATCGCGATTTTTCAACCCGGAAGTAAAAACACCATCTGCGCATGTGCGCCCTTTTTTCCTACGGCCACGCATGCGTAGATGGTGTTCCCCGCCGGGCAGATCAGCTGCTGGGCGGCTTCCCTGGGTCTTTCCCCTCTTGCTGGCGGGAGGGCGAGAAGCCCCCCCCCAGCACCCGCTCGCCCTCCGTTCGCCCGCCCTTCGCCCGGCCACCCGGGTTCGTTTGGCTTCGGGACTCAGTTGGGAAGCGGCATGGGTGTTTTAAAAGGTCTCCGCCGGCATGGGGGGCTTCTTAGCACCCCCCCAAACCCGGGTTGGGGGTTGGGGGGGTGGTAGGAAGCCCCCCATGCCGGCGGAGACCTTTTAAAACACCCGTACCGCTTCCCAGCTGAGTCCTCAAGCCAAGCGCAGAAGTTAGCCTTGAATCCCTTTGAATCCCGCCGCTTCTGCTGGATATGGGCGATGGGCGGGGCGAGCTGCCACAGCCCCTGGCTTCCGCGCCGCTCGTCCCACCCACCGCCCGTATCCAGCAGAAGCTGCTGGATTCAAAGTGCTGGGGTGGGGGGCTGTCGGGACACCCCCCACCCCAGCACTTTGAATCCCGCCGCTTCTGCTGGATACGGGCGATGGGGGGGCGAGCTGCCACAATCCCTGGCTTCCGCGCCGCTCGTCCCACCCACCGCCCGTATCCAGCAGAAGCTGCTGGATTCAAAGTGCTGGGGTGGGGGGCTGTCGGGACAAGCCGCGCACAAAGGCCGAGGCGAGGCTGAGCAGGAGGAGAAGCCAACCAGCGAGGCGGTGGGCTGGGAGCCGCAGGCGAAAGGAGCTCGGGCATTGGAGCGCGGCGCCAGGCATTGTTCTCCGGACCCCGCCCGCTCAGCCCCGCGGCGGCCCTTTCCCTCTCCAGGCTGCGGGCGGGGTCCGGAGAACAATGCCCGAGCTCCTTTCGCCTGCGGCTCCCAGCCCACCGCCTGTCTCCTGCTGCCCGGTTTAGCCAGGACACGAGCGGCGAAATGACTTGGAGGAATGTGAAGCTGAAACCGGCCGGTTTCAGCTTCACATTCCTCCAAGTCATTTCGCCGCTCGTGTCCTGGCTAAACCGGGCAACAGGAGACAGGCTTTGAGTTTTTGGCTGCGGGGGTAGAAGTAGGACTTTCCTAACTCCCTCGCCCCGCAGCCAAAACTCAAAGCCTGTCTCCTGCTGCCCGGTTTAGCCAGGACACGAGCGGCGAAGTGACTTGGAGAAATGGGAAGTCCAAACCGGCCGGTTTCAGCTTCACATTCCTCCAAGTCATTTCGCCGCTCGTGTCCTGGCTAAACCGGGCAGCAGGAGACAGGCTTTGAGTTTTGGCTGCGGGGGGAGAAGTAGGACTTTCCTAACTCCCTCGCCCCGCAGCCAAAACTCAAAGCCTGTCTCCTGCTGCCCGGTTTAGCCAGGACACGAGCGGCGAAATGACTTGGAGGAATGAGCTTCACATTCCTCCAAGTCATTTCGCCGCTCGTGTCCTGGCTAAACCGGGCAACAGGAGACAGGCTTTGAGTTTTTGGCTGCGGGGGGAGAAGTAGGACTTTCCTAACTCCCTCGCCCCGCAGCCAAAACTCAAAGCCTGTCTCCTGCTGCCCGGTTTAGCCAGGACACGAGCGGCGAAGTGACTTGGAGGAATGGGAAATCCAAATTGGCCGGTTTCAGCTTCACATTCCTCCAAGTCATTTCGCACCCCCAACCCTACCCGGGTTTGGGGGAGTGCTAGCGAGCCCCCCATGTCGGCGGGGACCTTTTAAAACACCCGCCCGGCTTTCCAATGAGTCCCGAAGACAAACGTCAAACTTCCGCGTTTGTCTTCGGGACTCATTGGAAAGCCGCGCGGGTGTTTTAAAACGTCCCCGCCGACATGGGGGGCTCGCTAGCACCCCCCCAAACCTGGGTTGGGGGTGAGGGGGGTGCTAGCGAGCCCCCCATGTCGGCAGCGATGTTTTAAAACAGCCCCGCCGCCCCCAATCTTCGGCTCCTCACTAGCGCTGCGGAAGTTAAAAACACCATCTGCACATGCGCAGATGGTGTTTTTACTTCCGCAGCGCTACTTCGCGAAAACCCGCTCGTTGCGGGGGGTCCTGGAACGGAACCCTCGCAACGAGCGGGGGATCACTGTAGTGCCACTTCTATTTTTTTATTTTATTTAATTTCATTTAACAAATTATTATAATCATTCAACTACCCATATAACTCTGGGAAGATAGGTGAACATAACCAAACTACAGCAATTCAATTAAAAAAAACTGAGTCAAGGCCCCTAAAATATATTATCAACACATCAAACAAAACCATACCCATCAATGTCCTGGCTCCAGCCTGTGCTTGTTTAAACATTATTTTGACATGGATATGCCACATTTCATTCAATGATCAGAACAGTTCATAGTAATGAAAATATTAAAAAGAAAAAAGAAAATGATAGGCAATAAGCGATGTAGTAAAAATTAATAGAAGGGTGTAACCACGAAAAATGGGTGCAATGTTCAATACCATTCCCAACTAATATTCATATTAAATATGTATAACACTATACTAAAAAATACAATTTTGATGGAAGAAGGAACTTAAAATAAACTAGCATGGAGACATGCAACAATAGGTTATCTCCAGAGATTCTTAGTTTCTAATGTGGTTGAATAATAGAAAAAAAGTTACTGAAGTTTTATTTATTTTTAATAAAATATTTTAAGTTCAGTGATTTATTCTTGTGGACTCTTAATAGGCATAGTAAAGTTCCTAGATATTATCCAATTTGTTCTAATGAATGTTTTCCCACACATGAATAGCTGAAGTAATACCTTTCGGGGTTGTACAGAAACCCAAGGTTGTTCCTTCATTTGATCAATCTGTTCCCAAACTTTTGAAAGTTCAGACCAGACTCCTTTAAGGTCCTGTAGCTCTTCTAAGGCAACCTGTGATGAAAAAGTTAAACATAAGCATACATTAAAATAGGTATATATTCAGTGATAAAATATATGATTTCTGAAGAACCACCGTAATTATAGCAGGGCATATATTTATATGTGTTTCTAGTTTGAATCTTATTAACTGTAAAACATTCATGTTCTAATTCTTGGAATTCAAACTGTGATTTTTCTTACCTGGACACGTTCTTCACTGCCACTGAGAAGTCCTGTATCAGTAAGCTCCAGAGCTTCTTTGGCTTTGGCGCATTTTTCACGGTCATCTTTCAATCTTCCAAATTTTCCTTCATAGATGGTAAGTGCTTGGAGAGCTTCTTCTGGACGTAGGTTGCCCTTAAGAAAGAAGTTACAAAACTTCTTAATACAAAATTTAAAATATGCTACTTTAGAAGTCACTATTGCATAATTTGACATTGGCACTTTCTATCATATTTTAGCCTTACAGCTGCTATAAAACACCCTTAACTAATTTCGGGATATATCTTATGTATTCCTAGGATACTATTAAGTATTGTGGAATTCTACACAGGGAACGTGGTGTGTATTTGAAATAATGCATACTTCTCAGGTAGTAAGAACATTGTATTAGGTCTATTGTTTCAATCACCATGTTCAACCAGATCAGCAAAATTAATTATAGGTTTGTGATATCATAAGAAGTATCACCAAAACAATATTAAATCCATGAAAATATATGGAGTGAAAATAATAAATAGATCTCCAAATGCATATATTTCAGCTAAAAGATAAAAAGAACTGCTTGAATTAATGGAAACTTACTGTTACAGGCTTTGTTTTCTCCCAGTCTGTCAATAAGTCCACAGTGCGGGTTTCCACAGCTCGATCTTCTTGAACAATCTTCATCTGCAAATTTGCTACTTGTTGCTGAATGGCAGAATCCTTTCGTCGCATAATATCATTGAAAGCACCCCATTCTCCTTCAATGTTGTCAATATACAACCAGGATGAAGGAAACTGGAATCTCTGCTTCTCAAGCAAGCGCTGGCCATTACGGTACAGCTATATGGTCAGAAAAAAGAAGATATATGATAAGATCAAAAGATACCTAAGCTGTTATTTTAAATTCGCAGCTGCTACTATAATTTAAAGCACTTAATCATTTTAATTAGTTGAAAAGGTATATTTTTAAAGTCTAAATTGACAAAGAATTTATAATCAGGATGTATCCTTTCAAAACTTTTTTTTAAAAAAAATATGCCAAACAAGCTTACCTCAACTTGTTTCTCAAATTGCTTGATTTTGCGTTTCAGGGACTGAACATATGTGATAAAAGTGACAGCATCAGATGTGCTAGCTGTATCCACTGAATGTTGCTCCAATTCTTGACGTGACTACAAGAAATGGAATAAAGCACAAAGCTATCATTATATCAGGAAACAGAGTAATTTACAACAGTGAAGCCTGCTCTAAAAATTGATAGCTCAGAAAGGGGATGCCACTGTTGCTAATGTTTCTCCCACCCTAAGATTCCTAATGCAATAAAAACTATGGAAAAAGACAACTCTACCTGTAAGTAGAGTATTACATGAGATCAATTAGTTTACCTATTCTTTTTGTTTTTGTATAGGGTAACTTAATATAATAAATCACAAACATATTTATTATAGAATATTCTTACCTTGGAAATCTGAGAATGGAATTCTGTCATGTTTTGGCCCAGCATTTGACCAAATTTGCTGAGAACTTCTTTATGCCAGGAGTCATACTTCAAGTTCACTTTAGATTGAACCTACACAATGAAGATAATGATACTTTTATTCTATATGGTTCTATCTCTATAGCAAAAAATCTACTTTTATATTTATATTGCATTTCCTTATTCCCATTTTTTTGGCATACGTTAAGGGAAAGTAACTAAAAATACCCAGCAATATTTATGTTTTTGACTTTCAAAATTTACTTTATAGTCTCATTAGCTACTAAATTAACAAAAGAACAATATTACTCAATAGCATGTTTGGAACTGTTTACCTTTCCATAATCTATGATAACAGGCCCAAATTCTTTTCTAGTTTCTGCATTGTCAAAGGTTCCTCTGGCTTTTCTGATTTGAACCAACAGCGCTTGCCACTTGTTTAAATCTTCTCCAAGTCTGTTATAGATATTTTCAGCTTGCATGTCCCATAAACACTGGTACTGCAGCCAAACCTACAAACCAAGCACACACAGAAAGAAAACTTAAGCAATTTTAAGAAAGAAGTCATAATTTCTGAAATTAGAAAACTACTTTTATGAATTTAAAGTCTTTCAAAAACAAAATATAAATTCTCAAACCTATAAAATTAATGTATATGATAAGAGCATAAAGGCAGAACATTCAGCAATAAATAATCAATCTAGACATCAGTCAATCACACAGAATACTAATACATTATCTCAAAATGAACTACCGAGAAACAAACTACAATCCTACCTTAACATATTGCTCCACCTCTGTTACAATTCCCTTGACAGCAGAATAAGCTTCCTCCAGAGCTGAAGGACCATCTGGCATCCTTGTCAAAGCATTACGATAAAACTTTTCTTCTTCTGATAACTCATAGTGCACACCAACCTAAGCAGATCCAGAATTAAATACAGAACAATTTAGAACAATTAGCAATTTCACCAAAATTCTTGAATGTCTCACGAATTCTTTGAATTCTTTGATTGAAATGTATGTGTATGTCTTCATGTGTTTTACCTGGTATCTTTGACTTTGGATTCTAGGAAGTGAGAGTATTATTGTCTTCCAAGCAAACAATTCTTGGAAGAGTTTGTATCGGCAGTCTTCAATTGGTGGATTCAAGTAGATCACCTGATTGGTTATTCGTAGTTCATGTACAACATTCTGTAAAAGTATAAAGCCATGTTCAGTTTTGCTATAATAGGTAAAAGATATAATATTCATTTTAAAACCTTTCCAATGTTAACCTGATTGGTTATTCGTAGTTCATGTACAACATTCTGTAAAAGTATAAAGCCATGTTCAGTTTTGCTATAATAGGTAAAAGATATAATATTCATTTTAAAACCTTTCCAATGTTAAACAGTAATCCCTCGCTACTTCACGGTTCATCTTTTGCGGATTTGCTATTTTATGGGTTTTCAAAGGGGGTTTAAATCCATTAAAAATGTTAAACTTAATTTTTAAATTAAAAATTAATAAAACTCTTCTACAGTACTACTGGTAGGATATCACATGTAGTTCCAGCTTAGAAACATTATAGAATGACTGTTTAATGCAAATGGTGGGTTTTAAAAGTCCAAATACTTGTTAAATACATTAAAAAATATATTTCCTCTACTTCACAGAAATTTGTTTTTCACGGGTGGTCTTGGAGCACATCCCCCGTGAAAAATGAGGGATCACTGTAGTTGGAGAAGAGGTTACCATCAGAGGTGGGTTCTAACTTAACTCAGTGCTGCTTCGCTTCCTCCTATGCTACATGGGCATGCTATGTGGGCATGCCTCATGGGTGTGCGTGTGCAGTGCCGAAAAATCCGGGGGGGTCGGGTAGGGTGGGGAAGCCAAAAACAAGATGGCAAAAGTATGCACAGTGCCAGAAACATGGCTTCTGCACATACTCAGAAGACAAAATAAATAAAAATTTAAAAATTAAATTTTAAAAAAGATGGCAGCGCCCACAGACCTGCACTGACTAAACAGATTATGTGATGACATTATGACATCACCAGCGGGTCACTACCAGTTCCGGAGAACCAGTTTGAACCCTCCTCTGTTACAATGTGATAGACCACGTTGCCCAGATAAATTACTTCAAACTATCTCAAAACTGATATATGAAATTATTTCATTAACTGTTTAATGTGTGCAAAGCCTAAGAACTAGAGTCAACTTGTTTTTTTTACTTATCCCACCACTTTATTCTTCTATTCTTTCACAAATTGCAAATATTCACATGAAAAGGACTTTAGGACAGAGACCTGTCTTTTTTGACTATGAAACATATATTCATTTATCTTATTTGTCTGATGTTCCAATAGAAAAACTGAACTCTGGAAGTTCAGTGAGATAAAGACAACAAGAGAATAAATAGGAGGTACACAAAAAGAAATAAACATAATCCACATGCTGGAAACCAGATTAAAAGTTGGGGAAAAAACTATTAAAATCATTAACTACTGATTAGTCATAGAAGAACATGGGCATCCCATTTTTCACTAATCCCCAAACTTTAATAAATTGCCAATGTGACGCTCATAAGGTAGAATTTTTTTAGTAAAACTCTAGAAGATAGCTTCTCTGAATTATATTTACTGCATTTCTGCAAATATGAATACACTTCAACAAAATCACTACTGGTGTTCTTCAACAGATACCAATATTATTAAAACTGCACAGATATAGTTTCAAGTGAAAACTTCACTTACTTTGATTTTAGGTTCTCCACCTGGTTTATGACTGACTTGTGGAGCATCTGTATCCATATCTACTTCAGCTTTGTCATCAGCTTGACCAAGGAGTACTTGTGTCCACGCTCTCAAGCCAGCTTGCAGACGAACGCCTAGTATTCTCTCAATCTACGATGCAAATATGTCCAACAATTGTATCACTTGACAACAGTGCTTATTTTTATTCATATTTTAAATGAAACTTGTTTGCCAATGGTTCCACTGAAAGGTTACAGAATATGCAACAGAAGGGCGAGTTAGACAGAGTTCATATAATACATGGTGTCATGAAGACTTAGGTCTGTGACTGCCATTTTTAACAACTGTTTGAAGTTATGATGGTACAAAAAAAGTAATTCTATAGCCAGTCCTCACATTTACCACCACTGCAGCATCCCCATGGTCGTGTGATCAAGATCTGGGTGCTCTGCTTGTTTGTGACAGTATAATAATTTTTCAGCTTCTCCATTCAAAATAATTTTAGGAACCTCCATTTACCACCAGCACAATATATCCTTCCCATTGCTATGCTGGATCACATAGCTTAACAGTTTTAGTAGAGTGCTTAATAACCAAGGAAAAGCATATTTCTAGAATCAATTGTTTGTTCAATTCCTATTGTCTTTTATCTCGTAGAACCTTGTCATTTTTCAATATGCATTTAAGCATGTTATCATCTGAACAGAAAAACTGATAAAAATAGTATTATCATACGAAAACAGATTGGATTTTTAAAAGATTTAAGCTTAAGTAACATTGTACTATTACGTATGTTTGCAGATACGCTTTATTGAGCTATATTGAGGGCTATTTTCAGGTAAGTGTATCAACTTGGAATTTAGCAACTGAATAGAAAGGAAATAAAAAGAAATGTGTACTTCAACCAGCTTTTCAGATTCCTTCCCAACATATAAGCCAGAGAGTTTAGGAAGCTTACCTCCATATCTAACTTATTCACCCAAATGGGCAAATTGGAATAGGAATGAAGATTCAGATCATCCACAGCCTTCTGAACTCTGTTCAAAATTTCAGAGAATGTTTTGTTGTCATACATGCATGTTTCCAAGGATCTGACTTCCAGGTCTATTTTCTCTTCAATGATAAGCAAGTCATCCACCTAGAAGATAGAAAATAAGCACTTAGTATTTAACAAACCTTCCCCCACCCCCAAACTTGGTAATTACATAACAATTTTATAGTCATAGGACAAAGCAATTATGTTTGGAAGAGTAAGCGGTAAAAGGAAACCAGGCTGTCAAAGAACATGGTGGCTTGTCACCATCAAAGCTGACACTATAGAGTATAGAAAAACTCAATAGACACGGTGCAAGATCAGGTGGTGTGCAGAGATCTGGCCTATAGAATCGCCAAGAGTTGACTGAATGGATAACATCATCATAATTTACAGACCTAATTTGGTCTAGTGCCCTGGTTCCCAAAGTGGGGCCCACACCCCACAGAGGGGCAATTTTCTTTTTAATGGGGGCAATTGGAACCTTCTCTAAACCAAGTTAATGGCTTTTTAGACTTTCTCCATGTGAGTAGGAGTTCACTTTTTGAATAGTAAGAATCATGTTGCGCGTGGGGGGGATCAGGAGTTTAGAGATACTTAGGTAGGGTATAGCCAAAAAAAGGTTGGGAACCACTGATCTAGTGGTTAAGGCACTGGGGTAGAAACCAGGAGACTAATTCTAAGTCCTACTTTAGGCATGAAAGCCGGCTGGATGATTTTGGCCCTCTACCAGCCCATGACGCCAGGCTATCATGACAACACTTTGTTAATCTAAAAAGTGGATCCTGCAGTTACAGGAAGGAAAAAAAAGTAGCATAAATTGTATCAGCTAAGTCATCTAGCTTTTTTAGTATATTTAGGAATTGATATATCTATTTTTTTGGTCTCTAGAGAAATGCCTGCAGAAACAAAACATGGAATGAGGTTTTATAAAAGATTATTTCCTGCTCTCAATCTTACATTTTGCTCTTGTTGAAACATTAATGGGTCACTCATCCATTTAAAACCCAAAACTTCAAACAACTATGACAATAAACTAACCTTTTCCTGGAAGTTGAAGACTGTCTCTGCCAATCGCTGAACGTAAGGATCAAGCTTGTAAGATTCCCACACCAGTGCAATGCCCTCTGCAATCAAAGCCTGCACTTCTTTTTTAAGACCCGCAACCAAGAGAGAAATGGTATTTCGCTCTTCTACTTTTTCACAAGTACGTTCGTATGTGCGAACACTCTCAATCAAAGAGATGGCGAAAGGATAGAGCTGATTGGCTTGGTGAGCTTTGTTGACTATTGCAAGAGGGACCCGAAATCCAAGCCACTTGAGGTTACGGACTTCTTTGGATAGTGTAATAATTTCTGGGAGGAAGTTAACCTTCAGCTTGAGGACATTTCCTGTTCTGCCTCTCACACGAGTACTCTCAATGGTAAAAATGCGACCAGAGACACCAAGGTTTCGCTGCTGAACCTTCCGAGCCCAATCATCAAATATTTCTTGAGTGTTGAGCTTCATACGGAAACTGTCTCCATCTTGCTTCAGCTTCTGTCCTTCTACATGGTTCTCCCAGCCCTTTCCAAGAACATCTTCAACACGCTTCATGTAAGCTGTAAGTTGCCTGTCAATCTGTTTAGCCCAGATTATAGATCCTGCGACAGGAGGCAAATCTCGAACGTGACTCATTTTACAAGCTTGACTTTGAGGATACTGAACTTTGAATTTGTCATGAAGTGATTCTATGTCGTCTTTCACACGTTGGATTAACTGTGTTTGGTATTCACGGATGGCACCTCTAATATGTGGCCGAACAAATAGAGCATTAAATCTGGAGAAGATTCTGAACATTTCATTGGCATTCTTGGCTGTGCCAAGCTGATCTCTGAGACGAGCAGTAATGCGGGTTTCAACCCTATCGATTCTTTCATCATATCGCTTCATTGCAGCTTCCCAGGCTTCTGTACCTTCTTTGGAAACATCCAAGCCATCTACTTCTTTCACGTTCTCATAAGCAAGATTTACTTCCTCAATTGCATTAGCATCAGCGGCATCAAACAGCACTTCTGCTACTTTCATATCTTGAGGCTCAGGCACGTCTCCCTGATTTTGCTGGGCCACAGCGGTAACCTAGCAATTAATAGAATATTTATCATCCAGTATTCATAAAAGTAGGCTTTTAATACTCAAAATAAATATGGGTCTTAATATTCAACAAGGTTTCTTAAGATAACCCCAAGTCCTATTCATTTAAATTCAAGATGCCAGCATGTTTGCTGTCAGTTTTCACCATCTATTTTACTATATTTTTGCAATATTTATCCCTATTTTTTTGGCCATTCAAACCATTTTTTGGAAAGCTGGTTTGTAATACCCTTTTCAATTAAAAAGAGCCTTCACAGAAGCCTATGAAACAAACATCTGCAAGATTAAATGCATGCTTATGATTTGGAAAACCTATCAATATTTTAACAAAAATGGCAACATGAATTACCTGAGGCCGTAGGACTCTGACAATGACTGCTCTTAGTTGTTCATGTTGTCTCCGAAACTTCCTCATTTGGTCAAGACGAGCCTGCAGCTTTCTGTGGGCAGGATTGATACGCCATACCATCTTCAAGTTCTCTTCTCGCTTTCTTTTCACAATGTCTCTTAGTAGGACCTGAAGTTTCTCATATTCATCATCCCAAGATTGGAAGACTTCAAAGCATGCCACCATGACCTGAAATAATATTGAATAAAGGAAGTTTATATATCTTGTATTTTTTTTAGCTTATTATATACTACATAGTTTACTTAAAATCCGTCTCCTTGATTTACAGAGAGACACAACAAGTAATCAGTCATTATGAAACAAATATTATTTCAGGGCTGTTTGATTATGTCTCCAAAATTTCAGAATGTTTTAAATTGAAATCTATGAGAAAGCTACCTTCAAAAAGTTATGCAGAATCACCACGCTGTCAATATGAGTAATTTGCTTCAATGCTACGGTTTTTGTGCAATGGGAAATAAGCTGTGAGTCTTCTGAGATGAAGCTAATATTCTGTCCTAATGTTTTGCCTATTCCCTCATTGTATCTGCATATAAGCAAGACTTACCTTCTCAAATTCTTCATAGGCAACGTGCATCAGTTTTCGTGTGCCCAATACTTTGAGTAACTGGGAACTTAAGTCTCTTGAAATGGCTTCCACTAAGCGCAGAGCTCTTTGAATAGGATATTTTGTATTTCTGATTTTTCTCAGGTGAGTGAATATTGCCACCAATGCCTGTCGTATTTTATCCAGTTCAGTTGCAGACAACAAATCATTTAGAGGGAAGTCTTTCATTAATGGATTATAATCATTAACTGTCTCCAATGCCTGTTTCAGACCTGGGTGTTAAAAAAAGGAGAAAATGGATATTTGTCTTACCTAATACCCTCCATCTCATAGCATTCATGCAAGGGTTAACTTGTCTAGTATCCAATCAGGACTGAGTCTGAAAATTAGATGACACACCTCCTTATTCTGTGACTTCTGCTTTTCGATGAAGGTGTTAATGCAGACAGACATGATGCTCCTGTTGCTGAGAAAACCATCGAAGGGCAAGGCTGGCTGCTACATGGAAGGGGATGGATGCTGTCTCCATGGCTACGATGGAGCGTATCAGGTAAGAGCAACGCCTCATATCCATGCCCCTGGAGACAGCATCCATGCAAGGGACATACCAAAGTTGGCTGTCCTAATGGGAGGGAGCAGCCCTGTCTTGCAATTCCCGGTCTGAGCGAACCCACTGAAGAACTTGCTGACTAAAAGCTGCCTCCACCAAAGCATACGAAGCCAGCTTATAATGTTGTATGAACAGAGAAGGCGAAGACCAGGAAGCCACCCAATAAAAGTTTTGCAAAAAAAGTTCCGTTACTTCCTCAATTGCATTAGCATCAGTGGCGTCAAACAGCACCACTTCTGCTACTTTCATAGAAGACAAGCATCACTTCGATGGTGAAGCTCCAGTTTCTTTCTTGAGGATTTTTTATTTTATTTTTTATTTTTAAGGGTGATTCCCCCACCCTGCCCTATTGAGCCCCATTTGGGTAGGATTTAGGTGTCTTTAAATCCTTTAACGAGGATCCAAATCCCCTCTCAGAATGGCTGCCCTGGAAGAAGTGGCATATGCCATCTTGACTCCCTTCACGTGGCACAGGCAAATAAGGCAGCAAAAATAAAAAGGAGGGCGGAAGGAGGGGAAAAAGAGTCATGAGCCAGCTGTAGAAGCAGGCAGAGGCTAAACAAACTGTGGGGAGAATTCATCTGGCAGGCTAATCTAGTTCCTACAAACAGTTAGCAAACTTGACTGACAAGGCCAAAAATAAAATGGCAGCCAAAAACAAAATGGCGACCAAGGAACCGAGCTTGTGCACTTACCCTGCCCCCCCTGCCCCCAGGAGTGCTGCCACCTTGCCAGTCAAAAAAGGTCAGCGGATTGGAACGGATTCACCGTTCCAGGATCAATTCAGCTTCAGAAGTGCAGAGTTCCCAGGGAGCTTCAAAAGCTGCAGAGCCATGGGCGGAGGGCTGAATCAGCAGCAAAAAAATTCAAGGTCAGCTCATTAAAGGATCAGTGGGGCGGAGGAGCCGCTTGTGCAAGCTTTCCTGCTAGGACTATTAGCCTTGCCACCGCTACAACTGTCTTCTGAAGTATTAGGCAAGTCCTTCTCACTGGAATTAAAAGGCAAGCACTCTTTAGCAAAAAAATAAATAAATCCTTTAAAGGGACAAGCAAACAAAAAAACAATCAGTATGGGAGCTTTTGAAAGCCATGTCCAACGACCGACTGAGTCTTAAAAGCAGAAGTCACAGCCGAGGTGTGTCATCTAATTTGCAGGCTCAATTCTGATTGGATAATAGATCGAATTAACCCTTGCATGGATGCTATTCACGAGTATGAAGATTGGATTTATATTTTTAAGTGCTAAAGCAGTAAAAAAAAATACTTCTGCCAAATTGTTTCTGGGTAGCTCTTACCCGTGTCTGTATCAAAGCTAACAGTAGCATGGAAACGTTTTCCATGTTTCAAAATATCTAATGTTAATAGAACTTCAGGGCTTTCACGCTTCTCCTGAATACGGTAAAGTGCACGTTCCAAATTTAACCAAAAGCTGATTTCTTGCAATGCGGTACCAGATGCAGGATCCCTATCTAATTTGGTCACCTAGAAAGACAAAATGAAGAAGCATATTTAATGAATTAACCCATAATTTTATGTGATGGATATACTTTTCCTTATTCTGCTTCAGTCACTTTAATATATAAATAGTGAACAGAACAATATCAACTTGTGAATACCAACAGAAAAGCAATTATAGCAGAAAACTTTACTTACTTCTTATATGCAAGTAATAAAAATTTGCTAGAATTCAAAAAGTAGTTAAAATGAAGTGGTTAAAATATTGTGGGATATATTAATACAAACTGATAAAATCTTGGCCGGTAACACACTAGATTTAACTGTGGCTGAAAAGTACACAGTGTGGAGAGTTAATGTGGCAATATCAGAATTTAGTAGAATAGAAGACAAAGAATAGGATAAGATCACAAAGTATCAAGGTCCGAAAACTGAAATATTATAGCACAAATTGGCCATGGTGATCTCACTGTCTATTGGCACACTAGGTGCCATACTAAAATATATTGGATGGCAATTTTGGAAATTATACACATTGACAAAATTTCTGTAAATTACAAAAAAACCTCACACTGCTTGGCTCTCTATATAAACTACACTAATATATTATGCTATCCTAGGTTCTTGGGGGGGAAAGTTGATTAGCATGAAGACCAACACCAGCTAAAGAAGTGGCAACTGTATTTTCACATTTTTACACAACAACAACAACAACGAGGGCCAAAGAGTACAGTTTATTGATATCGCTATACTAGGAGACGCCAGAGTCCAAGAAAAAGAACTGGGGAAAAAATCAAGAAATATCGTGAGCTGGCCACTAAAACTAGAAGGCTATGGATGATACAAGTATCTGTGATACCCATTGTCATCGGGCACTTCCTGCAATAACACCAGCGGAACTGCAAAGTACTGCACTACTTGGAACATCATATATTTTAAGATACTTGGTTAATACCTAGGATGCTGGCAGCAACCCGTATCAAACATTAGCACCAGTCAATGGTATTTGTGATACATTTTTGAATGTTCAGTTGACTGAGCTTTATGTTTAATGAATAAAGTATAATACTAATACATTTTCCAATTTACCTTTTGGATTTCTCTAATCCAGCGGTTAACTCCAGATTGTAGTTGGTTGAGAAAAGTTGGGTCTTCAACTTTATCACCAAAATCTGTAACCTTTGGTTTTTCGCCACGTTCATAGCATTGCTTGGCAACATTAGTGATAATTGGATGAATTGGTAAACTAATCTCTGGTATTTCAATATTCTGCTGCAAATGCAGAAGTCCCATTTCAAGTTCTGCGATTTTTTTCTCAACTGAGGGAGCCATTTTATCCCCATCCCTTAAGATAAATACAAAGCAGGGTAAATGAAAATCTACATATGTAATTAAGACATATACATTTATTATTATTATTATTATTATTATTATTATTATTATTATTATTATTATTATTAAGATTTGTATGCCGCCCCTCTCCGCAGACTCGGGGCGGCTCACAGCAGTGATAAAAACAATATACAGTAACAAATCTAATATTAAAGTTTAAAATAACAATTTTACATTAAAAAGCCCAAAAAGCCCAGTACAGTGGTACCTCGTGATACGAACCCCTCGTGATATGAACTTTTGGAGATACGAACCCCGGGTTCAGAAATTTTTTGCCTCCTCTTATGAACTTTTTTCGCCTTACAAACCCGCCGCCAATCGCAAAAATGGCGCTCCGCTGGGCAGCACTGCCCAGTTGTAACCTTCTGAAATAGCCGGGCGCTTCTCGGCGGCCTCCAGACCCAAACTTTTGCCGAACGTCCGGGTTTGGCGTTCGGGAGAAGCGCCGCCGCCCGTCTGTCACCTTCTGAAAAAGCCAGGCGCTTCTGGGTGTTCTCCTGAATGCCGAACACAGAAGTTCAGCAAAAGTTCGGGTTCGGGTTCTGGAGGCTGCCGAGAAGCGCCCGACTATTTCAGAAGGTTACAGCCGGGCGCCGCCGCCCAGCGGAGCACTGTTTTTGCGATCAGCGGCAGCGTTTTCGGCTGATCTGGAGGCTCAAACGGAGGTGGGGAATCCCAATAGGGAATTCCATGGGTGGAGCTTTGACATCACGAAGACGTCCTTCCTGGAGGCCACGTTAGTTCTAAGCTCCTTAGACCATTACTCAGTTGCTCAGAGAGGAATACCATGTCGAGTGCGTGTCCTCTCTCATGAGCCGGACCCTGTACTACTTGAGTCAGGTCCATGGCTGTTATGGTGGCCATGAACTCCTGCGCTAGCCCAGACATTTGCACACAATTCAGAATACATTTGCCACCAACACAAACGTAAGGTAAGATATTACTACAATTTAAAATAAACTTGATAAAGGAATGAGATGTGCCACTTAATTAACTACTGTTACAATGTTTCCACAGGGAATCACACACTTCAAAAAGTTATCGCTTTCCTAAAAGAACCCACGGGAGGAACATTAAATGCAGCTCGAAGCATCAATCTTTCAAATATACTCTTAAAATGTCTTCTAACAATTAGGACCTTCACTATCAAATTTTCCACATTACCTTACTGTATTTTTTAAAAATCCACTCATTTCACAAGAAGAATACTCCTCCGTTCGCAAGAGAATACCTTATGTCACAAGACTTGAAGTTCTAGGCTTGGACAATTTAGAACTACACCACCTTCGATCTGACCTAAGTGTAGCACACAAAATTGTCTGCTACAATATCCTAGCTATCAATGACTATTTCAGCTTCAACCGCAACAATACACAAGCATACAATAGATAAAAACTTAAGGTAAACTGCTCCAAAATTGATTGCAGACGTTACAACTTCAACAACAGAATGGTCAATGCTTGGAATGCACTATTTGACTGTGGTTTTTCCCCCAAATCCTCTAAATGTTAACCTTAAACAGTCTACTATTGACCTCACCCCATTCCTAAGAGATGTGTAAGGGGTGTGCATAAGCGCACCAACATGCCTACCATTTCTGTCCTAATGTCCCCATGTACTTGTAAACATCTCATGCATTCATAACTATGTTTATACATTTTATATATTCACAACCATATTTATACTTTTTATATAATTAATTAATTGGATTTATATAATAATAATAATAATAATAATAATAATAATAATAATATGCCGCCCCTCTCCGGGGATTCAGGGCGGCTTACAGCATATAAAAACACAATACCAAAAAAATCATATCATATACACATATCATATACATACTGTATATCATATACATAATCACATATGTATGCTTGACAAAATAAATAAATAAAGGAATGAATGAATGAATAAATAGAAATACAAATTGTACCAACTAAAGTAGTTACCTATCTGCTTTGCCAGATTCTCTGATGTAGGACTTGAAGAACGGAGCAACAGCATTGCTAATGAAGGAATGCAAAGTTTCATAGGGAGAATCTTCGCTAAGAGTGAGAACTCTGAGCTGGCATGACACAGGCTTGTCCGCATCAATTACTGGTGTCCGCTTAATGAAAGCCAAACTATATAGATTACAAATAAAAAATAAAAATTAGTGAGCATTTACTTAGTTTAACATGAGGACTTTCAATTTCTTGGCAGTTTAAATTTTTTTAAAAAATTGTTTCCCCTGCAAACAAGTACTTAATTAGCTAATAACAATACCAAATATATTATCAAAACCTAAACATAGGTTAAATACTTTTATAGTAGTACAGAACTTATTTTTATATTGTCAGTCTGTCTATCTGTCTGTCAATCAATCAATCAATCAATCAATTTATATGTATGCCCAGCTCACAAGCAAGTGACCGGGTGGCATTCAACAAAACTGAAACAATAAAATCCTACCAAATTACCTGAAAGGCCACAGGTCTAATGACAACATTTTGCCTGATGATAAGTAATTTAGACTCAAATCCATGTCTAATCTACTGATTCCATGAACAGGTTCATGCAATTTTCTTGGCCATAGTATAGAAGTGGTTTGTCACTGCCTTCTGGGGAGGTTTTGACTTCCCACCTATTTTAGAACCATAGTACAAGCGGTGTGCCACAAGGGTCTGTTCTGGGTCCTATTCTTTTTAATATCTTTGTGAGTGACATAGGGGAAGGTTTGGTAGGGAAGGTTTGCCTGTTTGCTGATGACTCTAAAGTGTGCAATAGGGTTGATATTCCTGGAGGTGTCTGTAATATGGCAAATGATTTAGCTTTACTAGATAAGTGTTCAAAGCAATGGAAACTGCAGTTTAATGTTTCCAAATGTAAAATAATGCACTTGGGGAAAAGGAATCCTCAATCTGAGTATTGTATTGGCAGTTCTGTGCTAGCAAAAACTTCAGAAGAGAAGGATTTAGGGGTAGTGATTTCTGACAGTCTCAAAATGGGTGAGCAGTGTGGTCGGGCAGTAGGAAAAGCAAGTAGGATGCTTGGCTGCATAGCTAGAGGTATAACAAGCAGGAAGAGGGAGATGGTGATCCCGTTGTATAGAGCGCTGGCTACAAAAATGGTGGAAGGTCTTAAGCATAAAACTTATCAGGAAAGACTTAATGAACTCAACCTGTATAGTGTGGAGGACAGAAGGGAAAGGGGGGACATGATCGAAACATTTAAATATGTTAAAGAGTTAAATAAGGTTCAGGAGGGAAGTGTTTTCAATAGGAAAGTGAACACAAGAACAAGAGGGCACAATCTGAGGTTAGTTGGGGGAAAGACCAGAAGCAACCTGAGAAAATACTATTTTAACTGAAAGAGTAGTAGATCCTTGGAACAAACTTCCAGCAGACGTGGTTGGTAAATCCACAATAACTGAATTTAAACATGCCTGGGATAAACATATATCCATCCTAAGATAAAATACAAGAAATAGTATAAGGGCAGACTAGATGGACCGTGAGGTCTTTTTCTGCAGTCAATCTTCTATGTTTCTAGTATTTTCTGGTAGTCTGGACATAAAAATTAAACTATTAAAAGAGTATTTAAACCAGGATCAGGCAAGAAAGCTATCCTAACATGAATTTCCACACGATGCATGTGCTGCAACCTAAGATTATACTATAATAGCACAATTCAGCATCAAATTATTAGTAAGTTGCAAAATTTCAATTTCTGAGAAAAATAAAACCCTTAAATAGTTATGTAAGCCTTTGATGTGCTTAACTGTTTTACTAAGCAATTGACTCCCATTGAAAAAGGAGGGGATTGAGCATCCTGTCCCTATTCTTTCCAGTGACTATATAATTCCTTTCAGCCTTGGACCCAAAACCAAACAACCCAAATAAATGTAGTTTCTGATTACAGGACACTTATCTCTTTTCAATTCAGGCCTTACGGGAAATTAAGAACATTACTCATATGACATACTGTCTGTAATGACTGGCACTTTCAACCTTTTTTTGTCAGAAAGTGAAATATGCTTCATAGAATCATCTAACTACAATACTGGCATGAGAAATCTAAATTTAAGGCTAAGTGATGAGAGTACAACCAATCTGTAAATTCACTCTTCAAATGGGAAAGGAGGAGAATAATCCTGATTTTTAAAATTTAATTCCATTTATTTATGATCTGTGTCGAGTACTGATTTCTCCTTTTCAAGTAGGCATGTATGTTAGACATATTTAAAGGCACAGACTTCATACTGACCAGCCTATTTACAGGACATATTTACTGACCTGTTTGATTTTATACCATAATGAATATCAGTGCTTATTCCATAAGAAATACATTCTTTTTCTTCTTCTCCTTCATCGCCAACATCCTCTGCAAAGAATTAAGAAACCTTACTAGCATCAGATTCTCCACTAATACATTTTTATTATGATATATGAAAACGAAAACAAAGGAGAAAAGGAAACATTAGAAAACAAAAAAATACAGGAAGTCATGTGATTTTTTTTTTTAAAAAAGATCATTGAACACCCACTGCAGAAAACAACACTTTCGATTACCTCATACATAGAAAGCAAGTATGTATCAGTAATTTTAAAATTTAAAACTTGGGGTCATACTATCTCTTCAAAACTGAAGACTAATATTTTTTCTTGCTTTGTACTGGCTTAAATTCAGAAAAGTGTAAAAGTCAGGAAAGTGCTAAAAGAGATTGGGAAGTTTGGGGGGGGGGGGGGGAGGCAAGGCTCCGGAAATGAAGATTCCTAAAATTAGAATTGTTTATTGCTGTTATTTATACTATTTTACATACATTGGCTTTTCACTAAACATTTTTGCATCTGAACTATGACAGTTTACAAATAAAGAATTTTCTGCAGAATTCTAACTCTAATTAGATTCAATACAAATAACATTTACACTTAAAAGAAACTATAATTCTCCCAAACATTAGAGGATTCTTTATAAACATACAGGGAAACAATATACAGTATCTTAAGAAAAATGGGACTCGATTATCTATTTCTTAGCTGACAATGCTGTAGTAATGACACCACTGCAATGCAGCACAGTGACGTGCTCTCTGAGAGACACACCCAAATGGGAAACAGAAAGAAAGAGTAATGAGTTTGAACAAATACATCTCTATAGAAAATTGATACTTGTGAACTGTCAGCATTTTTCATAGTATCTAGGATTTAGTTGACATAATTGACAAATGTTCTTATTCTTTTATTAAAAAGCTAAAATACTTTTAGCAAGATTTACTGGACTTTTGTGTTTTAGAAAGGAGAAAAACAAACAAACAAACCAATTCTTGTAAGATCAAGGACATAACCTTTCCAGGGAGTATAAGGAGTCTCCATTGTTTTGCTCAAAATGTTATCATCTTTTGGTCAGAAATCAACATACTTTGTGTCTAAAAACAGACTGTTCTTTAAAGTGCTCCAATATAATTTGCTATTATTTCTGCTTTATAACTTATTCTAAATCAAATTTTTATTTTTAATGAAATAAAATAAATGATGAAATTTATTTAAAAAGAGAAATAAATTCTGGTGTCATTCAGATAAAAAAAATATTATTTTTCCAAAAATACCATCTTGATTATCAGATTACTCCTGAAAAGTCTCAGAAAACCACAATGACTGCAAAATGCAGGGACTGGTTTAACTATTATAAATAAGGATTACATGAGTCTCTAGTAGTGAAGTATTTGCAATGCATACTAATTGCTTACTGGTCATAACTTAAGGTGTGGTCATTAATTTTTAATACACAAAACGGTTTAAGCCTGGTTATTTGAGGAACTATGTCCGATTATGATCCTTTGTGGACATTAAAATGCTTTTATCAGAATACGGTAGCATCTATCTGGGTTAAAAGAGAAGACTCTTTTCCTATATTGTTCCCAGACTAGGAAAACTGCTACAAAGGGTTTCATGATTGGCCTAAATGCTCTAATTACTGACAAAATATTTCAGTTTTTAACTGATGTAATAACTTCTAAATACAGGGTTCCCTCGATTTCCACGGGGGATGCGTTCCGAGACCGTCCGCGAAAGTCGAATTTCCGCGAAGTAGAGATGCGGAAGTAAATACACTATTTTTGGCTATGAACAGTATCACAAACCTTCCCTTAACATTTTAAACCCCTAAATTGCAATTTTCTATTCCCTTAGCAACCATTTAGATTATTACTCACCATGTTTATTTATTAAAGTTTATTTAAAAAAATATTTATTAAAAGCAGACGAAAGTTTGGTGATGACATATGACGTCATCGGGTGGGAAAAACCGTGGTATAGGGAAAAAACCGGCGAAGTATTTTTTAATTAATATTTTTGAAAAACCGTGGTATAGACTTTTCGCAAAGTTCGAACCCGCGAAAATCGAGGGAACACTGTATTTGTTAGCTACCATGACTGTCCCTTTGAAAATACAACACTGAGTGAATATAATACCAGAATTTGTAACTTAAACTTTACATAATTGGTTTATATCTCAAGTCAGTAATTTGGTTCATACAATTTAGAATTGCTTGATAAACTTAAGATATTTGCAAGATATTATTCTTAACTTATTCTGCAGCATTTTCAAATTATAAATTTTATTAAATTGCAAAAAAGAAAAAAACACAGTCAAGACTTTTTGTATAGCTATTTGTCAGTAGTGTAATGAACAGAATTATCAATTAAAATGCACTGTTTTGATTATCATTAAATGCTAGTTGATATCACTTAAGTGATATTAGCAATTACTGCACAACATATCTCAAAAAGGGCTAGTTCTCAATTATCAAAAAGGACCTAAAGCTAAAAATTCCTTACTTTTCATTCAAATGGAAATGAGAAGGGTGTCTTAGTAACACAAATAATCAAGTTGTATTATTACAATGATTTTAAAATGTAGTGCACAAGACAGTTCCAACAAAATCTGTAAATCTACTTACAAGATCTATAATAACTTTATCAAATTTATTTTATTTGTAAAAGACCATAAAGAATCTACCACTCACTTTGGAAAATACCCAAATATCTTTCAAATATACTTAGCCACAAAATGAATCCTACCACTAATTTAGAGGTTTTGCAGAATTAACAATGAATGGAATGGAATTGAATAAGTGTTTACAAAGAGTTGTACAATTCTTAGACTATAAAGAACATTAGAAGAAACCATGTGTTTACTGAAGTAATTAGTATTTTTATATAAAGCAAAAATATTCTAAATTATTTCCTGAAATTCCAATAATACCTATCAGTATTTTAAATATTGCAAATGATTAGGTATTGTTGAATGACTTCTAAACCTGCTTAAAGAAGTTGGAGATATTTGGATGGCATTCTTCCTTGCCACTCCCAAGGTATCAAATTTAATCAATTAGTAATTGTATTTGCTCATTAATATTTTCATTTTTAGAAAGTTTAAAATTCACCTCTTCAACTAAGCTTCCATACTATTCTGTGACAATGTGTGAATTTAGATTTATATTATTTTTAATCTTACCTTTTATAAAACTAATAATTTTTTTGACAAAGAAATTGAATTTCACCTATGGAAGTTTTGTGTTTATACTATAGTTATATACTTTTAATTATCTGTAAGCCATGGAAATCTACATTTAAACTGCTAAGTACATATTCAATAATGCTGTGGGGCCTTATTGGTGTTCCATCTTGTGAACATTTTTGTATTTATTAGGAAATGCAAAATATTATTAAGAAAACAGTATGTTTTCCCAAACATTTCTTGATCTTGAAGTTAAATAATTTACAATGAAAATACGCACGCATGCACACACACATATACATTTCTGTTGAATCACCCTGGCATACCCAAATATTGGAGGAACTTAATGCTTCCTTTTGTCTTGAAATAGCTATACTAGTCTCCCTTCATTTTCAATTCATCAAAAATGTTACATATATATACATATATCTATCTATATATATAATGGAGATTATTGTGCAAAATACAGGTATTTCAACTCATCTATTAAAGAAGTGTTACAGTGGAATGGTCAGTGACTGATTCTAGCATATTAGTCTTCGGAGAGGGGTGGCATACAAATCTAATAAATTATTATTATTATTACATTGATTACATTATACTGTATTACATTCATAAAGCAAATCAAATTGTTTCCTTTGCTAGCTATTTGATGACACTATTCTCACTGTAAGGAATATAATACTGAGTGGTTTATTAAAAGTTCATTCCAAAATAGGAACTATTGTCCTTTTTCTCTTGCACCTTAGCTACTCACACATTGATCCAATTGTTATACTCATTCTGCCTCCAAGGAAGGCAGAATCATTCTACTTCAAGGATTTCATTCTCCTTCAAGGAAGGCAGAATCCTTTGACACACCTAAAAGTAAGTGATGAGCAGATTGCTTGGTCTCAGGTTTGGCAAATCAAAGTAACTCTCCTGGATGGTTTTGTGCCCCAAATTTACAGGGAAAACAACCTGTTTCCATGTATGAAGCATTATAAAGAAGATGGCAATGGATTGTCAGCCAATGGCAAAACGTTACTGCCATACAGAGCAAATATACTGCTCAAAAAATAAAGGGAACACTCATCCTAGATCTGAATGAATGGAATATTCTCATGGAATAGTTCGTTCTGTACAAAGCTGAATGTGTACAACAGCATGTGAAATTGATTGTCAATCAGTGTTGCTTCCCAAGTGGACAGTTTGATTTGCCTGGAATTATATTGTGTTGTTTAAGTGTACCCTTTATTTTTTTTAGCAGTGTATTTCCACAGTGGGAGGTGAAAATAACCTGGCGGATAAATCAGCTTCTTAGGATCTGATAAAATATTGATTTATAGTAATTGATAAAACAAACATGGCCGATTTGTCCACCCCTGATTATTATGTCAGCTGGGCTCAATCACTTAAGGCCTTGGGAAATATTTAATTATCCATGGATCGAAGCGGCAGACACACACACACACACACACACACACACACACACACACACACACACACACACACTTTTGCCAATCTTTCAAGGCCGGGGCGAGAACTGGGAGAAGCAGAGACACTTTTCTTTCAGGCCAGGGCGGCGACGGGCTTCTTCTTAGTGCTAATATGGATGTCAGGGCTGCAAAAAGCCGAACGGCCACTAATTAAAGGGAGCAGCACCACCACACGAGAGCCTCTCAAGGGAAGCGGCTGCTGACCGGGTGGAAGTAGCTCCCCGGCCGACGATTCAGACAAAGGAGCAAACAAGCCGGGCCGCCATTTTGACAGCCCGCGGCCACACCCTCTCCATCCTTTTCGACCCCGCGCAGCTGCGGCTTCACCGCTGGCCGGCCGAGACCCCCCGCTCGTCGCTTCTTTCCCCGCTCTCTTCCGCCCGTTCCTTCGGCAGCCCATCTGGACGCAGTGCGGCCTCCCCGCCGCGGGTTGACTCACCCTTGAGGGTGGAGCGCTCCACCAAGACTGCGTGGACTTGCGGGTCCGAGAGGAACTTTCGCATCTGTTCCACGGCGCCCTTCTCCTCCAGAGCCGCTTCGAGGGCGGCCGGGGCCTCCCCGCCGTCTTCCAGCAGAAGCGGCACCAGCTTGCGCAGGTGCTTCTGCAGCACCGACACGTCCGCCACATTTTGCACCGCCGAGCCGGCCGCTTCTAAGCCGCCGCCGTCCTCCCCGCCGCCGCCACCCGAATCGGACATGGCCGCTGAGCTTCCTGGGCTGTAAGAGAAGATGGGCAGAGGGCACTTCTAGAAGCGCTGCCCGAGTCTCCCTGCAGCGGAGTTCGGAAACTTCGCACTGAGCACCGCCTCGTCCACGACGCCGCTCTTTTAACCACGCCTTCCTCGCGGCAGCCCCGCCCGGAGGATCCTGGGAAGTGTAGTCGGAAATGATTGCGGCTCGGAAGACCGGGATTTCTCTGCGGCGTAGTTCGATTGGCTCCTTGGCGAGCGAGTTTGTATTTGTATATACTGTACTGTATACTGCTCAAAAAAAATAAAGGGAACGCTTAAATAACACATCCTACGTCTGAATGAATGAAATATTCTCATTAAATACTTTGTTCTGTACAAAGTTGAATGCGCATAACAGCATGTGAAATTGATTGTCAATTAGTGTTGCTTCCTAAGTGGACAGTTTGATTTCACATAAATTTGATTTACTTGGAGTTATATTGTGTTGTTTAAGTGTTCCTTTATTATTATTTTTTGAGCAGTATATATAGCATTTCATAGGATTTGTAAAATCCTAATTGTAATGTATAATAAGACATTGTTTTTAATTTTTAATTAATTTTTAAACCAATAATAAACAATACAAACACATGAAAGACATTAATAAATCTTTCAAGTAACTGTTCACTTGCATTTCTGTAGCATCAACATAACCATTTCAATGTATCTCATCACTAGTTTATTTAAGTATTGGTCTTTTTGTAATATTTACACAAAACTCTTGTAACTATTAATTTATTTTCAAGCCATGTATACATTTTTCCCCACACGGTATAAAATTCTTTCCTTTGCTCGTTCTGCAATTCTATAGTAAGCCTGCTCATTTCTGCACAATCCAACATTTTCTTTATAACTATTGTCTCTGTGGGGTTTTCATTCTTCTATGTTTGTGCAAGTGCTAACCTATCGGCCGTTAATATGTGTTATAAAGTAGTAGTTCATTTTTGTATGTTGTCCTCTCATTATTCCTAGAAGGTAAGTTTCTGGCTTTAGTTCTAACTTGTATCCTAACATTTCCTTTATTATTATTATTATTATTATTATTATTATTATTATTATTATTATTATTATTATTATTATTATATTTACTATTATTATTATTATATTTATTAGATTTGTATGCCGCCCCTCTCTGTAGACTCCAGTTGCTAATTGTGTTCCAACATTTCTTAATTACTGGACATTGTTTTTAATATGTCTCTTTAAGCCTCTAGAGACATGAATCGTTTTTTAACTGTTTTAATTGTTGATTTTAAATTATTCTGAATTGTTTTTAGTGGTTTTATATTGCATTATTTGTATTTTGCTGTGAGCTGGCCAGAGTCCTTCGGGAGTTGGATAGTATATAAGTACAAACAAACAAACAAACGAATTTTATTATATTATAACATATATTATTTTATAATATATATTATATATTAACAAAATAAAATTTTAATAAAACATAGTAAGACATATAACACATTAATTCTTCCCGAGGCATTATTTAATTTGTTTCCGATGACATAATAAAACCATGCTAAGGGAAATATTGCAAAATGCTTAGCATGCTAGTTTTTCAAGTCTGCATTTTAGTTATAGGAATGTGGGAATCGCTTCAGTTTCCACTTATGTCGCAACTGTTTCTTTTATACAGTGGTACCTCGAGATACGAGTTTAATTCGTTCCGGACCTGGGCTCTTAAGTCGAGCAGCTCTTATCTTGAACGACTTTTCCCCATAGGAATTAATGTAAATAATTTTAATTGGTTCCAGCCCTCAAAAAACTCACAAAGTTAGTCTAAATTATGCAGAAAGACATGTTTTTAATGAAGAAATGTACATGTACATATAAATGAATAATGAAGTTTCTTTCACTTAACTTGTAAACTTTCTTAAACTTTTAAATTTACATATGTTCAACTTCTCTGCCACCCAATCCTGTAGGACAGAGGTCCCCAACCCTTTTTGCACCAGGGACCGGCTTTAAGCGATCAAGAGAGGAATGGGTGAATGAATGGACGGAGGGTGGGAAGGAAGGAAGGAAAGAGGGAAGGGACAGGAACAGAGGAAGGAAGCAAGGAAACTTATGAAAGGGGAGAGTAAGAGAGGAATGAGTGAAGGGAGGGAGGGAGGGAGGGAAGAAGGTGGGAAGGAGAAAGAAAAGAAGAAATAGAGGAAGGGAAGGTAAAAGAGAGAAAGAAAAAGAGCAAGAAAGAAAGAAAGAAAGGGGGAAGGGACAGGAACAGAGGAAGGAAGCAAGGAAACTTATGAAAGGGAAGAGTAAGAGAGGAATGAGTGAAGGGAGGGAGGGAAGAAGGTGGGAAGGAGAAAGAAAAGAAGAAATAGAGGAAGGGAAGGTAAAAGAGAGAAAGAAAAAGAGCAAGAAAGAAAGCTGCAAGCACCCCCCCGAGCCCCCCAGGCCGGCTGCAACCTTTTAAAACACGCGCGCCGCTTCGCAGCTGTCTCCTGAAGCCGAACGCGGAAGTTAGCGTTTGGCTTCAGGAGACAGCTCCTTGGCGCTTGTATCTCGAATTTGGGCTTGTAAGTAGAACAAAAATATCTCTCCCCTCCCAGCTCTTATCTCGAGTTGCTCTTAAGTAGAGCAGCTCTTATGTCGGGGTTCCACTGTATTCTGGACTTTCCTATGGGTTGTAGGAGAAACACTTACGCCCTGTAGATCAGGCAGCTGTACCTGTTAGCTTTTAACTTCAGCCAAACTCACATCTCACAGTAAGTTCCTTAAGTTCATTCATATGCTGAATAGGCTAAAACAAGGGTTAACCCTTAATGGATTTTGAAAAATGTAATTGCATCACTTAAGGTTGGGACAGTTGTGTGGTCCTAGCACACAATCTTCATGTAGTATTCCTTGAGATAACTTGATGAAGATGAAGGAAGTCCTTCTCCACAAATGACCGGTCCCCCCTAATTCATAGCAATTGCTCAATATCACAGTGAAGGTTAACAAGCTAGGAAAAGCTTTGGAACTTGCTTGCTGTATGTGGAGAAGCCTTTAGTTTCTTCCTGAACTGCAATATAATGACTGGAAGAGCACCAGATATTCTTGCAACTATCAAATAGTAATTAACCACTGATTAGAGAACTTCATTAAAGGTGGAACATATTTCTGAATTAACTTGTAGCACAATTATTTGTGACACTTAATTCATACTTGGGAGCATCATTTGGGAACTCTCATTGGACTTTTATACAGCACTCGCTGATAACCCAGTGTTTGGTTAAAATTGTTCAAGGTATTCCAGAGTTATGGTTATGCTGGAACATACTGTACATACACACATCCATTAGATTTTCATATATACACTGCTCAAAAAAATAAAGGGAACACTTAAACAACACAGTATAACTCCAAGTAGATCAAGCTTCTGTGAAATCAAGCTGTTCACTTAGGAAGCAACACTGATTGACAATTTCATATGCTGTTGTGCACATTCAACTTTGTACAGAACAAAGTATTAAATGAGAATATTCCATTCATTCAGATCTAGGATGTGTTATTTGAGTGTTCCCTTTATTTTTTTGAACAGTATATTTATATTTAACTCTTATACAGTATATTATATATTGTGTTGTAACAGATTTATACCTTCTATACGTCAGTATGAAATTCCACCGCAGTTGTGAATGAAGCTGTCACAGATAGTTAATTTTACAAGTCCTGCTGTCATAAAGTCAGTTTCATAAGCTAGTTACTTAGAGACAGAAATCTCTGTATCCATTATCCAGAGTTCCCTTGAGGTCTGATTTGCAAATCCAAGAATAAAACGACATCAATAATTCATGTGCAGTTTGCAAACCAGTTGCATTTTTTACACAAATTGTTTTAGTTCTGCACAGCTGCTTACTCATTTTTCTCCTCTACATATGTTATGGGTGTTTAATATTTCAAACATCTTTAAAACAAACACATTATTGCCTGAAAATAAAAATAAATGCTTTGCACGATGTCCTAGCAACAGGTAAGATACCCATTTTCTTTACATTTCATGTTGTAAATATATGATCAGGAATAGAAATAAACATGGATTATCATCTTATAACTTCCGCAGAAAAGAAGAGTGGAGAACTTGTTCTTCGACATTCATTGGTTGGCTTGAATAAATTAATCTATAGTAATATTCTATTAAGTTAATAAAAGCTTTTATGGTGGCTCCAATCCATATATCTAGTGGTGGGTTGCTCCCGGTTCGGATCAGTTCTTAGAACTGGTAGTGCTGGCGGCAGGAGGCTCCGCCCACCCACCAGGGATGCTTTTGTGCATGTGCAGAAGTGTTGCACACCCACTCGAACTGGTGGCAAACTTATTCAGAACCCACCACTGAAATATTCAGTATGTTCTTTCTATCATCTACTGTTGACCTTATCACCACTGAAAATGTGTTTTTGAGCAATATATACACACACACACACATACATACATACACACACATATATATATACATGTTTATATATGTATACTGTAAAATAAAATTAAGGGAGACTAGGATAGCGCTATTTCGACCTTGTTCTGGCCTCATCAGCTAGCCACACCCTTACTGGGGTTTGATCCTGGGCCTTCTGCCTTGAATTAACCTCTAGGCCACCAGATCTGATCCCTTCAACTTTGTACCAGGGAGGGGCTATGTTTTTTCTGTTGGATCACCCTGGTATATTGAAGGAACGTCACATCTATATATAATGCTAAATGAAAAACTTTTTCTAAATACTATAAATACCTATTGGCTGGATCAACCCAGTAATATAAGTTGTAAATTTTGGTTTATAAATCACAAAATTGAGGTTTATTCATTGTGCTGAGCCGTTTTCCTTCTTGTTTTACAATGATGTGTGATTCCAGCCTGTTAGTACAGGAGTACATATGTGTTAGGGATTGCCATTGTAAACTGCATATTGTAAACTGTACCAAACTTGTATTTAAAGGGTTAATGTGCACTTAAAGAGTTAACTTGTACTTGAAGAGTTACTCTTCAAGGCTGTTTCGTCACTTCCTCATTGAGGCTATAAAAGCTCATTATTTTGCTTGGTCCTTTACTTTACTTTTGCCTGAGAGAAGGGGCAGTTGTTTTCGTGCTTGTATTTTAGCTTTGTGCTTATTTATATTGTGTTTTGCTTTGTGCTAATCTTGTAATTGCTCTGTGCGTATTATTCTGTATTTGCTTCGTGCGTATTCTGGATTGTTTATATTTTGTATATATGTAAATAATACTTATTTAACTAAGTCTGTGTCTTGGCTTTATCACACATCCACGCTCTGTTAAAATTATCTGCTTGGTGTTGTCGAAGGTTTCATAGACTAGCTGAGACAAGCCAACATTGGTTATGGGCCCAGTGGCAGAGAATCGTTGCTATTGTTTTTCTTTTTTAAATTGTTGAAAATTGTTTCAATGTTAGCCATAAGTTGTTTGGAGTCAGGCAGCATACAAGTTCAATAAAATATTATGTGAAGAAACAGTAGCATAATAAACCCATTGTATGAAAAATTGCACAGCTTGTTATCAATAGACAGGATTTCAGAAAAGGATTTTAATTCACATAGAAAATATTTTCAAATATATATTTTCTGAATAATGGTTCATGTATGTTACAAGCTAAAGTACCATTTGACTTTTTCTGTGCCATCAAGATTTTGCAATACGACAATTCCAGTAGTTGGAAACTCTCCACACTCAAAACAGTGTGATTGTTTTTTATACTTTTTCTTTCATTTGACTCTCCTAATTCATTGTCACTTTTAATTATTTTTAGGTGGGACACTAGCCCATCTTATTCATGTAGAATCACTACCCTTGGCTTTTGTTTAATCTTTTATAGTAATCTAATAATTTTTATCAGTTTAAGCATACATACAGTGCTACCTAGCTAAGTACTTATCATTAGGTGGTTCTGGGAGGCATGATGAATACCAAAAATGATGAGTACCAAGCAGTTTTTTCTTATAAGGAATAATGTAGGGAGTCACAAGGCAGCCAACACCGACAAGCTCTAGCTTATGCATTGAGTACCAAATAGATAATGAGCGTAGGGACAACATTTTCATGTCAAAATGAATCCTTTGGGACTGGGCAGCATAGAAGTCAAATAAATAAACAAATAAAAATAAACAAACAAATTGAGTGCCAAATTCTGAGTTTCAAAGCAGTTGAGTACCAAGATGCCACTGCATAAGCCTTCTCTGTAGTACAGTGATACCTATACTTAAGAACGCCTCTACTTAAGAACTTTTCTAGATAAGAACCGGGTGTTCAAGATTTTTTTGCCTCTTCTTAACCATTTTCTTCTTAAGAATTCAAGCCCAGAAAATTTTCCCAGGAAATTTGAGAGCGGCACGAAGGCCCAGCCAGTTTCTTGCCATTCCCCCTTTAATCCTGGCCATCTTGGGCTTTTCTCAGCTGCCAGAGGAGCCTTTTGGTGGCGCTTAAAGAGGTTTTGGCAGTCCAGAGTGAACGAAGCATTTTCCTTTCTCTGGGAGCTTGAAGAGGGAATAAACCTCTACCAACGCCCAGAGAAAACACTTCCTTCGCTCTGGGCGGCGACTGTCCTCCTCCTCTTCCTCCTCCTCCTCCTCCCACCCAAATTCTGAGCTTTTATTTCTTTTCTAATAGGTTTGCACACATTATTTGCTTTTACATTGATTCCTATGGGAAAAATTGCTTCTACTTACAAACTTTTCTACTTAAGAACCTGGTCACGGTTCTTAAGTAGAGGTACCACTGTACATGGTGTGGTACACCAATGCAATAATAAAAATAGTGATCCCTCGATTTTCGCGATCTCGTACTTCGCGAAACGCTATATCGCGATTTTTCCACCCGATGACGTCACTCTCTTCCTTCCTTTCTCATCTTTCTTTCTCTCTTTCTCTATCTTGCTTCTTCCTCTCTCACATTCTCTTCCTCCCTCTCTCATCTCTTTCTTTCCTTCTCTCTCTTTCTCTATCTCTCCCCCTCTTGCAGGCGGGCGGTGGGCGGGCGGGCGGGCGCATCAGCGAGGAGCCAGGATTTCCCCTTTGCGTGGGCGGCTGGGAAATCCGGATCTTCATCTGCTCGCTGCTGCTGCGGCCGCCCAGCAGCTGATCTGCTCGGCGGCAGCAGCGAGGAGCTGAATCGGGCTTTCCCCTTTGCGTGGGCGGCAGGGAAACCCGGATCTTCGTCTGCTTGCTGCGGCCGCCCAGCAGCTGATCTGCTCGGCGGCAGCAGCGAGGAGCCGAATCGGGCTTTCCCCTTTGCGTGGGCGGCGGGGAAACCCCGATCTTCATCTGCTCGCTGCTGCTGCAGGCAGGCAGGCAGCGGACAAGCGGCGGGCGGACAAGCGAGGCGGGCGGGCAGGCGGCGGACAAGCGGCGGGCGGACAAGCGAGGCGGCGGACAAGCGGCGGGCAGGCGGCGGGCGGACAAGCAGCGGGCGGGCGGGCAGGCGGCGGACAAGCGGCGGGCGGACAAGTGGCGGGTGCGGCAGCAGCGAGGAACCGAAGATCGGGGTTTCCCCTTTGCGTGGGCGGCGGGGAAACCCCGATCTTCGGCTCCTCGCTGCTGCGGCGCTGCCGAGCAGATCAGCTGCTGGGGGGCGGAAGGAACCTTCCCTGGGTCTTCCCAGGTGCGGAAGTAAAAACACCATCTGCGCATGCGCGGCCATGGAAAAAGGGCGCGCATGCGCAGATGGTGTTTTTACTTCCGCACCACTATATTGCGAAAAATCGAATAGCGCGAGGGGTCTTGGAACGTAACCCTCGCGATACTCGAGGGATCACTGTATACTGCTATCCTGAAATGCACAAATTATGACAATAAATGTCCTGAGAATTTACTTGCTATTCAGGTCATTGGTTACGTATAATAGCACTTCACTCAGACAGAGGAGCAGTATTTATTTACTCTCCATTCAACAGCTACTGCAGTTTTCTTCTGTAAAGATAATCTAGAGCCTTGACAACCTGTTGTGTTTGGGTGGGAGGGGAAGATAGGAATAGGAAAATTAAGTGATGCTGCATTTCAAAAGCTGGAGGGTATAACCCATCATGCATTTCCTCTTAATAGAGGAAGACATACTATAAAGGCAGTTATGAAAATGCTTCATATTCTCTTTGTACGAAAATAGTGAAAAACTGAAATTTTAGTGTGCAAAGTTTCATAAAATAGTATCCATGACCCTATAACCCACATTAGGTTTTCCAAAACTTGGGGAATATGCTAAGTCTGAAGACTTCAATATACTATTTTATAGAAGCAGTGCATACATCATCTAAGTCACTGTAGACATTAACAGATGGCCATTTTTTACCTCTAAAGTATATGACAAATAATTTGTCTATTTGAATATTGGTTTATTACTAGTTTTTTACAATTTGATGTCCTCAAGATATAGTGGTGTATAATTTTGACATTTGCTTAATTTGGTTCTCTTTATCTAATTCTGGGAAGTAGAAGACAGATCATATTTTAAACTAAGGTATATAAACATATTGTGTTTATACAAAAATACTGAATAGCTGCTAGAAACCCTATAAGTCTCAGACAATTTGAGAAGGGTTAGAAGAATAAAAATTGCAATAGGTAACAATCAATAGTCTCTATTTAACATTGTTTCTTCGGATGCGCCTGAAACCTTGACAGAAAAATTTATGTCAGCTATCTTGAGTTTAACTGAAGAAAAATGCATTCCATATTTTTCAGACAATGGTTTATATGGCTCACATTTATTAATTAATTAGATTTGTATGCCACCCCTCTCTGTAGACTCGGGGCGGCTAACAACAATAATAAAACAGCATATGACAAATCTAATATTTAAAATAACTAAAAACTCTTATTAAAAAACCAAACATACACACAAACATACCATGCATAAATTGTATAGGCCTGGGGGGGAAAGGAGTATCTCAATTCCCCCATGGCTGACAACAGAGGTGGGTAAGCGGTATTAATCAGACAGGATGCCAGTCAAAATTTTTCTGTTAGTTGATGGAACAAATTTCCTCATCTTCCAGAATTACCAGTGGATCAATTCAGTGGGATCAGGATAATAGTATTTTTTTTTTGCAGTCAATATTGGGGCTATAGGAGAAACCTGATAGAAAGTTGTCTGGAAAGTTGTCTCGTTTACTTTATTATGCGGAATATTATTCTAGTAAAGCAGAATATTTGTAGCTCAGAGTTGAAATGAGGAGTCCGTGGTGCTCTCTGACTTGCTTGTTTTCTTGCAAACATTTTATTACCCAAACTAGGTAATGTCATCAGTGCTAGTAAGGAGTGTGGTTTGCTGTCAGTTTATATTTTATTTATTTCTAAGAATAATTTTCTTATGGCTACCACCTGTACAGATTTGTCCACTGCTGTAAGAACATATGGAAGTTTGAGTGGATATTCTATAAAATTGGATGTTTGCTCAGTATGTCTTAGACGCTTATGTAATCCACATTCACTTTACAATGTTCTATATTACAGCTAAAAGCAGTGTTATGATGAGCAGGTAAAATTCCATATCTTCTTTATTTAATCCATAGAATACACCATTTGTAGAATTTAAAAACTAGATAAAAAGCATATTAAATGGCAGGTGTATGAAGTTTTTCCATAAACAATGTCTGAACAAAAAAATCCAAATTACAAAATATTAAAAATATGTTGGTACATTAACATAGCATTCCACTAAAGCATAAAGATACAGGTATAAAGAAAAATTGTGCCACTTACCTATTTTTTAAATATTTCTAGGAATGTTTTATTCTGTACATAGGACCATTCTGTACAAAATATGAAGTCTACATTTTTATTACTCATTACAATAAAACAAAGTACAATGTATGTACAATATTAAAATGAAACCATACTAAAGCCACACAAAAGAAGACACTTGTAATATTCTTTTGACATTCCTGATGTACAGGCATAAGATTCTGGAGAACATGGGAAGATAGGTAACACTGAACTTTATGAAGAGTAACAATCACCAAAACCTTTTTTATTTGTACACTTCATTTGGGATGTATTTATTTTAACAATAATTTAATACATAACTTGTATAGAGCATAACATGGTGATAAGAAGGAAGCCAAACAAATGAATACTACTAAATCTTAGTATTGCTTAGGCAAGTTTGTGAACTAGCCTGATATTTCTAGAACAAATTATGATGGCAATAATGCTACCTGCTCCAGAATAGTTAATTTTTGGTGAATGTTTATCTTCAGTAAAGAGCAAAAGTAAAATTTAGACAGTGAAAGATCTTATATGCTGAGCGTTACACGGTCAACCAAACATTGATATACAATATTTTCTCAATCCCCCATTCCCCAGGTTAAAATTAGACTGCTTCTTTTCAAAACCCTCTTTCGTGAGCCTACTGAACAGCCAAATTATAAAGAAGATATTTGATAAATTATCAGCTAAAGATGGGAAGTTCAAACAATGGCATATCAAAATACATACAGACATTGCTTTATGCAATTATAAAAGCACTCTTCCCCTCATCAAAATGGAGAAGACACATTTAAACTGCTTTTAATTATTTGTATTTCATTATGGCAAAGCATATTACTTATTTTCAAGTTTAACAGGTATTATTTTCACAAAAAATAGGTATTTTGTCTGAAGCTTGGAGTGGTCTTTACATTGTTTTTTTTTTCTTATCACTAATTCCCATCATTCTCACCTGATATGATCTATTCTTAATTTTCACAATATACCTTGGACATTTCATATTTGAGACCAACCAGGCCCTGGTCCCAAAATGTCTGCTTTGTAAAGTATTTGTCATGGATCAAGATATATTAGGTAAAATAACTATTTTAAAGAAATTGCAACTTTTGTTAGTGATAGAAATAAGGGGGGAAAAAACTAATTCAAATTGATCTGAAACTGCTCTTGAGATACTAAAGTCTAAAATACTGGCTACCCTGAGAGCAATCAAATATTAAAGACAAAGCACAATACATTTTTTTGAAAATTTATTTGTGCTTTCCCATCTAGAAGAGATAAAAGAAAACTCATAACATGCAAGCAATGTTTTGGAATACATAGCAGCAGTGGAAGATCAGCAGTAATGCAGATGGGTTTTCTTTTTTTCTTGAGGTGTGCATGTTCTAGATCTTTATTTCATAAAAATATATACCGACAGCAGAATTACTATAGATAACTTCTCAGCTTTTAAAATAGGTATATGCAAATGTTGGAATGCCATTAGAGGGAATTTGTCTATGCTAAATTTTCTAAGATGCATCTTTCTAAACATTAACATCCAGGGAAATGTATCCAAAATAATCTATGTCCTGTTGTCTGTAACGATTCCTAGCAGCTAACATATTCCATACACTAAATATATTTTTAAAAAGAATAAAAACTGGAAAGCCATTTTCATAAATAATAATTCTGAAACAAAAAAAATAATATATGCAATTACTTTAAAAATGCTATTTACTTTTAGCCAAGGCAGACATATTTTTATTTTTAGGAGCAAAACATCTCTATCAGCTCAGTTTCAAAATATTAATTTTGTACTTCATGCTAACGGACCAGCAAATATGGCTTCAATCCATACAAAGTACTCGACCAACAGTGTCTTTTATCTGGAACCAAATTTGGATTTAACCATTTCTCTAGAAATTAGACGTGATTAAGATTGTCATGAATATTACCATTCTGTAATAAAGAATTAATAACTTTCCAAACTGCCAGAATATGTCAAGGTAGTAATGCAATTTTTTTTCTCTTCGGATATTTTTGTCCCCAGATTTATAAAATGCTCAATAGTTATATATGAATTGTGAAATTTGACCATTGCCATGGTACTAATGGCAGGCAGAGATGGACAGAGGAAAGAGAGAAAGAAAATAGGCTCCAATCATCTGGCACTGGTCTTGTGCAACCTTCATTATTTCAGTGGACTTACATAAGAAAAGCCATGCAAGGTCACTTCATTGTATCCTCATTATAAGCTGATCGAAATAGGAAAAAACATGGAACTTCTGTGTCGATTGTCACACATGCATTTCATTGTATGCACATGGATATTATGGACAAAAACCTGAAACTGCAACCGATTTAAATTTACTAGCACATGTACGGATATGAAATATGATAGACATTATCGTTTCATGCCTTTTTCTATATAGAGCTGCTTTTAATATACAAACAAATAATTATGTTTGAAGAGGCCTGAAATATCTGAATGGTTGCTCAGCAGCAGTGCTTGATCATTTGCTCTCCTTTCAACAATAACTGGAGAAAATGCATGCTTCCCACTGGTTGGTACTATGCCAACAGCACCAAGAAAATGTCTTTTAATACTAATCAACTCAAGTTTCTGATTACAGAATTAGGTAATTCACCATTGTTTGAACTACTTATCTTGAGCTGTTTACACTGTATTGAAATTATTGCCTAACAGAATGGGGTTGAACAAAAGCTTTGACTTGTGTGTAACTGATCAGTATGGCACAAAAAAAGGTAAGTTCTCTACTGCGGAACAGAGTCCAGAAAAAAATTGTTTTTCTCCAAATAAGATATCACTTGACTAGTCTAATGCCCATCCTGTGATAGTAGATCCTCAGCTCGGCAATGAGACTCCAAGGCTTTCATGGTATAGATATCCTGAGGCAATTCAGACTTGCGCCGTACTACAGCACGTTCCCTTTTTTGCTCAGTGTGTTCCTGAAATCAAAAAAGCAATGTTTAAACAAATTTCCTACACGAAAAAGTGCCTGGTTTTTATTTATTTATTAATAAAATGTATGGGCCACCATAGGGTAATTCTGGGTGGCTTACAGTTACATCTAAGTTAAAACATAAAAAGTTAAAATCAAACATTGAAACTTGTTTTGTTTTAAACAAGAATGAGAAAGCAGTAAAAGAACGCAGATTTCAGTAGAACAAAAAGACTTGGTCTCCTGTAATTTTTGGATTTTGCCATACCTTCTATGGCATTCCCCTGAAATTGTTTCTGAGATTGATTCTCCAGAAAGCCCTTCAGTACAAAGTTTATTTGCTCTATCTATGCCATATAAAGTAAGCTTATTGTTGTAGCCACAGGTAATACTATACAGTGTGTCATAAAATACAATAAAACAGTAAAATACTGTTGAATGAGAGTATTAGATATAAGATGATCACAACAAAACAAAGCCAAAGCTACAATTACGAATTTAAATATTTATTTCTAAGGTTTCACAACTCTGTTGCTGATAGTTGGAAACATCACTGCAAGAAGATAGTTGAATTTTCCAAGGTTCAATCACTTGAATTCACCTGCTGTCAGTAATCTTAAATGAGATTATCATTATCATTATGGATAATGTCCTCCGCCTGAACAAAAGCACAAGGATAGAGGTGTTGTCCAACAGACAGTTTACAAAATCTTCTGTCAAGATATATGGAGGGCATGGTCTGCAAGCAAAGGGATCTTACGCCTTTCCCAATGAAGCACTGATTATATTAACCAGGAATCCATACTGTATGAACGCAAGTCCTTGGGGTACATTCACACTATTATCATGATACAATTACAGACTATGATTTAGTTTATACCCATGTTGCTGGCCCCAATTGTGGTTGCTAAGCAAGGACTACTTATATGTACCTATATAATGTAGATCAGGGGTCCCCAAACTTGACAACTTTAAAACTCGTGGACTTCAACTTCCAGAATTCTCTAGCCAGCATACCTGGCTGGAGAATTCTGGGAGTTGAAGTCCACGAGTCTTAAAGTGGCCAAGTTGGAAGATCTGTGATGTAGATGATGTAAACTTTTGAGAGGTAATGGATGCCCCGAATGACTCTGGTACATTTAGCAGGACTATAGTGAGATACACTGCTCAAAAAAATAAAGGGAACACTTAAACAACACAATATAACTCCAGGTAAATCAAACTCCTGTGAAATCAAACTGTCCACTTAGGAAGCAACACTGATCGACAATCAATTTCACATGTTATTGTGCACATTCAACTTTCTGCAGAACAAAGTATTCAATGAGAATATTTCATTCATTCAGATCTTGGATGCGTTATTTGAGTATTCCCTTTATTTTTTTGAGCAGTATATATTATGGCCAGAATTGTGTAGCATTTGGTCACAAAGTAGTATAAGTCGTTCAGGTTTAGGATGGAGCATTTGCTATATCTGTCAGCTGGGACTTTTCCTAGTCTCATGATAGCCACAAAATACATGAAATGACTGAAGAGGGCAGGGGAGTGCAAATTCAAGGCCCGGTAACTAAAGTGGTGGCAGATACGTTATCAGATCCTCTCAATAGGAACTATTTGAGCCAATGCGCCCAAGCAACAGAGATTACAAGCATCTGTTTCTTCTCTCCTATACTTAAATCTTTATTCTCATGCTCTGCACTGGTATTCTGTTTGTTGGCTACATACAAGTGTAACTTGCATGAAGTTGCACTCACAAGTTTTATTTAAAAGGTAAAGGTTCCCCCGCGTATGTGTGCTAGTAGTTTCCGGCTCTGTGTGTGTGTGCTCATCTCAGTTTGTAAGCCGAATAGCCAGCGCTGTCCGAAGACATCTCAGTAGTCATGTGGTTGGCATGACTCAATGTCAAAGACACAGGGAGTACTGTTACCTTCCCATCAAAGTGGTCCCTATTTTTCTACTTGCATATTTTACACGCTTTCGGACTGCTAGGTTGGCAGAAGCTGGGACAAGTAATGGAAGGTCACCTCATAATGCGTTATCATTTGATTTTGATTTTATTGGATTTGTATGCTGCCCCTCTCCGAAGACTCGGGGCGGCTAACAACAGTAGTAAACAGCATATGAAAATCCAATATTAAAACAGTTTAAAACCCTTATTGTAAAACCAAACATACATACAGACATACCATGCATAAAATTGTAAAGGCCTAGGGGGAAATAGTATCTCAATTCCCCCATGCCTGGCGGCAGAGGTGGGTTTTACGAAGTTTACGAAAGGCAAGGAGGGTGGGAGCAATTCTAATCTCTGGGGGGGAGTTGTGAGGGCCGGGGCTGCCACAGAGAAGGCTCTTCCCCTGGGTCCCGCCAAGCGACATTGTTTAGTTCTGATCGACAAGCTCAGTGTCTTAGCCTGAGCCACCACACATCTAAGTTTTATTTCCCATTTACCAAATGTTAAATAAATATTTAAATAGCAATAGCACTTAGACTGATATACTGCTTCACAGCCTTCTCTAAACAGTTTACAGAGTCAGCATATTTTACTGACCACGGAAGGATGGAAGGCTGAGTCAACCTTGAATGCCAGTCAAATGACTGGCAGCTGGCAGTTGGCAGAAGTAGCCTGCAGTACTGCATTCTAACCACAGCCCCACTATGGCTCTTTAATATTTAATATTCTTTCAATAAATATTGTTATAAAGCTGCACTCCAATAAGACTCACAAAGTCTTATAGCATTAAAAACCATAATTTAAGAATGTGTTTTAGTTGCATGCTCTTTAACTCTTTAACTGATTGTTTTTGAACAATCAATAAGCATGGTGAAAAACAGGTAACACATATACCTGTGATGACAAAGTACAAATCTAATGATATCCCCTGCCTCCTGAGAAAATCAAACCACATATTCATGTTCAGATATCACATTTACAATCAGTCAACAAGTGAAACACAAACTAGAGTTTTGAAGTGCTTTAAAATAATGATTTATTCAATAGCCCCATGTACACATAACAGTCATGTTTCAGTAGTTATGGGTGTATTTTTAACCTTTTTTTGCCTCTAAGAATTTTAAGAGACATGAATATTACCAAGGCCCCAGGCCTGGAATTCTTGACTGGGTTTTTTTGTTTTGCTATTGTTTGACAAGCCTTTAAGTAAGGTTACAGTGTTCCCTCGATTTCTGCGGGGGATGCGTTCCGAGACCGCCTGCGAAAGTCGAATTTTCGCGAAGTAGAGATGCGGAAGTAAATACACAATTTTTGGCTATGGACAGTATCACAAGCCTTCCCTTAACACTTTAAACCCCTAAATTACCATTTCCCATTCCCTTAACAACCATTTACTCATCATTAATACTGGTACTCACCATTGAATAAGACACTTAGTGATCCTGATATTTATAAACATAATTATTTATTAACAATAATTATTTTTTTTGTTATTTATTTGCAAAAATTATTAGTTTGGCGATGACGTATGATGTCATCGGGCAGGAAAAACCGTGGTATAGAAAAAAACCCGTGAAGTATTTTTTAATTAATATTTTTTGAAAAACCGTGCTATAGGCTATTCGCGAAGTTCTAACCCGTGAAAATCGAGGGAACACCATATACCCATTAGAAGCATTTATTTTAGTACTTATTTGTTAAAAGTTCAGCTAATATGATGATGTTTGCCATCTTTTCTTCTTAGAAATAGTATGTTATAAATTAACATACTACTACTAAAAAGAAAAGATGGCAAAGCAATAGCATAAATATACAATTATTCAATTCAAATACAAAAGTGGGATCAAATTTAGCATGTATTAAAACCATTTTGCTAACAAGCAAACGAAGTGATAATTTACAAATTACTAAAATTATTCTGCTCATTTCAATTTCTTGCAATTTCTGAGACAAATTGTACAATTCATGAGTAAATATTTCTTAATCATACTTGGAAGAAGCTAGCTATTTCTCTCTCTCTACAGGTAGTCCTCAGTTAACAACCGCTCATTTAGTTATAACTGTGTTGAAAGAGCGGTAATTATGACTGATCCTAAAAGTTCCAGCCATCTGATCACCCTTGCAGTCACCTGATCGTGGTCCAGGGACATGGCAACCAGTTTGCACTTATAACAATTGCAGCATCCCATAAGTCACCTGATCACGATTTGCGACTTTCCTGCAGTCTTCCCCACATGCAAAGTCAGAAGGAAAACTGGCAGGAAATGTCGCAAGTTACATGGGTAAATCTCCCCCATCCATGCATCCTCCCTGAACTTTAACACATTTCCACTACACTTTCCTGGTCACTTGGGCACCCTTTCCCAGTTACTCATGCACCCTCATGCACTGGTAAGCATCCCCTATCTGACAGTAGCATCCCAAGTCTTGCTGAGCTCATGCTGCACCTCCCTGCTATACTCACACACCCAGCAGCAGCCACCGCAAGCCTTGCATGCGTGTTTTCCCGCCCTCCACTATCTGCACACATCCAGCAGCAGCCACCCCATGCCCACTGCTCCTTTCACTTTGCATCTTCTTCCACCTGCCAATAGCCATTCAAACCCTGCTGTGCTTGCGCCACGCCTCCCCCACCATTTGCCCATCCTTTCTTACCCCGCAGCAGCCACTTACTTCTTTGCTAGCCTTTTTGCAAACTAGCTCAGACTTGCACCTTCCTGCTGGCTTTTCCACTGACTCTGGTCCTTGGAAGCCAGTAGGAAGTTGCAGGGAGGTGTTCACTGAATGACCCATAACCCTCCTTTAATAATGGCAATAATACAGGGATTACCATAGCTAAGTGAAGTGGTCAGGTGATGTCACACTTTACAAGTGCATTGCTTAGTTACAGAAATTCCAGTTCCAAATGCTATCTTAACTGGAGGACTACCTGTATATGCTTACCAGACAAGTATCTTCCTTCACTCCCTTTTTCAGCACCTGCAAGTCTTCAATTAAAGGCCCATCTGTTTCCATTGCAACAGGACTGCTCACTAGAGAGGTGTCACTATATACTGAGTACTAACCAAATACAAAAAGTTATATCAGATTTTTTTAAATAGAATATCTCAGATCCTTAAAATTGTTAGAAGCTACAATTCAGGCACTTCATTGCCAGAAATGTTAACAGAGGATTTTAGCTTCAAATCAGAAATAAAATGTAAGAGATTAAAAGGAAGAAATGCAAAGAGCATTTAATTTATGGAATTTCATTGCCATCAACTCTGATGGCTTTTAAAGGTTATTTAATAATGGAAAATGATTTTGTTAGTCATTACTAATTAGGACAATAAAGAAATAATGGAAAATAACTAAGAATTGCTATGGTTATAGATTTATCCTATGTGCAGCTAGGATCAAATGATATTTGGAATTCCAGATGCTGCAGAGCCAGAATGGTGAAATATGTCTTTATGGAGTTTTTGGGGGGTGGGATTCTAGGGTATCATATGGTTCCTATGGTCAATGGAAGTCATTAAAGTATATAAATATGAAGCTATATTTGTACATTAAAAAAGAGTAAATAAATGTTATTCATCCTCAGAGTGCCTTACCTGAGGATGTGATTTGGCTAGATTTTCTATTTTGACCCACGCTTCTTCCCTTTCCTTCATTTTTAGCTTTTCCCTAGGAGAGAAAAGGAACATTCACATATACTAGGCAATGTTTAATGAATATAAAGGAATTAAATTAACATTAAACATGATAGGAAATATGGAAACTTTTCCATTTATTCTTTTTGAAATGTTGCATACATTATAAATAGAACAAGGCGGCAATAGATAATAGAATTATGGATAGACAATAATCCCAGAGAAAAAAGGGCAAGAAGCAGAGATTACAAACAAAACGAGTCTGCGGAGAGGGGCGGCATACAAATCTAAATAAATACAAATACAAATACAAAACACATAAACACATATGTGGGGGAGCAGAGAGAGAAACCATTCTTATAATCAGCTATACAATTGCTCTGATTTGTTGCTTCCTCTCCACTTTCCATATTTTCATAACTTAAAAGTATGAAGCATGCGAAGCCAGGAAAATGAAAAAAAAATACAACAATTCATATTAATCTGAATTTTTAAAAGACATTCTTCGACAAGTTTATATTTTTACAGATACTTCTGCTGCCTGCCAGCTGTCTGCAATTTGACAGTTCAAATCTCACTGGCTCAAGGTTGACTCAGCCTTCCATCCTTCCAAGGTTGGTAAAATGAGGACCCAGATTGTTGAGGGCAATATGATGACACTGTAAAACCGCTTAGAGAGGGCTGTAAAGCACTGGGAAGCGGTATACAGGTTTAAGTGCTTTTGCTGTTTCTATTGTTAAATTCCTCTTTACTTTTGAACAAAAACTGACGCTTATAGTATCAAGCCATTGGCTATATCTTTCAAGCAAAACTTTGTTTAGTTTTAAGCAATATTTATATTATATAATAAATCAATATATTTAAGAAATATTTACAACTCTATTCTGATTCATTCTGAATACGCTCAAAATTTTCTTTGAAGATTCTGAAGAATGTATTACTTTATTCTTTATTCATATAGCATAACAAATTATTTGAATTCTATTCTCCAAAGATTTTGAACTTGGAAGCCAAGAAGAGTAATACTTTTTGCAAATGGATTGCTTGTTTTACTACTATTTTTAATATGGGAAAGCATAAAAAAGCAGATGAGATTGTTTGGCAAACTAGAATCCTGGCAATCCTGGTGACAGATTAGATGTTTTCTCACAATGTATTTTTTTTGGATTTTGGAAATTAATAAGAAAAAAATCTCACACTTTTATCTATTTGTTTATTTATTTGACATTTAGGGACCATCTCACAGAGGGATTCTGATGTGAAAATAAGATGTTAAAAATATAACTTCACCTTTTAAAAAAGAATTTTATCTCAAAGGCATTCCATTTTGAATCAAGACTAGTTTTACTTACCATTGAGTAAATAGTGTGCACAGATAGTCCTCGACTTACAGCAGTACATTTAATGACCAATCAAACTTACAGCACTTGAAAAAGTGACTTATGACTATTTTTCACATTTATGACCTTTGCAACACTCTTGTGGTCACTTGATTAAAATTCAGATGCTTGCCAACGGACTTATATTCATGATGGTTGCAGTCTCTCAGGGTCATGTGATCCCCTTTTGTATTCTTCTGACAAGCACAGTCAAAGAAGAAGCCAGATTCACCTAACAACCATGTTATTAACTTAGCAACTGCAGTGATTCACTTAACAATTGTGGCAAGAAAGTCATAAAATGGGCAAAACTCACTTAACAAATGTTTTGCTTAGCAACAGAAATTTGGGGTTCAATTGTGATCGTAAGTTGAGGACTACCTATATCCACAGAAATGCAATACAAAATTTATAACAAACACAGCAGAAAGTTTTCACAAGATGAGAACACGTTAAGAAGAAACTCACTTAAGTTTTTCTGCTTTAAATTGCTGAGTGCAATCATCAAACAATTTTTGGTTCATTTCCATGAAGAGTTTCAGAGCATTGTAAATCAAGCCATGTATTGTCCTACAAAGGAAAACGAGAGATTCAAAACAGATTCAGGATTTGCAGTGCATATATTCACTAAAAGCCCCCAAAGCAAGTGGGTATTTCTATTAGCTAAAAGTGGCACACAGAAACTAAAGATTCAATGAGGAATATAATACTTACGAATTCTGTGAATACACACCAATGTGTTCTGCATCTGTGCAGTTGAACATATCCCAGAGTTAGAATGTTTGGCAGGAAACTGCCATCTTGCCCACTACATATGCACTGGGAATGGTTTCTGCTGATTCTGTTAGTTGCTGTGGAGATATCCTCAGAATCAGTGATGCACAGCACCTAACAGGGATGGATAGTAGGCTGTGTGAATTCACAGAAGACCACTTGAAGAACCACAATTCAGATCAGTAACTAGATCTTCTTCGTCATGGTCTCTGAAATTCACACCAGTGGGGGAATAGTAAGCTGCATCTCTGAATATGGGAAGTGGTTCAGAGATTTGTAGATTAAAAAAAACACGTTTTCAAATTCAACCTCCCTTTCAGAGGAAAGATTTTTATACCAATATGCCTCATCATGTCTATGACTAATTTAAAGAGGCAATAGTAAACTTTTGTCTGCTTTCTAATAACAAAAGAATTGACATGAGGCTCCTTGAAACCTCTCAAAAGTTAGAAGCAAATCCTCGAAGGACATTCAGGATGTGGAGTGATGTTCTAAAATAATGACTGAGAATGGAAAGGACAGTCAAATAATTATCTAAAACAAATTTAATTTTGAGATTGACTTTGCAAGAAAATTCTGACTCAAGATTTACGTAGCTTGCTATAAAAGATAAAATAAGATGGGTCTGAACATGTGATACAGAACTCACTTATTCATGTGGATGGTTAAACGTTTCTTAGGATAAATTCTAGATAAATTATAAGTGGTAAATAGCAAGAAAAAAGAACAATTTTATAAAAATTTGGCTAACATACCAGAAAATATAGAACTACCATATTCATAGAAGTAGTATTCAGCAATCAAAATTAGGAAAATTATTAATGAAACAAAAGTCAAACTGGCTTTTTTCACTTTTAATAAAAATAGACGTCCATGAAGTTTTTCTGCCAAATCTTTCTGGAAATAGTATGCCATCTTTCTAGGACTGAAAGTAAATGACTGGTCCAAAGACATTCGGTTGACTACTGTGTCTAAGGCAGGACTAGAACCTGTAGTCTGCTAGTGATCCTTAATTCAGTGCCTTTAACTAAATTGGCTCTCATAGAAGGAATACATCAAGTATGAGGATTAAAACATATGTAGTATATCAGAAGATGTACAAAAGCTAGAGTCTGCAAAGTCTTTAGAAAGCATCAAAGAGATCTCAATGTTGGAAGGTGTTAGTCAGAAGGATACAATTTTTTTTCCAGGGTATTGGATATACCATGGGACACAATGAAAACAGACATGAACAAGTGAGAAAATATGCAACAGTGACATTACCAAGAACTGAATGTCCCTCCATTATTGATGAAAAAAAGAGGAAGACTGAGAGAGTGCTAAGAGGCCTACAACAACATTAAAGTAGCTACAGAAAAATCTGGCAAATACTGGTTGTGTACCATATGTGAAACAATCTCCCATCTTCTTCATATGTCTGGGCTGTGGGGTAGGGTGGCAAGATGGGAACATCTGCTTACAAAGAAAAACATCTATGCTTGCTTACATTTTGCAAAAACCTGTACAAAGTCTGACAAAAGCAGATAGAAAAATATGTTGTGATTTGATGAAACCAAGGTTGGCCATTATTGCAAAAAGTGTGTTTGGTGCAAAAACAACATTGCACATCACCAAAAGTACACCACACCCACAGTGAAGCATGGTGGTAACGGTATAATGTTTTGAGGCTGCTTTTTTCAGATGGAAGTAGGGCTTTAGTCAAGGTGAAAGGAATTATGATCAGATCCATATATCAGTCAATTCTGGCACAAAATCCTTAGGCCTCTGCTAGGATGTTGAACGTGAATACAACACAACAATGACCTAACAAGGGTAGGCAAAGTGGGCTCTTCTATGACATGTGGACTTCAACTCCCAGAATTCCTCAGCTTGCATGATTGGCTCAGTAATTCTTTGAGTTGAAGTCCACAAATCATAGAAGAGCCAACTTTGCCTATCCCTGACCTAAACCATACCTCCAAATCAACAAAAGAATGGTTTACCAGAAGATCAAACTTAGGGAATTAAAAATCTGTGAGCTGAAGAAAATTGGGCATAGGAGATGTCCTCACAATCTGACAGATTTGACCATTTTTGCAAGTAAAAATGGGCAAAGATTCCCAAGGTTGAAAGGTCCCTACCTACCAGTCCAAGAGACTGAATTCTGACATAAAATCAAAATGTGTTTTAATGAAAATACTAGTTTGGGTATACACACTTAAGCAACTATGTTGTTGTATGTTTTTATTATTATTTTCCTCCCAAAAGATTTCCAGTTTGTTTTTCAATTGAATTGCACAGCTTACATGTTATATTAAATGTAGAAAAAAATTTGAGGTGATTTATCTTGGTCTCTTTTTTTTATATCTCAAAAAGTATTTTAACAGGGGTGTTTAGATTTTTTTATATCCATTGTATGAAAAAATCACTGCATGATACATATTGATCTTATGTTTAAGAAAAAAGAATATAAAAGATTAATGTGAAATATGATTACTCTATGGAATTGGACAGGAAGATGAAGCTACCACAAGAAGTTCAAACTCTGGGAAGTTCAAATGGTGATTTGAGCAGACACATAATCTATTGGTGTGGATCACAGAGAACAAAGCAATCTATTATTTTTATTAGTAAAACAAACTCCTATTTTTACCCCATATTAACATGCAGATAAGTTTAAAATTGACATCTGGCATAATTTTGCATAAAGCAAAATTCCACACAGTAACTTTTGCAGAAAAGATATATTCAACCCCAACAAATTAGTTGTCGTGTAACTTGATTATACTGACAATGTAAAAATAACTAACTGAAATATACATTATAAATACGTCAAGATAAAAATTCTCAAAGAACACAACTATACAATCTGTAAGTCTATATTCCATTATAAACATATTTGGGGGGAAAGAATTAAGTTGCTTCATCAACTCATATATCAAAATAATATAGAAATTTAGGAACTGATGTTGAAAATATAAAAGTCGGACTACAATCACTTCAGAGAAGTTAAATCATTTTGATCAAATAATCCCATATAGTCGCAAAAGCAAACCTGTAATAATTATACTGCTTACTTACTTTGTATTTTCTAATGGTAGATTTATTCAGTATCCTTGATTATCCTATAGGTAATTCTTAAGTTTATTTGAAGCTTATAGGGGAAAACTATTTTATTTCCTCTCTTCTACATAAAACATTATTTTATGGCTGAAAATTCTATCTACATTCTTATCCACATAACCTATTATCCACCAAAAAATAATTCCTTTGTTATACTGTAAAACAAATTATAGATCTGAGGGGTTGTATGCCAGAGTTGATTGATGGAATGGCCTAAAAACCTTTAAATAAAATTAATAAATATAATATTTTTTAAATAGTGTATTTGGATTTGGGGGTTAGGTTGCACAAGCGCACATTTGTATTACCTATGTATATTGAGATTTGGCAGATAGTGGTATAGAAATGCTCTCATGTTAATCTAATACTTAAGTCTTTTGTATATTGTACCGATGTCAAACTTGGGCAAGAATTTGGACTAGATCCATCAAGTCCCTTCCAACCCTTGTTAATCTGTCTGTTTTAATCTGTCAGCTCTTGAAAAAGGTGAGCTGAAAATTCAGAACAAATTTCACATGGAAGGATCTGCACATTTGTTCAGTCCTTTATAAGATGTAATATATAGTTTCACTGATTGTATATACATGGGAAATTCTAGGGCACTATGCAAACACTACCATAATTTATAAAAAGTCTTCCAACTGAGCTGTGTTAGATTTAGGTATCAAGAAATATAAAACAGAAAGATTCTTACTTGTTCCAGTGAGTCTTTGAATTTCGATACAAGGATGGAAACATGATAGGTAAAATCTTAGCTGCATTGTCACTGATTAAGCTCATAATATATTCATTATTCCAGTAGTATAGTGCTCGTTCTGCCACCTAAGATAATGAGATAGCCATTTAGCAATTTACACAAACCACAGAATGTCTATTATCTTTTTGATGATGCAATTGTGCTTTAATCTTATTTAAGATTTCTGCATTTCTTGCAGCTCATCTGTTCTCTGCATGCAACTTTTACTGTATATGTGGTGATATAATAATAATAATAATAATAATAATAATAATAATAATAATAATAATAATAATAATAATTTAATAATTTATTAGATTTGTATGCCGCCCCTCTCCACAGACTCGGGGTGGCTCACAACAATGATAACATAACAAATCCAATATTTAAAAACATCTAAAACCCATCATTAAAACCATACAACACAATCAAACCATACATAAACTCAATTCCCCCATGCCTGGTGACATAGATGGGTCTTCAACTGGTGCACCAGGCGAACCTGTGAAAATGCCCTCCTTGCCATAGCCGAAAGATGGTGTTCTAATGTTAGCTGTGGATCAAGGAGGACGCCCAAGTTGCGGACCCTCTCTGAGGGGGGTCAATAACCCCCCCCCCAGGGTAATGGATGGACAGATGGAATTATCCTGGGGAGGTAAAACCCACAGCCACTCTGTCTTGTCAGGGTTGAGCTTGAGCCTGTTGACACCCATCCAGACCATAACAGCCTCCATGCACCGGCACATCACTTCCACTGCTTCGCTGACTGGACATGGGGTGGAGATGTATAACTGGGTATCATCAGCATACTGATGATACCTCACCCCCATGCCCTTGGATGATCTCATCCAGCGGTTTCATGTAGATATTAAAGAGCAGGGGGGAGAGGACCGACCCCTGAGGCACCCCGCAAGGGAGAGACCTAGAGGTTGACCTCTGACCTCCCCACTAACACCAACTGCGACCGACCGGAGAGGTAGGAGGAGAACCACTGCAGAACAGTGCCTCCCATCCCCAACCCCTGCAGCCAGCGTAGAAGGATACCATGGCCGATGGTATCGAAAGCTGCTGAGAGGTCAAGAAACACCAGGACAGAGGACAAGCCCCTGTCCCGGACCTGCCAGAGATCACCCGTCAGCACAACCAAAGCAGTTTCCCTGCTGTAGCCAGGCCTGAATCCTGACTGTTGAGGGCCTAGATAATGTGATTGGTAGTTGCTAGAACTACCACTACTCAACTATTTAATGCTCACAGAAATATCAGAACTATATTTTGACAATATCCTTTTGCTAATGTCACAGAAGAGGCCTTCACAACTTATAACATCCGATCTAACACCTTTTCTGCCATGAGTTGTCTTGGAAAAGCTGCATCATGCTATATTGCAATATATTTATAAAGATTACAGGTAGTTCTCAGTTAACTATAATAATTGGGATCAGTATTTCTGTCACTAGGTGTTGTAGTCATAAAGCACTTTATAATGTGATCATGCCACTTAGTGACAGCAGTTTCAGCAACCTCCAGTTACCTGCTTTAAGCAAGGTCTCACGTGATCATGACCTCAGACTTCCTGCCAGCTTCCCCATTGTCCTTTACTTGTGGGAAACCGGCCAGATATAACACAAATCATGATTCTTTGCCTGCAAGATGGCTGTTCTGGTCAGAGATCTGAGCTGGTTCCTGAGCACACAGATCATAATCATGTGACTGCAGGCCTAATACACCACCAAGAACATTAAGGGTCAGTTGTAACGACCAGTCATGCATCACTGTTGCAAGTTCAAACAGTCATTGAACAAGTTACTATCGGTGGACTACCTGTAATTCAAAGTGACAATAACTCACTATTGGCATGCCATGTTAATTAAAAAAAAACACCTCAGAATTAAATGTATTAAAATGACCAACCTGAAAGTGTGGACTCGAGACGCACTTTGCTAGCTGCCTGAAAAGAGGTTCCATAACCTTCACAAATTCAGTTGGTTCAATAACATCTAAAATTTCTTCTAATTCATTTAAAAACATAACTTCTTTTGGACTATGAGTCTTTGGCCAGTATTTGAGTAGTGCCATCACCACCTGAAAATAAAATATGCAAATATCTAGGTTTTTATTTGCTTGCTTCAAATATTACTCTTATATATAATTAATGTTATATATAATACATATTCCTATAACCAGCGAATAGGGCATGACAAGGAAACTTTTATCTTTTGACTGAGTTAGGTTGTAGTACAAACTTCAGCTAACATGACTGAACAAAGTTTTGAAATTTTTAAAGAGTGATGTCAAAGAAAGAGTATTCTTTATTCAAGTGAGAAATTAATATTTTCTTATGTAGAACTTTTCTGTGTATGTGCAGTTAAACGAAATACAGTGTTCCCTCGATTTTCACGGGTTCGAACTTCGCGAAAAGTCTATACCACGGTTTTTCAAAAATATTAATTAAAAAATACTTTGCTGTTTTTCCCCTATTCCACGGTTTTTCCCGCCCGATGACATCATATGTCATCACCAAACTTTCGTCCACCTTTAATAAATATTATTTTTAATAAACTTTAATAAAGAAACATGGTGAGTAATAATCTAAATGGTTGCTAAGGGAATGGGAAATTGTAATTTAGGGGTTTAAAGTGTTAAGGGAAGGCTTGTGATACTGTTCATAGCCAAAAATAGTGTATTTACTTCCGCATCTCTACTTCGCGGAAATTCAACTTTCGCGGGCGATCTCGGAACGCATCCCCCGTGGAAACCGAGGGAACACTGTATATCATAGTGAGTGGGGCTTCTTGAGATTGAGATTCTATTAATTCTTTTAAAATCTCCAAATAGTACAGTATTTAAAATCAGTAATTAATAATAACTAATAATTCAAGAAATACTCAATGGCTTATTGCTTGTGTAAACAATACTTATTTCTATGTATATTTATTTGTATTATGTCTTTATTAGATTTAGAAATAACTTAAGATGATGAATATACTGTATATAATATTCCATCCTCCATTTTTTCTACAACAAAACTGTGAGAAAGGGTTACTGCTCCAAGATCACCTAGCCAGCTTTCAGGCTTAAGGCAGAACTAGACTGCATGGTTTCATAATTTCTAGTCTACTGCCCTAACCATTAGACAAAACTGGCTCAACAGTGAAGTAAAAACTCATAATAATAATACAGTATAGCTTCCATGCAGAAACATAAACAACAAAGCCAAAGAATAAAGCATTGTTGCTGCTTTAGGTTATGTTGCCATTTAGACCTTCAATGCTTAATAAGAAATTAAAACAATATATTCATGATTTAAAATAATATGAAATTTCTCTAAGGTAAGTTATTATGAAATAATAAAAATACTTTTATTATTCTGCTGTCCTTTTTAATTTACATTTTCTTCTGAAACAATACAATCCAGAATAAGGAATTTTAAAATGAAATATGTCTCTATATTTGCTAATTAATATGACCACTTTTATAGTAGATTAAAAACAGAACTATATATACAAATATTATTCTGTAAATTCTAACTGTAAACAGTCCACAAATTATTCAATTTTAAATTATTTAAAGGCACATTGTCTTTCTGTTTAAATTGTTCAAGGTGTAACATTCCGAACATATGATACAAATAGTGCACTGTGCAAGTTAGCTGTTGCAGATGCCAAAGTAATAAGATCACAATTTTAAAAATACGTTGTTTAAATAATTAGATAATATTTTAATAAGAAGAAGAAAAACTAGACTTACTGGCTCAGTAAGTGTGCTGTCCTTTTCTAAAAACTGAACTACGCAGTAAGCCAGCTAAATTGAGAGAAGATAATAATGTTATCAAGTTGTGGCTCAATCTAACATATTAATATAGAACGTTTATCTAGGGTGAATATATAAAAAACAGAATTTCAAACCCAAAAGACAAAAAAATCATCTATAGTTCAGATAAATTTTTAGTGAATGTTTGAAAAATATAACACTAAAAATATCTGAAAAATAGAAGTAAAGTCATCAGTGGAGAAAAAATCTAAAACCACAAACAACTAATTACTCTTTAAAAATGCCTGGGAAAAATAAAAAAAATGACTATCAAAAAAGTAATGGCATGTACAAATAACATATATTGTAACTGCATAGATTTTTCTAAAGTAATATTTTTGAGGCCCCAGATAAGGATAGTAAAGTAAGAAACTTTATTCTGCTCATGTAGTGATGCTGTGGCCTCCTCTTTTTCTGGGATTATGAGTGTATATGTCAGACCTCAACAACAGAACTCATTTAATATTCCAGGTTCTAGACATTTCAATGTTCCGCATTAGCAATTAAAGCTCGAAATTGAGAAATTTAGATCTCAATTATATTCTACAGGTAATCATTAGTATGTGAAACTATGGCTGTAGAAATATGCAGATCACTTTGCTTCTTGTTAGAAAAATGCAATGCTTGTTATTGCAGGTTTTTTTTCTTTTTATGACTTTAATCCCTTTTACCAGGATGGAGTCAGGGTGACTGAAATGGAGTTGAGTGTTAACTGGCCAGATGCTTCTCCTGACATCAAAGCAGGTATGTTCTCTTTGCGCCCTAGTCCAGTGATGGTGCACCTATGGCACGGCGGACACAGGTTCCCCTTCTGCCACACGAATCCCAGCAACCGATTAGGTCCCACAGAGTTGGCCTTCTCCGGGTCCAGTCGATGAAACAATGTCATCTGGCGGGGCCCACGGGAAGAGCCTTTTCTGTGGTGGCCCTGACCCTCTGGAACCAACTCCCTCCAGAGAGCAGAACTGCCCCTACCCTCCTAGCCTTTCGCAAACTCCTAAAAACCCATCTCTGCCGTCAGGCATGGGGAAATTGATTCCCCCGGGCCGTTTCATTTTACGTATGGTTTGTTTGGGATGCATGACTGTTTTTATAATAAGGGTTTTAAACTGTCCTTTTTTAACCATTAGATTTGTACTATATATTGTTGTAAGCCGCTCCGAGACTCCGGAGAGGGGCGGCATACAAATCTAATAAATAATAATAACAACAATAATAACAATAACAACAACAATAATAATGTGGGCATATATGCTGGCATGCAAGCTGTTACCCTATCTCAGCTCCATTATGTATGTGCGTGCCAGCCAGCTGCTTTTCAGCTTACCCAGAGGCTCTGGGAGGGTATTTCAGCTTCCGAAGAGTCTCTGGGGGGGATGAGGGAGAGCATTTTTGCCCCTGGACCCTGGGGAGAGCAAAAGATGGGCCCACCAGAGTTTGGGAAATGGGCTGTTTCAGGCCTCCAGAGGGCCTCCCTTTTTGCCATCCCCAGGCATTGAATTATGGGTGTGAACACTCATACATGCGCGATAACACACGCACACGCACTTTTGGCACCAGAGGGGGAAAAAGGTTCGCCATCACTGCCCTAGTCGCTGCCTAAGATTGAACTTTTAACATTCCGAGTGGGAAGCAAGGATCTTTAGCTCTCGATTACTGCACCACTCCTGTTTTTTTTATTTTTAAGGACCAAAGACAGAGAAAACACCCAGTAAGAAGCATTTTACTACTTATCCAAGTGCATATGCATAGTTTTCTTGAGAAAGTTTCAAATGCTTAAAAATTTAAAAAATCTTCAGCTTAAACAAAGCAATTTAATAATTAAGTGAAAAAACCACCATAAGAAAACACACATTTTCAGAATGAAAAATCATTTTATTTCATAGTTTCTTACTTAAAATTTGCAGTTTTGTAATTTATCAATAATACGAAAACAAGCACACATCAAACTATTTACCTGTGGATGATAGACACTGAGTGATTTTACTTTGTGCAAAGGTAGTAATACCTTGAGAAGGAAAATTTTGTGCTCTTCTTTTAATGGTAAGGCAAATCCATTGATTATACTGAAGAAGAAAAAAGTATTTTAGAATTAGAAAATCTATTGTGTTGCTGCATTTCAATTTCATTTTTTAAAAAGAAAAACATATTCCTTTCATTCATTAGCTTTAAGATGTGCTTCTGTTCAAGTGCCTTTGTTAGACTTCTCAAATAGCTTACAATATAGCTATCCAAATAACGACAACAATTTAGGAATTATTTGCTAGTGCACTACCCTCAGCGACAGGAATTATTTGCTAATGCACTACCCTCAGCGACAGACTTTTTCAGTTACAACTGACAGAAACTATTTATTTATTTATTTATTACTTAGATTTGTATGCCGCCCCTCTCTGAAGACTCGGGACGGCTCACAACACGTGGAAACAAATCATAAATAATCTGACAATTTAAAATATTTAAAGATTTAAGAAAGACCCCATATACTAACAGACATACACACAAGCATACCATATATAAATTAAACATGCCCAGGGGAGATGTTTCAGTTCCCCCATGCCTGACGGCAAAGGTGGGTTTTAAGGAGTTTACGGAAGGCAGGAAGAGTAGGGGCAGTTCTAATCTCCGGGGGGAGTTGGTTCCAGAGGGCCGGTGCCGCCACAGAGAAGGCTCTTCCCCTGGGGCCCGCCAACTGACATTGTTTCGTTGACAGGACCCGGAGAAGGCCCACTCTGTGGGACCTAATCGGTCGCTGGGATTCGTGCGGCAGGAGGCGGTCTCGGAGATATTCTGGTCCAATGCCATGAAGGGCTTTAAAGGTCATAACCAACACTTTGAATTGTGACCGGAAACTGATCGGCAGCCAATGCAGACTGCGGAGTGATGGTGAAACATGGGCATACCTAGGTAAGCCCATGACTGCTCTCGCAGCTGCATTCTGCACGATCTGAAGTTTCCGAACACTTTTCAGAGGTAGCCCCATGTAGAGAGCATTACAGTAGTCGAACCTCGAGGTGATGAGGGCATGAGTGACTGTGAGCAATGAGTCCTGGTCCAGATAGGGCCGCAACTGGTGCACCAGGCGAACCTGGGCAAACGCCCCCCTCGCCACAGCTGAGAGATGGTTTTCTAATGTGAGCTGTGGATCGAGGAGGACGCCCAAGTTGCGGACCCTCTCTGAGGGGGGCAATGATTCCCCCCCCAGGGTGATGGACGGACAGATGGGATTGTCCTTGGGAGGCAGAACCCACAGCCACTCCGTCTTATCCGGGTTGAGTTTGAGTCTGTTGACACCCATCCAGGCCCCAACAGCCTCCAGGCACCGGCACATCACTTCCACCGCTTCGTTGACTGGGCAAACTATGCAAACTGTTTATTGTTTTGTTCAGTCCAAGATCCATTGTTACCCTTTATACAACCCAGAAATCTTTACATTTAAGCAGCAATACTTATTATGAAGCATAACTATTAAGCAGTTTACCTTCCCAATATTTCCAGTAATTCTGCTATGCCGTTGTGATGTTCTGTCTCATAAATAAACCTGAGAAAACAAATTCATTATCATCAATGGTGCAATGTATTCAACAATATGCTTAGTTGGATGAAAGGCACAAACACAACTTACTTTCATCAATTTAAAACAATATTGTGCATATTTGTAGATTCAGAATGTTTATTCAATTGAATTTTGTATTATTTTTTAAAATTATAATTGAGGAGAGTTAGGAAAACAAAGGGAAAGGTATCAGACAAATATACACAGTGTTACATAAGGTTATCTTAAATTCAAGGAAAACAAGGGATATCAATAAACTAGATTTTTCAATTTGTCTGACTAAAATGGAATTAGAGAATAGAAGTTAGATTATAATCCAGTACTAATTTGTTTTGAATAAAACACTCTGAACACAATGGAAATTGTTTCTAGATTAGAAATCAAAGATTTCTGATAGTTATAACATTAATGGAAATAGATTTTGGAGTGCAAGGACATAATTACGTATTATCAAATCATAATCTGAATATATAGCTATAGTAAATAAAAATGCTATATTTTTGAAAAGATAATTGAAGGACCAGCTCCTTTTTGAGGAGCATCCAAAGAGCATTAGGAAAAATAAAATAAAAATCTTTAATACAAATAATGAATACTATGCAGACTACGTAGAATTGTTTATTGGCCAAGTGTGATTGGACACATAAGGAATTTGTCTTAAGTGTATATGCTCTCAGTGTAGACAAGGAGAATAAAATAAATTCATTAAGAATAAAAAGATATAACACTTAGTGTGGAAGAAATTAAGTGTTATTTTCAGAGCTCAAAATTAAAACAGAATAATTTGAATCAAATTCCACCAGATGATAATAGCCAAGAATAGAACCAGTGTGGGAAATACCACTACTAGTAAAATACAAGGAAGAGGCACTAAAAATGGATTTGGTCCTAATTAGGAAATTTTTTTAAAAATTATGAACCAGGATTTGAACAGAAAAAAAATACATGAGTGCATATGTAATGCCTCGACTTTCAAGGCTCAAAATGTAATAAAAATTAGCATCTTAAATAGGATTAACTACTCACCCTTTTTGCAAAAATAAAGCATGTGCTAAATGCAGACATACATTGATGTATACCTGGCTGGCTTATACCGGTAGTCCTCGACTTACAACCACAACTGAATCCAAAGTTTTTGTTAAGTGAGACATTTGTTAAATGAGCTTTGCCCCATTTTATGACCTTTCTTTCCACAGTTAAGTGGGAGAAGAATCATTGCAGTTAAGATTGTTAAGCGATTCTGGTTCCCCCACTGACTTTGCATGTCAGAAGTTTGCAAAAGTTATCATATGACCCCAGGACAATGCAATGGTCATAAATGTGACTTGGTTGCCGAGCGGCTGGATTTTGATCACATGACCATGGGATGCTGCAATGGTCATGCCAAAACTCACTTTTGTCAGTGCTGTTGTAACTTTGAATGGTTGTAAATCGAAGACTACATGGAGACTGCTTCTGGATTTTGTGTTTTGAGGTGGGAATTATTTTGGGGGGGGGGTGTTACTGATTTGTTGTTATAGACATGACTATGTAGTTTTGGAAAAGTAAAAAGTTTTGATGCTAATGCTTTATTCTACTACAACAGAGGGAGTAGCAAGTCAACACTTTTATTTTCTCCCTCCCTCCCCCTCACCTTTCCCCCTCCTTTTTGTCCCCATGGTGTCCTATTATTTGCTTTCATATTTCTGTATTTTATCTTTGTATTTTGTTCTATAAACTAATAAAAATGGAAATAAAAGAGGACTACCTGTATTTCCTTTTTTAAAAGAATAAACTGAAAAATAGAGGAAAGCAGAGATACTATTTCATGATTGTATTTATTTTATATCTGCTGCCATTTCTTTGCATATAGGTCTAGAAGCAGACATTTGGGGCAATGATTTAAGGAAGGTAAGGCTTCTAGCAATCTCAAATACAATTTTAAATTCCTAAAAAGGGAAAAAAATAAATCCCCAAAACTACAATCACCGGAGACATATTTAACCTCTCTTTGCTGTTGCTGCTGAACTGATTATCTTCTTTCAAATACATTGGGGGGAAGGGGGAGTTTTAAACTTACATAGTTATTGATGTCTATTATTGCATTTTGGCATCAGAATGCATTTCAACTGTTATCTTTAAATATTTGGCAGCTGCATTAAGATTGGTTTCCAACAAAGGCAAGCAAAAAAAAATCATAGGATAAAGAAAAAAATTGTTTTGTCTCACAAATTTGATTAAATTCTTTATATTTGCTAACTAGTTTGGAAGGCAAATCAGGGAAGTTCATTAGGCTTTTTACTTGTATATTCCATTTTTCATTTCCTTTTAACTGATAATTAACTTTTGTTGGAGTATATTTATTGATTGATTGATTTTGTCCAATACACAATGAGGGTTTTAGTGGGTATACAAATAGTATCAGTGTTAAGCACCTATATTGTAACTTCTGCTTATTGCATTAAAGTAATCATTCAATGTTTGATAACTCTCTTGGCTCTCTTCCTCTAATGCAGTGATTTTCAACCTTTTTTGAGCCGCGGCACATTTTTTACATTTACAAAATCCTGGGGCACACCACCAACCAAAATGACACAAATCTAATAAATAAACAAATAAATAAATAAATAAATAAATAAATAAACAAACAAACAAATAAACAAACAAACAAACACATACATAAATAACCCCCTCATATATACAATCCCATGTAACATCCTCTTATAAATACAGTCAATCATCAATCATCCCTCCTCAAATTTATACCGCTCTCTCATTTCTGGGTACTTCTCCTGTCTTTCCCCCTTTTCTCTCTCATGTTTCTCATTTCTCTCTCTTCCTCCCTTTTCCCCTCATTCCTTCTCCCTCTCACTTCTCCTCTTTTTCCATCCCTGTCTCTCTCCCCCCTTTATGCGTGTGTGTGTATACACACTCGAACCATTTCCAAAACCAGTTGAGGGCTGGGTTTTTTTCCTCTTTTATTCTTTTCAAAAACAGGTGTGGGCTGGGGGTTTTTTCTTATTATTTGGGTGCTTTTTACCATATGCTTCAAGAAGCACCTCTCTCTCTCTTTTGCTCTCTCTCGTTCTCTCTCTTATTTTCTTTCTCTCTCATGCTTTCTCTCTCTTGTTCTCTGGCGGGATTAGTCATCTGTTGTCCTCCTGATGCTGCTGACGTGGTGCCAGGGACAAAACGCCCACCCACTCCTGAGGGAAAATACGGACTGTTTGGGATGGGAATTAGCATCTCTCCCGCCGCATTAAGTAGGCAAGGCCAGGCAGAAACTCACCGGACGCGGAGCCCAAAAAAAGCGCCTGAGGAAGGCAGAAGCGAAGCGCCCCCACCGCCTGCTCGCTTTCCAACGCTGCGCCCGTTGCGCCGGGCTCTTTGCCTGAATCTGCCTCCTTTATGAGGCTCGAGCGAGCCTCCTTCGCCGGCAGCCGGGGGGGTCGGCTTCGCCCCCTGCCCAGCCGAAAGTGTGCGTGTGAGGGGGGAGAGCTTGCTTCTGCAACCGCATGGCCAGAGAGAAGCGGGATAGCAAGGCGGTGGCATTCTTCTGCCTGGCCTGGGCGCTCTGCTTGGTTTTCCCGGGCTTCCCGCAGCATGTAGGTGGCTGAGAAGACCGAGCGGGACTGTGAGAGGGGTGGGCGTTCCCACAGCGCTCGGAGCGGCTAGCGGACGGATCGCCAGCGCCGCTGCAGCCACAGCTGTGGGAGGAGCCGCGCCCCAAGAAAGCCGGAGAGAAGGACGGATCGGGCGGGAACAGCCACAAGTGGAAGCCTCAGCCCTGGAGCTCCCATTTGCAGAAGCCGCCCCTCCCCCGGCTATTGCCCGCCGCTATTAGCGAGGAGAAGCCATGCGCGCGAGGGGGGCGACTTTCAAAACAACCTTTGCTGGCCTCCGCCTCGCGGCACACCTGACCATGTCTCGCAGCACACCAGTGTGCCGCGGCACACCGGTTGGGAAACACTGCTCTAATGGAAGCTCTGGAGTTAATAACTGTATGTGAACCACATAAATCATAATCTATCAGCTGAGTCAATAACCTCTTCAGATGGAGCAGATTTCTCAGGAACTAGCCTTGTAACAACCAGAAACTGGGAATTAACTTACACTGATGGGGATAATTCTTCCCTGACAGGCAAGATAGAAGGGGGAGGGTGCCCCCCCCATGAGGCAATTTCCTCCCCAAACATAAAAACTCACTAGAAGATATAAATATCATTTTTGTTTGCCATTTTTAATGAACAGTTCTTTCATCTGCACCTTAATTGTCTGGTTCTGTTCTGCAATCCAATGAGATCAACAAAGACTTCAGAGGATAATCAGAACTGCAGAAAAAACAATTGGTGCCAACCTGCCTTCCGTTGAGGACCTGCACACTGCACGAGTCAAAAAGAGGGCGGTGAAAATATTTACTGACCCCTTGCATCCTGGACATAAATTGTTTCAACTCCTATCCTGAAAAAGGATACCATGGTCAACGGTATTGAAAGCAGCTGAGAAGTCAAGTAGCACTAAGAAAGAGGAATGACCCGCATCTCAGGCTCACCAGAGATCATCCATTACAGTGACCAAAGCCAAGTCTGAAGCACGTATCATCCAATGACCGTAGGGGCTGGAGTACCACCACTTTCTCTACAACCTTTCCCACAAAGGGTAGGTTGGAGATTAAGTGTTGTACCTCATGATTCTTGACAAATGTACAGTATCTTTTATGTACACATATGCACCAAAGACAAATTCCTTGTGTGTCCAATCACATTTGGCCAATCAAGAATTCTATTCTATTCTATTGTTTTTTAGCAGCTCAATAAGAAAGAGAAAATAAATGTAATTAACATACTGTAAGTTCATCTTTTCCACAAGTAATTTTTGGGAGGGTTTATTATTTTTCTTTTACCTTTTAGGTTTTTTCTTTATTTGTATGGCTATGTCTAAGTTTCTTATTTTTATTTCCATTTTTATTCTTAATATACATAAGTATGCTTTGAGTCACTGAATATAGTTTTTTTTTCTTTTTCTTGACCTAAGTCATCCTGAGTCCTCTCATTATTTTGAACAATTTTAATTATTTCATGGAAAGTTAAGATCTAAAGCAGGGGTGGGCAATTAATTTTGCCATGGGGCCGCATGAGAAATTGGGATGGTTTTAGAAGGCCGAACTAATATAATTAACTCAGTTCTACCCAATACTGTAAAGACCCAGACCCTGGCCTGACCTAACCTAAACATCCAGACCCACTCTACAGACCCCTAACTGTTTGCTTTACGGCAACATGGTGCACTACAGTCACTACGCTGGAGTGTTTGCGTGGTTTCTGTGCTCGGCTGCTCTCAGTAGGAGGTCGGGGTCTGCTCCAGTGCGAGGATGAATGTCTGCTGGGACTCCTCCGGTTCCTGCTTTCTTCATGATTCATCAGGAAAGCAGGAACCGGAGGAGTCTTGGCAGACACGGTGAGCTCTTTCATCCTCACACTGGAGTGGACCCCGACCTCCGCGGACCGGTCACAGACAGCGGTGGCCGCCCCTTGCCCAGATCTGATCTAAAGTGTATATATCAAAGAAGATAATTTTTAAAACAAATTAAAAGTTATTTTTTTCTGTTAAAACCTAAGTAGTTTTTTCTGTTATTACTTCAAAAATAGTGTTTTCTTTATGAAAACATTTTTGGTAACATGCTGATACATATCTGTGGCAAATTTTACTATAGGAGATGCTATTTGACTTAAGATTTTTTTTCAACTGTTGAACTAATTTTTTCCCCATAAAACAAAGGCTAAATCAGTAGTTAGCTTTAAAAGTCAGAGTATTTTGTGGGAATATATGGGAAAAATTTAATATTGCAGTTTGAAAAAGGAATATAACTTCTAACATTTGCTTCAGTCTAGTATATATAATTTTCTAAAATTGCTGAAAAATTGTTGCCAAGATGGAAGAATAATCTGAAGTGATCATTATATATCTCCGAGACTGCCTTCTGCCGCATGAATCCCAGCGACCGATTAGGTCCCACAGAGTGGGCCTTCTCCGGGTCCCGTCAACTAAACAATGTCGGTTGGCGGGCCCCAGGGGAAGAGCCTTCTCTGTGGCGGCCCCGACTCTCTGGAACCAACTCCCCCCTGAGATTAGAACTGCCCCTACTCTCCCTGCCTTCTGTAAACTCCTTAAAATCCACCTTTGCCGTCAGGCATGGGGGAACTGAAACACCTCCCCCGGGCATGTTTAATTTATGCATGGTATGTTTGTGTGTGTGTTTGTTAGTAAATGGGGTTCTTTTTAAATATTTTTAAATATTTTAAATTTATTTGGATTTGTCATGATTTGCTGTATTTTGCTGTGAGCCGCCCCGAGTCTGCGGAGAGGGGCGGCATACAAATCTAAATAATAAATAAATAAATAAATAAATAAATTTGTTAGAAAACGGTCTACTTTAACAATCAGAATTGGAGCAATATATCAGTGAAAAAACATTAGTTTTCTCTATGATATTTGATGTAATTTCTTCCACTGAAAGTCCCATTGTGGCATACTATTACAACATTTACATTCTGCATTGATTTAATGCAGTATTTAGTTTGCTTTGAGTGAGTGTATTAATAATTTGTAAATAGAGTCCAACAATTTTTATGTGATGACAAGTTTAGTACATTTTCCTTCTTTCTGCAGCTTTTAAAATACCAGAGTACTCATTTGAAGACACTGGAACCAGACAGGTAAAAGCCATTCCAAAGTAAAAGTTTGAGAAGATTTAACCTAATCAAATCTTATAATTGAAGCATTAGCTTTCTAGAACCTAGCCTCCTAATCATGTGATTATTATCTTTAGTTAGTTGTATATCCCATTTCAGTTTAAATCTTTCTTCAAACAAGGACATTGATGGGAAGACATTGTATATTCAAGCATTATTGTCATAATTACAACTGACATTCCTTCTTTCAGTAGAAATCTTTACTTCTGTCTTTCATACATAGACAAAAGCTGGCTCACAGAAAGAACACTTTATCATTTCTATCTCATTTAACTGCAGCTGGTACCTCTGTGTTTTATAGATGACTGGCAAAAGCTGTGGCACAGCTGGAACTACTTTCTTTAAAAGGGTTCTGCCATATGTTCTATTTTGGAAAAACTTTGGGAATGGGGAAAATGTACAAAAGAAAAATGATAAAATATAGTGCTTCTACAGCTTTGAATGAACAACTGTTTGTAAAGTGTTCTGCAATGCATGGTCTATACATATCTTCTATACATTAAAAATTATCCTTCTATTAATTCACATACCAAAATGTAATGCAATACAGTAATACCTCATGATACGAACTTAATTGGTGCAAGGAGGAGGTTCGTAAGATGAAAGGTTCGTAAGATGAAACATTGTTTCCCATAGGAAACAATGTAAAGTCAATTAATCTGTGCAACCAAAAAACCGGCTTTCGGCGACTGCTGGGAAGCCGCGCGGCTGTTTTAAAAGGTGACAGCCGGCCTGTTCGGGGTTCGGGGTGGTGCTGGGAAGCCCCCCAGGCCGGCTGCGACCTTTTAAAAGAGCCGCGCCGCTTCCCATCTGTCTCCTGAAGCCGAACGGCAAAGCCGAACTTCCGCGTTCGGCTTCAGGAGACAGCTGGGAAGCGGCGCGGCTCTTTTAAAAGGTCGCAGCCGGCCTGGGGGGCTTCCCAGCACCCCCCCGAACCGAACCCGGGGTTCAGAAAATTTTTGCCTCTTCTTACAAACTTTGTTCGAGTTACGAACCGGCGTTCGGGAGGCTTCTGGGAAGCCCCGCCGCCCGGCTGTCACCTTTTAAAACAGCCGCGCCGCTTCCCAGCTGTCTCCAGTAGCCGAACGCCAAAGCCCGAACTTCCGCGTTCGGCTTCGGGAGACAGCTGGGAAGCGGCGCGGCTGTTTTAAAAGGTGACAGCCGGGCTGGGGGGCTTCCCAGCAACCTCCCGAACCGAACCCGGGGTTCAGAAAAATTTTGCCTCTTCTTACGAACTTAGTTCGAGTTACGAACCGGCGTTCGGGAGGCTTCTGGGAAGCCCCGCCGCCCGGCTGTCACCTTTTAAAACAGCCGCGCGGCTTCCCAGCAGTCTCCGAACGCCGGTTCGTAACTCGAAAAAAGTTCGTAAGAAGAGGCAAATTTTTTCTGAACCCCGGGTTAGTATCACGAGTTGTTCGTAAGACGAGGGGTTCGTATCTTGAGGTACCACTGTATTATTAAAAGTAATGGAATTTTAAGTAAATAAGTGCTTTAGCCTGCCTTTTAGAAAGAAAATTACATTACTACCTATAGAATTGACCAGACATTTACTGAATTTTATACTTGTTTGATTTTAAGAACATTTTTGTTTTTTTACCAAAAAAGTTGTAATATGATTAAAATGCTTTATTTATTACTGAGCATCAGCACAGAATATAGACATACCTATAAAATATGTTGTTAATTTGCTTCCTGATGTAAGCTCTTAGGCCTAAGAATTTTCCATATATTCTGTGCAGAGTAGTCTTAAGAAAATCTCTTTCACGAGGATCCTCACTGTCAAAAAGCTCTAAAAGCTGCAAAAGATGAACATTTATTTGCTTAATCCATTTCAAATTAAATGGAACTTAAAGTTTGAAGATATATTCTTTTTTAACCTCACCTGCAATACAAACTTCTGATCAATATATTTCTTAGCTATATTAGCTTGGAAATCTGGAGATTCTAAAAATCTTAAGAAAAATTCATATACAAGCTGAAAAAGATTCACAAAAATAAAAATTAGTTTTACAATATAAATCAACTTGAATTTTGAAAAACTGTTAAGACAATACTAAGTTTTAAACACTTTCCAAGAAAGACTGAAAATCATATCAAGATTAATACAAGTAGTCCTCGACTTACAACAGTTCCTTTAGTCACAATGGCACTGAAAAAAGTGACATCACCATTTTTCACACTTATGACCATTTTACACTTATCCCCATGGTCATATGATTTACAGTTGAATGCTTGACAACTGACTCACATTTATGACGGTTGCAGTGACCCTGGCTTAGGAGATCCCCTTTTGTGACTTTCTGACAAGCAAAGTCAATGGAAAAACCATAATCACTTAACAACCATGTTACTAATTTAACAACTGCAGTGATTCACTTAACTAATGTGGCAAGAAAAGTAAAAAAAATGGAGCAAAACTTACTTAAAATTTTTTTCACTTAGCGATATAAATTTTGGGCTCAGTTATGGTCATAAGTTGAGGACTATCTGTATGTGCAAGATTAATTCCTTCAACTTTCTATGTTCTTCCGTTTTGTTTTGTTTTTAGATCATAAACGATCTTGAACTATTCATTTTCCTCAGGCTTGGCAGGAAGTTGTTCATAGTAAATTGAGCCATTCCATTTCCCAATAAATATTTACCATATTAATTTCATGATGTTTGCAGTTATGAGCCAATTAACATGAAGTGACTACTCTGAATTATAGATAAAATGTTGGAAGATGAATGTCAAAATGTACATTCTCCAACAGAGATTTAACTAGGGGCAATACATGTATCTGGGATATGCTGGAATTGGTTTTAACAAATATTATGTGAGGATAAAAATTATATATAAATAAAAGCTAGATGGATTTCCCAATGTATTTTAATGTAAAAATGTTATTGCTACTGTAGTTGGTGTGAATTTACTACTTTGCTGCACTTAAGACTTAAGGGTACTTAACACTTGCCAGAGATTTTGGGATTAGAAATTCCAGAATTCAGCACTAGAAAGGGTATTCATTATGAAGTTTAAAACCTATGGAAACTGAATTTAAACAATCTGGGAGATGCCACTTTAGGAAAATTTATTTAAAAGGGAAAGTAACTATGAGACTGGAAGAGAAAAAAGGTTGACCTTTTAATCATGGGTTATCACAGTGGATCAATGAGTTTGACGTGAAACCCAAAGTACTATTTTACTTAAAATTATAGGAATGTTTACACTTGCATTTATACCATCTGTCCAATGAAGCACAGGTACCATAAATCTTACCTATGTTTAAAGCTTAAATCTCAAAATTATGTCATTAAGATATAACACGGCATTAAAACATGCTAATATTTTACTTATTTAAACATTAATCTAACTGCATAATGAAACAGCAGTGTTTATATGCAGACTTTAGACCCAACCAGATGAAAAAATTCAATATCTAGATTTACATGTTCATTCCACAATTTGTACTAATTTTGTCATTCCTGAGTTAGAATGAAAGTATGTATTTCAGTTCTACCTGTAAGTGAGGCCAGGCAGCTTCTAAAGTTGGTTCATCTTCCTCTGGGTCAAATTCTGCTCCCGTTGGATTGGATGAAGGGGGTAGTGTACGAAACATGTTAACTGCAAACTAAAATCACATTTGATTAAGCAAAAGTAATTTAAAAAACCCCAATTAAAAAAAATATTTTATTGCATAAATATTTTTTAAAACAACTAAGCAAATACAAATGTATGATAGCTTCTCTATTACAGAAACTTTTAAGTTTATGAGAAAATTCTAATTTATTAAAGAACCCAGAACCTTAAGAAGAAAACGTCTATTTAGAAAAAAAAGAAATTAAATGTCAGTTCAGAACACAGTTAACTAGAAGAAAAGCATAATTTAGAAGTGACGAAGCTACATCGATTTGCTTTAAAAGAAAATTGAAAGATTTTGTTAATGATCTGTTTTAATTTTTGTTGCACAAAATATCTCTTTCTCCACTAAAGTTAATTCGTATTAAGAATTATTCTTGTGCTCATTAGAATAGCATTCATTGAGAGCAGCACTTCATCCTAAGCTGAAATATGGAAACTCCCTGGTTAAAATCTCATTTTAATATGAATTTGTAGGTAATAATTAGATTAAAAATGGCAGATGAAGATCCATAATCTTCAAAAATTATCCATAGCAGATCATCTTCCTAATAAAATTTACTAAGTTTTGAACTGCAGTATATCAGTGCCTTAGTACTGGCTTTCTACTGTGCATCAACTTCCGAAGAGATAATGAGCATCTTGAGGGTCTTCGGAGTTTAATCCATTTGTTTAGTTCATTCATGAGAAAATATTATTTTACTGAAAGAGTAGTAGATCCTTGGAATAAACTTCCAGCAAACGTGGTAGATAAATCCACAGTAACTGAATTTAAACATGCCTGGGATAAACATATATCCATCCTAAGATAAAATACAGAAAATAGTATAAGGGCAGACTAGATGGACCATGAGGTCTTTTTCTGCCGTCAGACTTCTATGTTTCTATTCAGACTAAATGAATGGATTCCATCTTTTTGTTCCAGTGTCATTTCCTCTAAAGAAAAGTCACACTATTTTGGCAATATGATCAGTAGATCTCTATGGGGGCATTAACAGGAAGATCAATACTGTATGTGGTTTCCAGATTGTTCGTTCCTGATATATAATTTAAATTGAATTGAACTATATTGTCCACTTAAGAACCACTCTGGAAGACGGAGAATAGCAATGTGCCAAAGCAGTGGTAGTATGAAAAACTTTTATCTGCTAACTCTGGATAGCATCTCACCACTTTCTAGACAAAGAGCATCTGGCTGCAGTGATACCAAAATAAATTCTAGTTGTTGTAATACACAAGTTCTTTAAAAGTGCCCTGCATGAGATTGCCTATGAAAACTGTTCAAAAATTATTCAAAATAGTGTGCCAGACTGCTATTGGAGATAACCGAAATTCAAGGACCTGTTTTTAAGTTTGGGATCAATCTCTTGGCCATAATTTCTGAAGTGGGATTTCAATGCCATTATGCTAGTGTTAAAGCTGTGTTATAATAGTCCTGTAATAAATGCAGATTATCTATCTAATCTATCTATCTATCTATCTATCTATCTATCTATCTATCTATCTATCTATCTATCTATCTATCTATCTATCTATCTATCTAACAAGAGCAGGGTCAATGATAAACTTAAACACTGACTTTGCATTTATGATAAATTTAGAAAATTAATTAATTAAATTGCCCCTCCCAGAGGAATCTATGTACCACACAAATTCTAATGAAATTAACAATAGGATCTACAGGACCAAAACAAACACTCCACTCTTCATACTGGTACTAATAATTGAACATAAACTGTTATTGGAAGTTAATTATTTAGTACCTATTTGAATGTATAATACTATATGTTTCCAAAAGCCCAGCCTCTTCTGTTATTGTTACATGTGAGAAATCTGTTTAGCAGAATACAGTAAGTCAAAAGGAACGGTTTTTAAAAATGTTTATTTAAGTTTAAATAACTTACCATATGTACTACTTCTGGGTAAATGGGCTCAGTAATTACATTGCGATTATGTGTGATGTACTCTACCATTTCACTTAAAGCTGCTCGCTTTACTTCTTTCCACTTTAGGTCACTTAGTGGATCGGAAACGAAGTCGAAAAGGACACAACATTGTCGCAATTTCTGAATAAAAAGTTTTTCTTGCTCAGCGGGGGGAACATCTGAAAAGATTTTAAAATTGTTAAATTTTTGCTTGTAAATCTTTGCATTATAGTAAATATAACAAGATTTACTGAAGACAAACTCATTCAGTTCTTGACATTTTGTTTAATGCTTATAAATACACACTATAGTCTTCTTTCCCTGGGTATATTTATCTAATTTTAATTGGTATTTAGATGAAATATTCATCATTTACAGTATACCTCACCTAATCTGAAATTTGACCAATTTAAAATTCTATTACATGACCTAGAAAGTTGATACTTGTTATACCCATCACATAGAACACTCCATAAAAAGTGCAATGACTTTTTTTTGTATATACAGTACAACTCCTTTTTTGCTTTGGTCTGCTAAAGTTGAATATAGTTCTCCCAGTCTCTCGCATTCTAATAATTTTTTGTGTTGCTTTCTAATATGTACTTTTGCAAGCAAATAATGTCCATTTTTGTTTTCCTTAATTTATTAAAAATTATCTTCCTTTTTGTAGCTAAATTCAATCGATTTATATTCATAGAAATCATCTTGATCTTGCCATCCATAGTTTCCATTTTATTTTAAAGTCTTAGCTGATCTAGTTACAGTGATACCTCATCTTACGAACCACTCTTCATACAAACTTTTTGTGATAAGCTTAAGATTTTTTTGCCTCTTCTTCCGAACTATTTTCACCTTACGAACCTGAGCTGCCGCCGCTGGGATACCCCGAAGCGCTGGGATTTCCCTGGGAATCCCTGCCTCTGGACTTCCGTTGCCACCCAAAGCGCCTGTTCTTGCATTGCTGGGATTTCCCTGAGGCTCCCCTTCATTTTTGCCAGTGCTGCTTTGAATCCCAGCAACAAACTCCCCCCTTCCAAACAGTATGGGGGAAATGAGCACAGTGGGGTGGACAAAAACGGGAGGCAGGGACTCATGGAGCTCAAGAGAGGAGAAAGGTGTGGGGGAAATGAGCACAGTGGGGGGAAACAAAAACGGGAGGCAGGGACTCACAGAGCTCAAGAGAGGAGAAAGGTGTGGGGGAAATGAGCACAGTGGGGGGAAACAAAAACGGGAGGCAGGGACTCATGGAGCTCAAGAGAGGAGAAAGGTATGGGGGAAATGAGCACAGTGGGGGGAAACAAAAACGGGAGGCAGGGACTCATGGAGCTCAAGAGAGGAGAAAGGTATGGGGGAAATGAGCACAGTGGGGTGGACAAAAACGGGAGACAGGGACTCATGGAGCTCAAGAGAGGAGTAAGGTGTGGGGGAGATGAGCGGAGTGGTGGGGGGACCAAAAACAGGAGGCAGGGACTCATGGAGCTCAAGAGAGGGGAAAGGTGTGGGGGAGATGAGTACAGTGGGGGGTCAAAAACGGGAGGCAGGGACTTATGGAGCTCAAGAGAGGAGAAAGGTATGGGGGAGATGAGCACAGTGGGGGGTCAAAAACGGGAGGCAGGGACTCATGGAGCTCAAGAGAGGAGAAAGGTGTGGGGGAGATGAGCGGAGTGGTGGGGGGACCAAAAACAGGAGGCAGGGACTCATGGAGCTCAAGAGAGGGGAAAGGTGTGGGGGAGATGAGTACAGTGGGGGGTCAAAAACGGGAGGCAGGGACTCATGGAGCTCAAGAGAGGAGAAAGGTGTGGGGGAGATGAGCGGAGTGGTGGGGGGACCAAAAACAGGAGGCAGGGACTCATGGAGCTCAAGAGAGGGGAAAGGTGTGGGGGAGATGAGTACAGTGGGGGGTCAAAAACGGGAGGCAGGGACTCATGGAGCTCAAGAGAGGAGAAAGGTATGGGGGAGATGAGCACAGTGGAGTGGACAGAAACAGGAGGCAAAGACTCATGGAGCTCAAGAGAGGCTCTTTTTGCCTTGCTTTGTTGGGACTGCCAACTTTTGCCACCTCTCGCTGTCCCTCCCCCCACTCCGTTCGCCTCAGCTTCGTCTGCCGGCCTTTAAAAAAAAAAAAAAAAAGCCTTAATGTTTTGGATTTTCCTAATAGGCTTGCATGCATTATTCACCTTTACATTGATTCCTATGGGAAACATTGTTTCATCTTACAAACTTTTCTTCTTACGTACCTCATCACGGAACGAATTAAGTTTGTAAGACGAGGTACCACTGTATCCTCATATCCCTTGGATCTGTTAACTCCATAGCTGTTGCTCCTTCTAGTTCCTTGTCTTGTATCTTTTCTTCTTGTTGGGTGATTTGTTGTTTTGATTTTATGTAAGTCTTTTCCTTATTTTTACTTTTCTCACCTCTCTCTCTCTTCCTCATGATAGACAAAATGTTAAATGTTATACCCATGATGGCTAATCTATGGCATGTGTGCCACAGGTGGCACGCAGAGCCATATCTGCTGGCATCTGAGTCGTTGCCCTAGCTCAGCTCCAGCGCACATGTGGGTGCCTTACCAGCTGATTTTTGGCTTGCATGGAGGCTCTGGGAGGGCCTTTTTGGCTTCCGGAGGGCCTCCAGGGAGGCAGGAGGCTTCATGGAAGCCTCTGGAGCCTGGGGAGGGTGAAAAATGGGTCTACCGGGCCCACTGGAAGTCAGGAAATGGGAGACTTGGTGCGGGCACATGTACCCATGCAATAGCGCTTACGTGCACTATTTCGGTACCCGAGGAAAAAAAGGTTAGCCATCACTACCCTATACCAGTCTCTTCTTAAAAACTTCCAGTGATGAAGCACCCACAATTTTTGAAGGCAAGTGGTTCCACTGGTTAACTGTAGTTAAGAAATTTCTCCTTCATTCCAGGTTGCTTCTTTCCTGATTAATTTTCACCCATTATTTCTTGTCCTGCTCTCTGGTACTTTGGAAAATAAATTGATCCCCAACCCCTTTGTGGCAGCCTCTCAAATACTAGAATACTGCTATTGTGTTCCCCCCTAACAAAATATTAGGACTTTCATTGAAATCAGCTGCAAAATGCTGTGGCAATATTATGGAAGAGCTCAGTTATGATGATCTGTTCTATCCATGGGAGAAAAAATGGAGTTGCTATTGTTTTAATTGTCATACATCACTCAGACATGAAGCTTAAGTGTTAAAGTATCAGGAGGAGAAGGGAGGAGAAAGAAGGATGAAGAAAAAGAAAGAGGAGGAAGAAGAAACAACAAGACGTAAGCATTGTAGTCTCTGGCAAGTATTTATTTAGAATAAAAACGACATCAGACATTCTCTGTAAAAAAAAGAACAAAAAAAGAATATGTGGTTCAGGGGCTCTATGGAGTTGTCCCTATGTGGTATTAGGCACAGATGTACAGGGATGTTTTTAAAAAGCCCCCATGGATGTATGGAAAGTAGTTCATTAAAACTGACTATCATGAAGACCTGGAAAATTTCAGAATTAGAATGGAGGAATGATAAGTTGATGGCACATGCCCATGTGATAAAAATCTACAGACTGGGAGGATTAGATTTAACTAGTTTGGAAATCAATAATCTGGCAACACTGCTTAAGGTAATTCCTGGCATTTTCAAATTGTAATGGGCAAATAGTCTCCAGTAGAAGACATGGAATCTAAAATTTTGTTAAGCCAAGTTCATTTAAAATGGTCTTTAAGAACATTCAGACTAGAACTAAAGGGAAAAAAATAATGTTAACCAGGTATTAATGAGATAATACAAGGCTCTGTCATTCATAGAAGCCAACTCTGTCTCTAGCCATAAGGCAGTATTCCTAATGCATCTTGGAACTACAAGAATATGCTGTATAAACATTATTTTTTTGAAGGGAGATCAGTTAAAAATTATATCACTAATACATTTGCAAAAACCTCCTCAAAGGAATTCCTAAGGTTTTGATCCATTTCTTTTTTTTAAAAGCTAGGAATAGATTTTTATGCAACTGACATTTATAGAAATTACATCATTGCTTTGAATTCGTAGTCTACAAATGCAATTTACTAATTTATTCCAATAAGTAAAAATATCTTTTACAATACACCTTTACATTACTTTTAAATAGTCATGAATAGGGCTTTAAGTAAGAGATAACTATTGTATAAGAATACTGTATATTAATAAGAAGTAAACATGAAAATTCTATTCTGCTTTGCATGCTTAAAATGAAAAGATTTGAAAAAACATATTTTCTTCAAATTGCAGGAAATATACTTCCTACACTGACGGCTTCAAGCATAAATAGAAGACAAAACTATAGTGGGTAACTGGTAACTGATGACTTTAAGATTAATATTAAATGATTAAACATTTATAAGTCAATTAAACATTACATTAAAAGGGTTTTGTTACTGTTTGTTCAGATTTTAGATATTTGATGTGGCTTAAAATGTCTGAGAGTAATTTAACATAGAAGCACAGACAAGTGGGAGATACAATGCTAAGTGAAATTCAGTTGCTGCTTTCGTCATTGTTACTAAGAGACCAGTGATAGCAAAGAGTTTAGTAATCACAGAGAAGGTGCTAAATGATAGCTATTTATGAACAGAATACCATTCTTATGACAATTGGCTTGCTCTGAGATCCTTAAGTATAAAGAGAAACTAGTGTTAACAAATCACTTTAAATTGTATTGTTGATTTTCTAGCTTGTTTTGTGAACCCACTGTGTTTTATTCAATATATATTTGATCAAATAATCTAGGTTTTAGACAAAATTAACAACTTTATTTTACAGAAATGTAAAATGAAATTAAAGAGTATTCTTCACATCTTTCTAAACCTTGTTTAATACAAATACTATTTTTATAACATAAATTACTAAAGTTAAGTTTCCATATTCAATTTTAGGAAATATAAAAACTATAAGGGTAGCGTTGTCAATTATAATAATAAAACATAATCATGGAAAATTATTACAATATCAGATTTACTGTACCATACATTATGCTTTGTTTTTGTGCTTATGGCTGTCTATTATGAATATAATTTATGTTGCGCCCAATCCCAGAACAACTTCTATTGTATAGCATCTGTATATAAGATGGTCTAATTTAATATTAATTAAAAACATCACTCCACAAATAAATGTTTTCTTTAAACAACTGTTTTACTAAAAGAATGGCAAAATGGATAGAACAAAATGACTACTCAGCAGTTTTTCCAGGACTAACTGCTTTTGCCAGGATGACAAAAAGATACATTGTGCAATCAATTCTACTCTTTCAATTATATATGTGAGAATAGGAGTTGGAAGGGACCTCAGAGGTCTTCTAGTCCAACCCCCTGCTTTATTTATTTATTGAATTTATATAGCCACCCTCACTCTATTCAAGTAGCAGCTTACAGAATATAAAACCACATTTAAAACAATCAAACTAAGAAACAAAATCAAAGAAATTAACATAATAAAATCACACCCACCCCACCTCACCCCAATGAAAAATCACACAAGCCATTTCATGGGCTCCATCGCTCTTTGGGTTCCTCAGTTGCATTGAATTCTGTGTAAATAATATTGAATAATCCTCATTGTACTATTTTAAGTAAGGTTAATTACTAGAAGACAGCAGTAGAGCCAGCATTGTCCTTTAAAGGAATTGTATATGTAGCAAAAAATGAAAAAATAAAGATTCCAACAACTTAAGTTCAGCTCCAAGTTACTCCAGTCATGTGGTTTTATTTCTTTTCTATGTGAAACAAGTATCTCTCTCCATCTTGGCTGCATAGCTAGAGGTATAACAAGCAGGAAGAGGGAGATTGTGATCCCCTTATATAGAGCACTGGTGAGACCACATTTGGAATACTGTGTTCAGTTCTGGAGACCTCACCTACAAAAAGATATTGACAAAATTGAACGGGTCCAAAGATGGGCTACAAGAATGGTGGAAGGTCTTAAGCATAAAACGTATCAGGAAAGACTTAATGAACTCAATCTGTATAGTCTGGAGCAGTGTTTCCCAACCTTTTTTGAGCCGCGGCACATTATTCATGTTTTCAAAATTCTGGGGAACACTGAAGGGGGGGGCGGGGGGGCTAAAGAAAAGTTTGGACAAAAAAAAATCTCTTCCTCCATTTCACTCTATTTCTCCCTCCCTCTTTCTCTCTCTTCCTTCCTTCCCTTCTTTCTCTCCATCCCTCTTTCTTTCTTCCTCTCTTTTTTGCTCTCTTTCTCTCTCCCTCCTTCCCTCCCTCTATGTCTTTCCCTCTCTCTCCCTCCTTCCCCCCTTTCTTTCTCTCTCTCTCTTGCTTTCTTTCCCTCTCTTTCTCTTGCTTTCTTTCTCTCATTCTCTCTCCCCTCCTTTTTCTCTCTCTCTTTCTCTCGTTCACCACGCCAGCAACAGAGAGAAAAAGAAAGAGCGAGAGAGAGCCAGAGAGAGAGTGGAGTGCGCAGCAGCCATCAGCCTCCTCGCCCTCCCAGACGTCCCCAGCGCCCGGCCTCACGCCGCCTCCCGTTAGCCCGGCCGAAAGCCACACAGTCCCGGACTCCCGGATCGCTTGCTTCTCTGGCCAGCGCGGCGCTTTCCTGGGCAGATGGTTTTGCTGACCGGAGAAGCGAGCGATCTGGGAGTCCGGGACTGTGTGGCTTTGCGCCATGAAGAGAAAACGGCAGCAGGGAAAAGTCGGCCGTTTTCTCTTCATGGCGCAAAGCCACACAGTCCCGGACTCCCGGATCGCTCGCTTCTCCGGCCAGCGCGGCGCTTTCCTGGGCAGATGGCTTTGCTGACCGGAGAAGCGAGCGATCCGGGAGTCCGGGACTGTGTGGCTTTGCGCCATGAAGAGAAAACGGCCGACTTTTCCCTGCTGCCGTTTTCTCTTCATGGCGCAAAGCCACACAGTCCCGGACTCCTGGATCGCTCGCTTCTCCAGCCAGCGCGGCGCTTTCCTGGGCAGATGGCTTTGCTGACCGGAGAAGCGAGCGATCCGGGAGTCTGGGACTGTGTGGCTTTGCGCCATGAAGAGAAAACGGCAGCAGGGAAAAGTCGGCCATTTTCTCTTCATGGCGCAAAGCCACACAGTCCCGGACTCCCGGATTGCTCGCCCCAAGGCAGGAGGCGGCGGCGGAGGAGAGTGGGCGGATCGGGCGGGCAATGGGGCAGGGCGGAGAAGCCAGGGGCGCGTTTGGCCGGAGGCACCGTGGGGAGGCAGGGGCAGGGAGGTGCGGCAGTAGGTGCCTCTGGCCAAACGCACCCCTGGCTTCTCCGCCCTGCCCCATTGCCCGCCCGATCCGCCCACTCTCCTCCGCCGCCTCTCGCCGCGGCACACCTGACGATGTCTCGCGGTTGGGAAACGCTGGTCTGGAGGACAGAAGGAAAAGGGGGGACATGATCGAAACATTTAAATATGTTAAAGGGTTAAATAAGGTTCAGGAGGGAAGTGTTTTTAATAGGAAAGTGGACACAAGAACAAGGGGACACAATCTGAAGTTAGTTGGGGGAAAGATCAAAAGCAACGTGAGAAAATATTATTTCACTGAAAGAGTAGTAGATCCTTGGAACAAACTTCTAGCAGACGTGGTTGGTAAATCCACAGTAACTGAATTTAAAAATGCCTGGGATAAACATATATCCATTGTAAGATAAAATACAGGAAATAGTATAAGGGCAGACTAGATGGACCATGAGGTCTTTTTCTGCCATCAGTCTTCTATGTTTCTATCTCTTTCTCCTTCTCCAATCTCTCTCCTCCCTCTCATATTTCTTTCGATCTCTCCCCCTTCCTCCCCACCCATTTGCCTCTCCCTCTCTCATCTTTTTTTCTCTCTGGACCCCTGGCGGAGACTTCCCTTTGGGCACTCCTTGTACCCCTATTGTGGCTCCCTATCTGGCTTTGGCAGGTAAAGGGAGACCCTCAAGCAAGCACCAGAGCATCAAAGATGCACACAGAGGGTGGGCGGCTGCTTGCTTAAGGAAGGTCTTTGGACACGGCTTCTTTCCTGCCTAAGGATCCAGCGATTGCCTTGCCATGTCCCGTCCCCCATGTAGCTTTTCAGCTGAGCGGGGAGGGCATAAGCTCCAGCCTGAAGCAGCAGGAAGCAAAGGCTGCCTTATATGCAAATGTGGTGTGAAGGCAGCTACAGGGCCGCTTTTCTCCTGCCCTAAGTATCTGGCCATTGCCTTGCTGTGCCCTCCAGCCCACCCTGCATGAGAGGAGAAGGAGGGGGAGGAGGGTCGCTGGAGCAAAGACAGCCTTCACTTTCTGTCACTTTGGGTTGGAGCTTATACCTTCCCTACTCGACCGAAGAACTGCATGGTGGTGGTGGACATGGCAAGACAACGGCGAGATCCTCAGGACAGGAAGGAAGCCGGATCCAAAGACCCTCCTTAAAGTGAGCAGCTGCCCACTCTCCGCACACACTTTTGCTAGGCTTTGGCCCTCACTTGAGGAGAGCCTCCCTGTGCATGCACTTTCTCCTGGCTCCACCACAGCCAGCCAGGGAGTTGCGAGAGGGGCAGGAGGATCGCCTGAAGAGGAGCCTCCGCCAAGAGTGGCTATGTTCCTCAACCAGCAGCCCCGGCTGCTTCTCCATTCCCGCTGTAGCCCTTACCTTCTCAAGCCAGATGAAAGAGCAGAGGTCGAGGCCAGCCATGATGGGACAGGGAGCTACAGCAGGGGGCCCAAAGAACCCCATGCAGTTCCAGAGCTGTAGGCTGCCGACCCCTGACCTAGCCAACTGACTGCAGATTTCTTGGCAAGATTTTGGAAGTGGTTTGCTATTGCCTCCTTCTTAGGACTGAAATAATGAATGGCCCAAAGCCACCTGCTGGCTTTACGACTAAGGCAAGGAAATCTCATAGTCTTTCAGTTTCTATCAACATTTTTTAACCACTACCCCAAATTGGCTCTCCTCTCCTCTCCTCTGGACTATTTATTCCATACATGAATTAATAAATTAAACTTTAAAAAAAATTCCACTAAATGTTTTTCAATTTATATAAATTTAGTTAGAAAAAACATTTCTGCATTATCTAAAGTTGCTACCACCTGATGGTTGTATTGTTTTTAAATGGAAGAAAATGTGAAAAAACTACTAGTGAATAGAACTTGGGACAATTCATGGAAAAAAGGACATGTTTGTGTTTATACTAACTGGTGACAATATTGTTTCAAAATATTTCTATGGTCTACAAGTGTGGAAATCCTAAGATGTATAAAATAAGAAAACTATTTTCTTTTCTTATATTAGAATTATAAGAACCCGTAGTTCTCCAATAAGAAATACTAAGAAGGATCATTTTACTTTTACATGACAGAATGCTACCGCTACAATGGCTTGCTTTTTCAAAGTAAACAAATTGGATTGGTATAGAAACAAATTTTTAGTGATTTCAGAAGAACAGGGAAAATATCTAGCAAATGTTTACTAGGCTACTGTGATTTTAAAAATACAAAAAATATAAAAGTTTAATATACAATGTAACAAAAGTTATCATTTATTTCTTATTTAACAGATCATGGGCAAAAAAATCATCTACAAATTTTTAAAAGCTTGCAACTTAGTCCAATTTTTTAAAGCCATTTCACATCAGCTGATGAACACTTGTCTGACCCCACGTAGCCTTGGAAGCTAAGCAGGGTAATATCTAATTATTTTAATGAGCCATCAAAGGAAAATCTAAGAATATCTAATAAATATTGATTAATAAAGCTAACCATTTCATATAGGTGACTTCGGATAGGTTAGAGTTAAATAAACAAAAAAATAAAAATGATCAAACTCATAACAATGAAAGACCATTAAACCATTAACAACTGTTAAAGCCTTTACAAAACATAATCTGTGGGAGGATAGATTCAATCTCAATAAATACCTAATAAATTATAATACATATCTGCAACAGAACATTTAGTAATTACTGATCAACTCTGGAACTCTGGCTATTAAAACAAACCAAGGCTTAATAGCCCAAAAACTTGAAATAACTTAATATGTATGTAATTAAATAAGTATGAATACTACGTTAAGCAATTAACAAAGTGATTGATTTGTAGGATTTGTAAGTGTCTTGAAAATAATATGAAGACAAAATTTTGCTGGTCAAGCCTTACTTCATTTTGATTGGTAACTTCCTTAGCAAACTGTGGGAAAGCTGTGGACAAAATGCATTTTGAATTTAGCAAAACATTTGATAAAGTACCCTGAAGTATCCTTTAAGCACAGTATGAGCTAGATGGCATAGCAATTTATTTTCATTTTCTTTGCTAGATAAACTCTTTTACTTTATATATATTTCTTTTTAATATATTTCTATATATAATGCTTTACAGCCCTCTCTAAGCAGTTTACAGAAACAGCACATTGCCCCCCAAAACCTGGGCCTCATTTTACCGACCTTGGAAAGATGGAAGGCTGAATCAACTTTGAGACAAACTGCTGGCAGTCAGCAGTTAGCCTGCAACACTGCATTCTAACCATCACAGATCTAATCTTTCTTTCTATATTTTTCTATTTACTATATTTTAATATTATTATTCTTTTTTTAATTCTATATTAATTTTATCTGCGTGTCAATCAATCTGTTTTTATTTAGTCATTGAGCACCAAATAAAACAATAAGGTCACAATTAGTTAGGATAAAAAAGAAAATAAATTGTAGTTCAAAAATAGACAAGAAAGATTAGAAGAGATACTATCGCATAATGTGCAAACTGTAGAGCAGAGGTCCCCAACCCCCACTCTACTACCAGGCTGGGAGTTGTTCAAAACCGGGGCACCTGAAGTGGTGAGAGTGTGCATCCCCACTTGCATATCAGGTGAGCACATGCACACATGCTCCGTTTGCAGGTACATGCAGGGTGGATAAAAATGGATGCTTTTTTAAAATTAAAAAATTGGGATTTTAAAAAAATGTAAATCGGACTTTTAAATTTTTTTATCAAATTTATTTTAATAAAATGCTATTGAAGTAAAAATCTACCTAAAGATAGTTTTCCATTTAAGGTACATAAATAATTTTATTCAGCACAAAATGGAGTTTAGCTATGTAGCATGAGGGTGTATATTCTATTGTAACTTTGGGACTGTCGGTAAGTCAACAGTAGGTCAGAGGAGTAGCAGAGATGACAGTTTCTCTTTAAAAATTACGATTTAAATCGACTTAATTTAAATCCATGCTGGGCACATGTGCCTTCTGCTTCAGCAAATGGAATTGGGCACATGCACACGCTTGCCCACCCTTTGCACTGGATCATTTCCCTCAGCCCCCCCCACCCCGCAGCCGCCAGTCTGCAATTCAGAAAGGTTGGGAATTGTGCCTTAGAATATTACTTAGCTGTAGCCAAAGAAATAAAATCAGATTGATCTGAAAATAACAATTTAAGATAAAACAAGTTAGAACGACCAGAATTTTTAGTAAACACTCGAGACAATCATTCCTGGTGAATATCTGCATAGATATTACTAAGGGTATTAGTGAGCTCCTATTCATCAAATGTATTTAAACAAAAACTGAGCAACCACCTGTTGAGATTTCAATTTTCATTTTTGCATATTGGTTGGATTTAATGGTATAAGAGGCCTCTTTACAGTGTGATTCTAGGGGTGGAACTCTGTTCTACAAAAATTGCATACCATGGGAAATGAATGAAAACCACCTCAATATACAGTGATACCTCGGTACTCGAACGCTTCGTTTCTCGTACATTTCGGATAACGAACAAAATTTTCGGCAAAAATTTGCTTCGGTATCTGAACAAAAATTCAGATACCGAACAGCCAGAGAAAATTTTGTTCATTATCCGAAATGTAATCCCGACAGCTTCAGGGGGCTGAGGAGCTCTCTAAGAGCTCCAAGCTGCAGGAAGGGTGGGGGCTGCTGTAATCCCGGCAGCTTCAGGGGGCTGAGGAGCTCTCTAAGAGCTCCAAGCTGCAGGAAGGGTGGGGGCTGCTGCAATCTTGGCAGCTTCTGGGGACTCCTTTCCTCATTGCTTCCTCTTCTTACCTGTAAGCAGCTTCAAAAACTTTCTCCTTCCCTGTGGCTGCAACAGCGGCGGCTTCCCTTTGAGTAGCAACAGCGCCGGGAACGTCACGTGATGAAGGGAAGCTGCCGGATCGATCTCAGCAGTTGCTGCCGCTCTAGCAGCTTCCCTTCATTACGTGACTTCCCGGCGCTGTTACTACTGGAAGGGAAGCTGCCGCTGTTGCAGCCACAGGGAAGGAGAAAGTTTTTGAAGCTGCTTATAGGTAATAAAAGGAAGCAATGAGGAAAAGAGCCCCCCAAAGCTGCCGGGATTGCAGCAGCCCCCACCTTTCCTGCAGCTTGGAGTAGCGAATTTATTTATCCCATTGGAAATAAAGAAAATAGATTTAATTGGTTCCCAGCGAGTTAACAGGGGCTGGGAACCAATTAAATCCATTTCCATTATTTCCTATGGGATAAATAAATTTGGTACTCGACCAAATCGGTTCTCGACCACACTTCTGGAACGAATTGTGGTCGAGTACCGAGGTACCACTGTATTTTATTTATTAAATTAAATTGTTTTAATAATGAGCACATCAAAATAATTCTTGAAAAAAGTTTTTTTCATTACCTGAATTTACTTTTATAACAACTTTCCAACTGCAGTGAAAGAGCAGATGCTGAAGCTTTAAGTGCATCTGTATTGCTGTCGGTTGGCAATTTATAATGTTGGGGATATTACTTTTCATTAAACTGTCTTATCAAATCACAGTGCAATGAATGCTTCTCTCAATTTTACATAATATCACACTAATGATTTCAGCACAACCTGCATATTCTAAATTATATCACAATTTTTTGCTTCAAAATATTCTCTATCTAAACATGCATTTTGAAATGCCTTGTATTATTTTCATCTCACAGATTAGTTTGATTTTATAATTGTTGTGTTCCTTCAAAGCCTGTGAACTTTTAAAATCTCATCCTTTCATAACAAAGATTTGACTACTGCAATGCTCTCTACATGGCGCTACCTCTTAAGAGTGTTCGGAAACTTCAAATTGTGCAGAATGCAGCCACGCAAGTGGTCATAGCGTGGGTCTTCCTAGATACACCCATGTTTCTCCAACACTCCACGGACTGCACTGGTTGCCAATTGGTTTCCGGACACAATTCAAAGTGTTGGTGATGACAAATAAAGCCCTACATGGCATTGAACCAGATTATTTTATTTTATTTATTATTACTTAGATTTGTATGCCGCCCCTCTCCGAAGACTCGGGGCGCCTTCTGCCGCATGAATCCCAGCGACCGGTTAGGTCCCAGAGTTGGCTTTCTCCAAGTCCCGTTGGCCAGACAATGTCATCTGGTGGGGCCTAGGGGAAGAGCCTTCTCTGTGGCGGCCCTGGCCCTCTGGAATCAGCTCTCTCCAGAGATTCGAACTGTCCCCCCCCCTCGCCTTTTGCAAAGGTCTTAAGACTCATTTATGTCGCCAGACATGGGGCAATTAGATCAAGCCCCCTCCCCCCCCATTTATGAAATGTGATGTGTGGTTGTGAAAGAATTGGCTGACTGATTTTAATATATATGGGACTTTAGTAGTAATTTTTTAATTAATTAGATTTGTTGTCGTATTGTTTTTGTATCTTGTCAGCCCCCCCCCCCGAGTCTTCGGAGAAGGGCAGCATATAAATCTAAATAATAATAATAATAATAATAATAATAATAATAATAATAATAATGTTGTAAGATTCTTGAACTTCCCCACATATTTTATTCTCATGCATCAGCCTTATATCTTTGATGATTTTTGCCATGTATTTCAGCCGGGGTGAAATTCAGCAGGTTCTGGAGAACCAGTAGTGGAAACTTTGAGTAATTTGGCCGCCTCTGGCTGGCCCCAGAATGGGGTGGGAATGGACATTTTGCAATATCCTTTCCCTGCCACACCCACCAAGCCACGCCCACAGAACCGGTAGGGAAAAATAATTTCACCCCTGATTTCAGCCTATTAAAAGAGGCGTGGTGGCTTAATGATGCTGGAGAAGATCTCAGCTTTGGTGGTTCAAGCCCTAAGACTGTCTGGCAGGGTGAGCTCCCGTCACTCACCTCAGCTTCTGTCCACCTAACAGTTAGAAAGCATGTTCTATGCGAGTAGATAACTAGATAGCACTTCAGTGGGGAGCTAATGGGTGTTCTGGGCAGGCAATCCAATTCCTGATAGCTCTGACCCTTCGCATTTGTGTGGTAGCTGTGGGATGAGATGGGCCTTGGGTGACCTTGCAGGAAGAGAAACTGGTGTTTCCCTCTGGTGCAAAGCCAGGTCGCCCTCCTGCAGTGTACCTTGGGAACCACACAAACATGTCCTATAAAAAATCTGGTGCCTAGGCAAGCCAAACTATTACTTTTCAATAATATTCTGGTCTCCTGACTTCTGTAACAATGCCATTTGCTAATAACAAGTAATAATAGCCCATTAAAAATCATAGTAGTTCTTTCCTACATTACAATAAATATTAAAATTACTGCTCTTATTGGTTTCCATTTGATAATTAAAATTTTATTTCCTGATCTTCTCTTAGTTTCATATCTGTCTTTTAAATGTATTTATACATTGTTTGAAAAAGCATATTTTCCCCTCATACAGTACTTTCCCTTAAATCTTCGTACTGTTTGCCTCTCCATTTGTGGAACCTGAACACGATTCCTATTAATCTTTGATATATACATCTAGTACCCATCTCATCTGTATTTAAATAGCATGATGTTTGTAACAGTTATTCAATCATCCCCTTTCTATTTATTTTCTTTTCAATTTACTTATTAGGGTACAAACCAAGGCTTTGTTCTTGGTAAAATCCTAAATTTATTGAAGTCATAAAAATATTTATTTAAGTCCAAAGGGAAATCTAAAAAAGCTCAGAAAAAATATATTTTAGCAATAATCTTAAAAATATTAGCAGTTGTTTGAAAGCATAGGGGGAGAGAGTGTGAGACCATGAAGTTTTCTGTCTTAATACCTTAAGCCAGTGTTTCCCAACCTTGGTAACTTGAAGATATTTGGACTTCAACTCCCAGAATTCCACAGCCAGCGAATGCTGGCTGAGGAATTCTGGGAGTTGAAGTCCAAATATCTTCAAGTTACCAAGGTTGGGAAACACTGCCTTAAGCCTATGAGATGGTGTAGATGGGCAGGACTCTCCTCCCACTTAGTTCTCTTGAGTGAGTAGCTTACAGGTGTTTGGGCCACCCAGATTTGTGACATTCCATCTTTAATCCTGGATGGAATACCACTTCCCTATCCAAGAGTAGAGCACTAGCTGGGTGTCTTTCTGAACTAACAGTTCTGCTCAATGAGCAGGTGTCAACTGTGGCCAGTTTCAACTGGTATACCAGTTGCACCCTCTCCTACATTGAGGAAGTTCTCTAGATAGATACTGAAGGTCACTTCATGGCTTAACTACCACAAAAATAGACCTGCCCTTGAATAGAACCTGGAAGCTTCAACTGGTCTTGGTATACCATTATTATTATTATTATTATTATTATTATTATTATTATTATTATTATTTAGATTTGTATGCCGCACCTCTCCGCAGACTCAGTCTGTGAGCTGCATGTTGCCAGTTTACTATACTGCTTTAAAAAGAATTGGCTAATGATAAATCATAGAATGATATCTGTTTTATTTTTTTCTTAATCATGGAGAGAGGAAGGGACAGAATATGTATGATCTTTTTAAAGCATCCTACCATGGTAATGATTTTCTGGCCAAGGGGAAAAACCCATACACAACCAAATCCATGTACTATTACCAATACAAAAACACACACATTCAAAATTAATGGAACATCTTTAACTGCAATGCAAACTGTTTGCAATTTCCTTCCGATTGTACCATCCTATGTAAATATGTTTCCCATTTTTAATAGACATTTTCAAAAGGGCATGATAAATTGTTTTATTAAAACATGCATAGAACATAACACCTGATATTTAAATCTATTAAGAATTCTTGTATTGGACAATATTTTATAAAAATACCAAATTGTAATTTACAGTAAACAAATTTTAATACCTTATAACAATTTTAGAAGTATTTATACTTATCTTTTTAATACTTAAATCCCTTGTTTTCCAATGTCACGTGAGTGCTTTTTATGTAGCATTTGGTTTTTCATTTTTAAATTGCCACTACTATAAGGATGCAATTTCATCTTTGCTCCCCAATTAATATTGCATCATGTACATTGCTTATGAAATTCCTTTTCAATGTAGTTCAGCAAGCTCATTGATACAGACTATTCTACAGTTGACATTACCACAAACTGATAAATGACCAGTAAGTTTAATTGATACCAATCCTCTGTAAGCAACTAGGAACAAGCTATTTTTCCCACTCTACTTCCTACAAGTATAGTAATCTTCATCAATTTCATTAAATATACATTTGAACTATGTGTTTACATTTCAATGGTTGAATGTGACGCTGTGTGTGTGTACATGTGCACGTATTTTACTTCCAGAGAATCTTACCCTTCATAGATAAAGCTATCAACACCCTTTCTTATTTCATGAAGCATTCTAAGAAACTTGATAATCTGTACACTTTTTTGTGACATTTGTATTTTTTCTAATATAAGCTATTGCCAAATATGTATGTGAGATGTTTATTTTTGTATTTATTTTATGTAGTTTATTCATTCAAAAATGTATTTTTGTTTAAATGTGTGTTACTTTGGAATAGAAAAAGGCACAGGACCAAACACAGCATGGCAGAAATCAGAATTCAGTAACACTAACCATAAGAATATTTATGAATAGTTGTGTGTGGAGTCTAAATGTACTGCATTTTATATAAAATAAAAATATAATCGTAGTAAACTTAAAATCAATCACAAAAAAGCTTTTCTGCAATAAAAAGGAAGCATTTGATGAGGAATAATTTTAAAAACTATACTGAATATGAAAGCAGCTTGATTCTCAGTAGTTAGGATTGCCAAGGGTCTACTTTAAATGCCAGCCTAATAATAAGTACTCCCCCCGCCCGAGTGAATAAACATTTCTTCTACAGGACATCCCCCCCCCCCCAAAAAGTGGGAAATTTAGAAGCAAAGCTTTCCTCCTTCTTTCAAGCAATGAATATAGAGGCTTGATAGCTCTCTAAACGGGTGGGTCTCCAAACTTGGCAATTTTAAGACTTGTGGACTACAACTCCCAGAATTGAAGTCTACAAGTCTACAAGTTGCCAAGTTTGAAGACCTCTGCTCCAAACTATCCCTATCTACATAGGTATAACCAAAGTGTCCTTCTAATATATTAAATCCCATTAATCTTAATTAACAGTAGACATTACTTATTTTATAATATGGCAGAAACATGAGAAATTGTACAAAATGTATCAGTGATGTTTATCTTCCAAAAGAACTGCATTTTCAATTATTGTGTTTTCTCCTTCTATCCCAGTACACAAACTGAAAATCTACATGAGGATTGGATCTGTCTAGAATAGATTCATAGCAGACACATCACACAGGGTTTGTTTCTAAAGTTACCAATCCTAAAATGAACCATTACAAAGACATCCATTTCAAGCAATCCACAAAATTCTGCAAAATTCCTTATTTTTAAAAATATGCTTTTGTCTGTCTGTTAACTATTCTGTTACTACAGAGAAAATTTGTTAGTGACAAATTACATGCTTGTAACAAGATATTTTCTATGTTAAACATTTTATTTACATAATACATGGTAGGATAGAAACAGGAAACAATAAAGATTTTTTGAATCAACAAACCATATTTTTAATACCTAAAATTTATAGCTTATTTGCTTTAAAGAAAGTAATTTCTCTGCAGTTACATATTCTTGGGTAATAAAAATGAAGCCCTTTCCCTGGGCAACAATTTGATCAACTTTTTAATCTCATATCATCAGCATTTTGGTTATTTCAGCTAACTTCAACCTGTGGATGAAATCTAACTGTATCCACATGGACACTATAAGCAGTGACCATGCTCCCTCACACTGTTACGAGATGTTATCTCCCCAAACTCACTAGAGAGTAGAATCTGAGGTCATACCTCTGTGCTGCAAGTAGAAGAGGGTGGGTCTACTTGTGCAGCAGCAATTATTCTACATGTAGAAAATAATTTAGTAAGCTAACTATAATTGTAGGGTCATATTACAATATAGTACATATTCTGGTGGAGAGGGTTAAAAGAATAGGTTTATGAAAGAAATTCAAATTAAGTATTTGAAACTTATTAGGGAAGTGGAACAAAAATACACTTTATCTTCTCGAAAAATGTTTTATACTGTGTTGCAGATTTTAAAATAAAAATCCGACATCAAAGGTTTTTAAAAATATCTACCACATTAAAATTTGGAATTAACTTTGTTAATAAATAAACATGAATAACTAGTTTTCTTCAGCAGAATCACATATAAACATATATTTTTCCATGAAAATGAATAATGAAAACTAAAATCTGAAGATCAGGATATCAGAAATATTACTGCCTTTTGCATTTTCATATTATGGGCATTCAAAATTTAATATAGGATTAAAATATCCAGAACTCAAATTGTAAATTTAGTTCTTGAAAACTCCACACTATAAGCCTTATATCCAGCATTTTAAAAGCTTCCCTTTTCAGAACACATCGAAAATATAAGGAACAAAAAAGTAACAATCTGCGGAGAGGGGCGGCATACAAATCTAAATAATAAATAAATAAATAAATAAATAAATAAATACAACATTGTTCTAATTAATTCAAACATCTATAAAACAATGCTGTAAATGTATACATCTATACAACATCTATAAACAATGCTGTAAATGTATACATTTATAACAGAGAACTGTTATAACGTCTCATATCTTCAAAAACTATCCCTGATCTCGTATTTTAAATAGAATAAATGGGAAATAATTCTAAGAAAATTTAGTAACTCTGCCACATGCAGCGTTCTATAGCTAAGATTCCAAAATAGCAACATGTATCCTCATCCTTTACTAATCAGCATAATAGACTAGAATACAAAATCACCATCAATGACAAATTGCACGTAAGAGATTTCTTTTATATCTTTTTGATAATGTAATGGAAAGTGTCTTTCAGCACTTTGACAAACTCTATTGCTGGTTAAAAAGAAAGTGTCATTGCACACACAAAGATAATTTTTATTATGTATATTATGACTTGCTTGTCTTAAAGAAGTGCTATTTTCTGAAAAATCTGTAATGTAACTTAAAGAGTCCAAGCTTCTCTTTCATCCACTCCTCAGAAACAGAGATAGTGACTTCACATCCTTTGACATCAGCAGAGCTTGAAAGAGGGGAGGGGAGCACCAGGGTCGAAAGCAGTAAAACCTGTTTAACATTGCAAGCAGCCCAACCAATTGTTCAATCGTTTAAAAATAAAAGTATAAACCTGCTGTCTAATTTTGCAACTTTAATAAATCTGCATCAAAACAAAAATGGATTCTTCCACAAAAGACTTCCTGCTTTCCTTACCCGAGAATCACAATAGCTATTCACAGAAGGTTACAATTCATTCAAACACAAATAACTCACCTCTAATATGTAAAAGGGCCACGGGCTGGAACGGCCCATTTGAATTGGCTGCTTCTACCACCATTCTGTTGCCAGCTTTATTACATGTCAACATTTAGGCTTCAGCAGAGAAAGCGATGTACTCCTTAAGGCAAGAAACCAGCCTCCATTTTAGTTTAAAAAAAAAAAGAAACTGAAGCTCTCTGCAGCTGGAGGGAACTGGCTAGTTAGTGATGTCAGCAGAGATGAGAAAGCTGATTGGCTACCGACATCAACTTAAAATGACTCTAGAAAGCTGCAAATGAAAAGAGCTCTCTGTGTGACTGTCACTGTGCATTCAGCGTGTACGGGAGATTGTCAGCTTGCTCACACTTCTATTCATCACTAGTAAATGAAAATCTAAACCACTCTTTGAAAATGTTAGCAAAAAAGGCAGAGTATAGCAGCATAACATGATAAACATATTTAAGTATCGTAGGAATGAAAAGGAATTTTCATGCAATCAGAAGATTAATATGTTCACACTATAAATGCTCATACATTTATGTCGCATTTGACATAAATATCAAACATTTCTCTTTCATCCCTGTAACGAACTTAGATCAAATATACTGTACAAACATTATGCCTATACTTTTAAGGCTTTATAAAATTTTCTATAACTGTTCAGAAAAAAATATCTTTTTTTCTGCCATCCCCAAAATACACATTATGCATATGTAAATTCCTTTGAAAAGTTTGAAAGCAACAGTTACACTGAATTTATTCATACATCTTTTTTTTTTTAAAAAAAAAACTGTTACGGTATGGGGAACACACAAAGTTTGCTTGCAGGAAAGTCATATATTTTTTCAGGAACCTTTACCTGATTTTTTTCTGGACATGGAAAAAATATTCTGTTTTTTTATCACATTTGTCCTGCTGTTAGTTTTCTGATTATTTATTACAGAGTAATTGATTTTACAGTGGACTAGTGCAATCAAGAATTTAAAAGCAACTAAGACTCATTTCATTAATTGAATTTGAGATTTTTTTTCCCTTCAATAATGCAAATCTCAGGAGACAGAATTTAAAAAGAGGGGGAGAAAGAAAATAATTTATGTTCAAATGGGCTTTTTCATGAATATGGGCAGATAGGTATGATAGTATACATGATTGAGAAAATAAGATTGCTATATGTATTACTGCAAAGCTGCTCTCAATGTTATTAGCCTGAAGTAATATTTTGTTTACCTATCTTACCTCTATATGAGATGTTTGGTACATTGTTTTACACAACATTTTTGACTCATTGTATGATATTGTCTCCCTCCCTCCCTCTCACTCACTTACACACACACACACACATAGGGGGGGGGGAATAAACCATGGGTCCCCAACTCCCAGGCTGCGTCCCACTACCAATTAGAACTGGCCACATGGGAGCACAAGTGTCCGTCACTTGCATGACTATATGTAAATAGCAAAAAAATACTGCATTGACTTGCGTTCTGAAGCAATTTTCAAAATGTGCAAATCAGACTGTATGAGTAGTCCTCTTTCAGTAATCACAAATGGCTCTGACAACTTGGTTGTTCAACAAAGTTTGCTAAGTAAAAATCATGTGAATGTGACTGTTTACAATTTTACGTCAACTTTCTTTACTTTTTGCTACTGCCTTCAGATGAAGGAAACTGTGTTTTTTCCCCTCCCTCCCTTGATATGGGGTAAAAGCAAGTGAAAGTAACAGCAGTTTAAAAATATGTTGCCATTAATTTGTGCATTGACAATTTAAAATTTGCAGGACAGATACCAAAGAACAACACTAAGGGAGATGCTAGTCAGTAGTAAATCTTGACAAATCATTCTTGAATATATTTACAGCATGAGAAGGTATACAGTGTTCCCTCGATTTTCGCGGGTTCGAACTTCGCGAAGAGCCTATACCATGTTTTTTCAAAAAATATTAATTAAAAAAATACTTTGCGGGGTTTTTTCTATACCATGGTTTTTCCCATCCGATGATGTCATACGTCATCGCCAAACTAATAATTTTTGCAAATAAATAACAAAAAATAATTATTGTTAATGAATAATTATGTTTACAAATATCAGGATCACTAAGTCTTATTCAATGGTGAGTACCAGTAATAATGGTGAGTAAATGGTTGTTAAGGGAATGGGAAATGGTAATTTAGGGGTTTAAAGTGTTAAGGGAAGGCTTGTGATACTGTCCATAGCCAAAAATGGTGTATTTACTTCCGCATCTCTACTTTGCGGAAATTCAATTTTCGTGGGCGGTCTTGGACCGCATCCCCCGCGAAAATCAAGGGAACACTGTAACCCCAAACAGCCAGATAACCCTAAAAAGCAGGGAAGCTTTCCAGAACTCAACTTACAAGGAAGATAAAAGAGCAAATCTTTCCGCCTCTCTCCTACCATTTGCTATGCTCAGCCCAGCACTGGGATAATTAGCAAAGAAGTAAATTACAAGGGAGTAAGGGAAAAGATTACAAGGGAGTAAGGTAAAGGTTCCCCTCACACATATGTCTTAGTCGTTCCTGACTCTAGGGGGTGGTGCTCATCTCTGTTACAAAGCTGGAGTCCGCGCTGTCTGAAGACACCTTTGTGGTCATGTAGCTGACATGACTAAACGTCAAAGGCACACGAAACATTGTTACCTTCCCATCAAATGTGGTCCCTATTTTTCCACTTGCATTTTTACATGCTTTTGAACTGCTAGGTGGGAAGAAGCTGGGACAAGTAACGGGAGCTCACTCCATTATGTGACGCTAGAGATTCAAACTGCCGACCTTTCGGATCGACAAACTCAATGTCTTAGCCACTGCATCCTTAAAGGGGGTAAGCATACACATCAAAAAGAATTCACCGGCATGAGGCTGGCACATTGGATGCTTAGGAGGCAAAAGAAAGCCTTTATTGTGAAATTGATTAGGGTCTTATTTCAGGCAACAAGGCCTGAGGTCAAAGAGCCTACTGAGGGTTAGGGACTACATGTACAGTATCATAGAAGACTTGATGGGGATTTTAAAAAGATGGGGAAGGGTGGAAAGAGAGGATATTATGTTAGAAGCAAATCAATAATAATCTAAAAGATGAAAAATATTATGCTTATAACATTCCTTTAACTCCATAAAAGCAATTTTATAAAAATCACTTTTTCAAGAATTAGGCACATTTCTTTATAAGTATAATTTTTAGGAATTAATTTAATGTTGCATGGTACTTTCCTTCTTAGTATTTTATTGTTTAGCACAATTTCATATTCATTTAGGTAAGCATGCACAGGCCTCATTTCATCCATTCTTTCCCCCCACCATTTTTTGATTTCACTTTCTAGGACTATCATAAAAAGGAGAAAAAACTGCAGTGATATATTTTTGACCTAAAGCATTTTTAAAAATTCGATTCTTATTTAATTAAACTTTCTAGAGCAGGAGTACTGTTGTGGGCTGGATTGTGACACAATCCAATGTTTTTTGCCTTTGCGGAGCTGGAGTGGGTGTGGCCTGCATAGGCAGTATCCGACCCATAGGCCGCCAATTTGACTGGCGTGTTCTAGAAAATGTGTTCAACCACATACAGGTAGTCCTCGATTTATCTCCACAATTGAACTCAAAATTTATGATGCTAAGCAAGATATTTGTTAAGTGGGTTTTGCCCTGTTTTATGACCTTTTTGCCACCTTTGTAAAGTGAATAACTGCAGTTGCTACATTAGTAACATAAAATTGTTAGGTGAATCTGGCTTCCCCATTGACTGCTTCAGTTGCCAAGCATATGAATTTTGATCACATGGTCATGAGGATGCTGCAAAAGTTGTATGTGTGAAAAATAGTCATAAGTCGCTTTTTTCAAAGCCTTTGTAATTTGTAAGTCACTAAATGAATGACTATAAGGATTGCCTATATACAAGTACACAGCAGACAGCATCTTTATTCAGGCTGTGCAATTCTTTGCTGGGAGAGTTTATTAGGTCTTCTCCTGTTCCCCACTGAGGCAGAGTAAATTTGAATTATTCCAACATGCTCTTATTTAAGGATAGATTTCTGTACTCTCCCTCAAGAATGCTGTATTTCCACTATTTCATTCTACTTCCTACTTAGGAATCCTATTTAATATTCATTCCTAAATACTAAACATTCTATGTAATTCTCTTCCAGTGTAGAATCTATATTTCAACACTTTCCATCTCCCTTATGTTGTAATCTGTTTAGGGACAACTATAGACTTATGGAGACTTAGCAAGGGATAGCTATGTGTGTAGAACTACATCTGTCTATTCAGATTTGTAGCATGTATGATGGTATCAATCAGGAACTTCATACAATCTGAGTAATGAGAACGAGGACTGTAACTTAAATTTAACATTACCCATAATCAGTGTTAAGGCACATTTTTGATTCACAGTTTGTTGAATAAACTAAAGCAATCTGGGTTACACACTGAAACCACATTGCTAAGATCTAGCAATTTTATAGCTTAGCATGATATAAAATCCAGCCATTATCTGCCTTTCAATGGTCACAAATTAAATTTATTAATTTATTATTTATTTGTTCGATTTCTAGGCCGCCCATCTCATGAGAGTCAGGGCGGCTTACAACATATTAATACATAACAATGGAAGAAATCGAATAGATAAAACATCACTATAAAAACCCATTAACTTAAAACATATCACAGACAACCCATCTCACACAACTTTGTCATATCTCCAACAATCAAACAATAATAGGGGCTAGCGCAAAGTGACCAAGTTCAACAACCCCACGTTTGCCGCCATAGATGTATTTTTAAGCTCTTCCGGAAGGCTGGAAGACTGGGAAGAGTACGGATCTCTGGGAGGACTTGATTCCAGAGGGCAGGGGCAATCAGAGAAAAGACTCTTCCCCTAGGGCCCACCAGCCGGCACTGTCTAGCTGATGGGACATGGAGAAGGCTGACTCTGTGGGCCCTAACTGGTCGATGGGATACCTGAGGCATTATGCTTAGGCTTCTTGAAAGTGGACAGCAACTTTAAAATAAAATATCTTATATTTCAGTTTATTTTCTAGTAAAGCTTTTATAGTAATTATAAGTTATCTTCCTAAGTATGCTACATTGTAAATTAAATTTCATTGTTTATCAAAGTTCTAAAATGAAATAAAATACCATTGACTCTTAAAAAGAATACACTGTTTAAAAACATTACCAAGCAAAGCTAGTATTGTTAATATATTAGCAGACTCAAAAGCCACACAGAACCAAAAATATACATACATACATACATACACATACATACTAATTGTCAAATTAGAAGGTTTTTTGGAATATGGTTCAAGTTTTATATATTCTTTCAGATACCAGCATTTAACTGAGCAATAACAAACCTTTAAGAAGGCACATACAAATAAAAAAACTCAGCATCTCAGTATCATGTACACTGAACATGTCAAAAATTAGAAAGTGCATATCCATTTTATCTCCACCACTTCCCAATTTCATCCAGATTAAAAAGAGAATTGATGCACATGCAATGCTGGCTTTCTAACAAAAATGAATTAAATAGGCTATCAGTCATTTGCATGTCACATGCAGCCAGTCTAATCAAAACACACCAGTATAACTCAGCCTATACTTAAAAAGGCTAAAATACAGAGCTAACATCACATACGGCTCATGTCCATGAGGCACAATTTAATGGCTGCCTACCTTAAAATTGACCTCTATGAAAGATGCATCCATTTTTCAAATCCTGAATTGAAAAAAAAGTGAGCTGGACTTTGAAGGATATATGGCACATATTTTAGAACCAGGTGATTATCTTCATTTTTTAAGGCAAAATCAGCCCTAAAATGGACTCTCTAATAATTAAACATTAAAATTGATTTAATAAGGGTTTATAGTGTAGAAATATGTCCATTATTCAACATGCACAATTGGTTATGAGTAGCAACAATTTCATCAGACTGTATGAAAAAAAATGCACAGAACATATTTGGATTGTTTAAAATACTAGCCACTAGAATAAAGTTGCTCCACTTCATGAATATTTTGTTTTTACAACTGGTCTGCACAAAATAAATATAGGACATCTGCATTTATCATGTAATAAATTCTATAAAATCCTAATACATACAGTCCAATGGACAACATTTAAGACTTAACATAGCCACAATGGTGTAACTTTGAGCAAATTACATTCTTTGCACCCATTTTCCAAAAACAGAGCAAGATTAATGATAATTCAGATCCAGGATTTTTGTAAAACAAACAAGAAATATTTATAAAGATATTTTATTAAGATATTTTCCATACATTTTCTTCCTTTTTTATTCACTGTTCTCTATTTCCTTCAGATAAGCTATCTGAGATATTCATGTTATATCATTAAAACTGAAGGCCACATATACTTCTTGTAAAGCTTTACTGAAACATGAAGTAATGAAAACTGTTTTTAGGTTGAACAGATCAATATCATCCCACCAGATAATATTATTTTGTGGGATGATATTAACTGAGGGTGAGGATGGTATTAAGACGATACTGATTAAGTGAGGATGCTATTAAGGGAGGGAGGCGGAGCCAATTAAGTGGTTCCACCCCAGATGTATAATGGACCCTGAGGGGTTCCAGAAGGAGCTTGGGGTAATACCAGACTCCCTAGTCCACAATCCAGATGAGTACCTAGTGGCTGCCTGGAATAGGGTGGCATCAGGTGCACTGGACCATATTGAGCCTTTGCAACTTCTCCATGGCAATGGATCCAGAAAGCTCCCTGGCTTTTCCGGCAGGCTTGGGGCTGTTGATCTCGCAATTTGGGAAATCCGACCTGAATGATATGTATGTATGTGATTTTTTAACTGTTTTTTAATCGTTTATGATGTTTTTAAATGTATTTTCTATATCCTATTGTAAGCCACCCAGAGTCTTTCGGGAGTTGGGCGGCATAGAAATACAATAAATTAAATTAAATTAATTACAGCCTCAGGAGAGAAATCAAACCTATTTTTATTCTAACTGAACAAGCACAAAATTTGAAAGTATTAAAATTATACAGAGAAAACATACTGTAGTCTAGTAATACACTGCAATTATCTCACTGTTCCTATGAAGTTGTGTGTAATCCATAGTTTTGCTTTCTTCTCCCATTTTTATTTTCAGATCAAAGCTTGTTTTTTTAAAAAAGGAAATCAGCATTTGCCCAGAAAACATGATGATTTTTACTGAGCAAATGACAAAGGCAAATATATTTTATAAATAAATACCCATCAGACAGCACACTGAAGTTTATCGTGATCAAGAAACAGCACCACAGTTCAGTCATTATATCAGTAATATAATAATGATAATGATAATAATGATAATAATAATAATAATAATAATAATTTATTAGGTTTGTATGCCACCCCTCTCCGAAGACTCGGGGCGGCTCACAACAGTAATAAAAACAGTATAACAATGTCCACTTTCAAAATCACAAAACCAGTCATGAACATACTGTATGATATAAGGAAAAGCAAGCAGGGGAATTCCTATTGTGTGAGCAGCAAAAGTTGACCTGAAGAAAGTTTGGTGTAACTTACAATGGAATTTGCTGGTGCCTTGTCAAAGAGGGAACTTGCAATGTATAGTACTGGTATAAAAGTTACCTCACAAAGCAGGTACATCCTAGCCAGCACCCTAGGTTCTTTCAAGATAAGATCTCATTATTACAAGTATTTAATATGAAAAATGAAGAAATCCAGATTTTATGTTAGTAATTTAGAAATCAGGCTATTACTATAATTCATTATCAAATGTTTGCTTTTCACTTTGGCATGTTGTAGAAATTAATGTCTTACAAACTACACAAAATGCCTCCACTAGATCTTATTTAATTCTCTTTTCCTCATTGTTTGGAGGGATCCCATGATTATCAGCCCAATATATAAAAGCTTTTAAATCCTAATAATGGCACCTGTGTATTTCAAATGTACTTACTAAGCATAATAAAGAGATTCAGAAAGCATAATTCTGTGCATGAATTTGTAAGTGACAAGACTCTAAGCATGTACTATCAAACCTTTCTAAAATAGTTAATTACAAAATACGATATAATATCATTAGATCCTATGCTGTTTCTAGTCAAGTGTTATCTTCTGTTTATTTGCTGATCACCCTATGTTTAAAAACCTGGCAGTTTCATGGAAGAGCAGTGCCTCTTTTTCTGAAGTTACAAACGCAAATTTTAGCTTATTTAAAGTAAGATGCTGTGCAGAAAGGGAATATGCTTTCTAGAAATATAAAATTAAAACTTCTAGAAATTTTAATTTTGTAATTCACAGTCATAAAATTATTCATAGCCATCAATATAGCAAGCAATGCATTCCTCTATTTTGCATATTCTACAATATTTCTATTAAAACAATTTGATGGCAGTCATTCAAAAATGTATTCATAGATGTTCTCCATAGATGTTCTCCACACAGGTGGCTTCCTACTGGTTTGGGCCAGTTCTGCAGAACTGGCTGTAACTTGGTGGCCTGGGTTGCTGAACGGGCAGTGACCCAGTCCTGCCACACCCCTGAGCTGGTTCTTTTGGCGGTGCCATCTTGCTTTCTCCTTCAGTGCATGTGCAGAAGTTTTTTCAAAGTGCTGTGCAAACTGGCAGCAGGAGAATCTAGAATCCATCCCGTAACAAAAGGGAGTGTGATCATATGTTCCACTCTCTAGTTCAACACTTGCATACAGTACGCTTTAAAATTCTACAGCCTCACATTAAACTGCTTCTATTAATTTGTTGCTTTAAATTTAACCCCTTTATGAGCATAAATTATCAACTATTTTTTCCTGGACATTATCACAGCATGCTATACGAATTTGGACAACTCTGCTGCTTCTCCCCTAAAGCAATAATCTTGCTATACTTCCTTAGCAATAGTGTGTGAACAATCTGGTTAATGCTCTGTGATGCAGTGTGAAGATTTGATCTTTGAAGGGAAAAGTTCAGGAGCTCTGCTATAAAAGCTTAAATGAATCCACAACAACACATTATATTACCAATTTTTTTACAACCAACATTTACTTATTTCAATTTTTATGTCTGCTTCTTATGCCAAAGTGAAGCTGAGTGATGAACAAGTAAAAAACATTAGGGAAGTAATAAAAAATAGATATAAACATAATACAAATAAGAGAGCAAAATGACAAAAAGGCAACTCAGGAAAAAATAATCCACAATAAATTATTATCTGACAGGCTTGACTAACTCTATGATCCCACACCTTTGGAATCCCCACCGGCATTATGATTTTTTTGGGGGGGGGATACAAATACCTTTGAAAGCTGGCAGTTTTTGGAGTTCTCTACTAGTCGTAATACTAAATTTTGAAGAACTCTGCCGTTTTTCTTTCTTTGCTGCAGCTTGTGTAGAGGTTACTTTGATTTTAGATAGCTGTGTTGCAGATGATACAGCATTCGATTTTTTGCACGAGACCTGTTTTAAAAAGCAAAACATCATGAGACTTCTTAAAAGGGATGTTAATTAGGAAGCAACAGATTTTATTGATACAAACTTCACTTAATGTTGTTAATAATGTTTTTCAGAAGTGGTTTGCCATTGCCATCTTCCTAGGGATGAGAGAAAGAGACTGGCCCAAGATCACCCAGCTGGTTTTTGTGCCTAAGCCTAAAAGGAAATGGTACACAGTGAAAGGAAGCAGAGTTAGAAAGCTTTAATGTAAATGAACAAATGCCATGTTATCATCAAAATCCATAAGATAAAGGTTCTTGAGAAAGAGGGTGATGTCCACTGTTCGTTTTTCTTTAGAAAAGAAGGATTTTTTAAAATAATGACCCTATGTTTGGTTTTCTTTAAGCTTTCTCTAATTACAAAATAAACCATCACACAATTTTGGAGATTAAATGACTGAAAACTGCTTTTAATATATTTTGATTTCTTTTTCTCTTTTATTCAATTTTTTAAAAGCAGATAAGAAATTTACTAAAGTTACTGGAATTGTTTATTATCTATAGTAGCTGGTTCACTGAGTTTCAATTTTTTTTACAACTTTAGAGGAAGGCGAACATTATAGTTATATATCCATCCTAAGATAAAATACAAGAAATAGTATAAGGGCAGACTAGATGGACAATGAGGTTTTTTTCTGCCGTCAATCTTCTATGTTTCTATAGTTGCACAGAAGCTACTTAGTTTGCTGCTCAAGCAAGATTTCAACAAAATTCCACTTTCCCACTTTAGAAATAAACCTTACAGCTGTGGGGTTCTTGGGGTTCTGAACTTGATGGTTTTCTTGCAGCTGTTCATTACCAAACTGGGTAACATCAACAGTAGGACTGATATTACCTAGTTGGTAACAAAACATCTGCAAAAAAGCCACCAAGAGCACCAAGGATCCCAGAATTCAACACTGAGCTACAGATCTTATAGAGTTAAGTCAATAACACATACTTCCATTTCTAGAGAGAATATTCTTCTTTTTGGATATCTTGAAATTCATGACAATAGTCATGTTCAAACCTTTATTTCTAATGTGGGGATGGTTAGTGTTCCTATATACTGTATATATAACTGAAAGAACATAGATGTACCTTTCTCTTTTGAATGAAATGTGTATTAATATAACAGTTAAAAATTGAATTGTACTACGAGAAATTACTGCTTTTTCTTTGCGATACTTCCCTGACACAACCTTATAGATGTTGTAAAATATCATATTTTATTGAAGACAAAAATTGGATGAAATCACAGGACATTCCTTCCCCACCCCTTACAAAAGTGAGGGCTCTTGCCTTCATGGGTTTTTTTTTGGAAAAATGTATTTTAAAAGTGTTAACTTGCAGAGAAGCCTTTCGATGTGCTATTTAAATTGCACAATTTTTCTTCCTATAGATATTACTTTCTCATTAATAAGTCATAAGTGCTGAAACTTGTGCTGATAGGCCCCTTTCTTGCTGCTAACCAGTTCTAGAATCATCTTTATTCCTAATGTTATCCTTAAGCCTTGAACAAAATGCATTTGGCCATAACATTATACAGATTACAAATGATAGGTTTCTGTCTTATCACTCAGATTTCATCTCTGCCTTTTGATTTAATTTTTTGTTTTTACATATTTCTTAAAAAAACACATCAATCTATTTTGTGACTGGCCATGTCTTCAAGATGAACTTTTTGGGAAAATGCCCAGAACACATTCTCAAAAGCACCAGTGATTCAAAGAGGATTGGGATACCTGCATGTGTACTTATTTCAAAACTATGATTTAATTTTCACAATAAACCTACCCTCTGGACATAAAAACTGAATAACTGAATAACCTCCAATAGAGGAAACTAGATTTAGAGTATATTAAATTTCAGCATATACAATTGTTCATAATTGTTGTGAAAACAACAAATTTTATATTAGAAAATGGGATTTTTTCTAATGTTATACGCAAGATTATTGCATACTATAGAACAGAGCACTGAAATAATATAATTACTTCAAAGTTGATTTTTATATGTGCTCAAGAAAAGAATACCTTGAGGAAATTGCTGAGAAAAATTACTTACTTCCCAAACCATTTCCCCTTTCATAATCTTTAGCCCTTTGAGAAAAGGTGTTTGGATGGGTTTATAACTTAAATTTAATAGTGATCAACTATTTCGAGATACTTAAATTTATCACTACTTAAATTTTCAGATTCTTAAAATCTGAGGATGTGTGTGTTTGCTAATAAGAAGTAAACTACAGGCACTGATCATTCAGTCTAATTCTTTACAATATTAATTTCCATAACTCTGGAACTAAACTCACAACTACAGATACAAAAATGTAAATATATCAAAGCAATTATGATAACGATGAATTCGAACTCATCTTAGTCAAGATTCTAGATAATTTGTTTTCATTATACAAGATTGGTTTGAATCATCATTCATTACTGCTATAAATCTACCATAAAACATCCAAAAAGCCAAAAAAAGCTTTTCACCCTACCCTTGCATTATAGCCTCCTTTAATATCACAAAGGCTTCCAAAACAGCATGCACAAAACCTGCTCACTTTTAAAATCTCACATGCAATCGTGACACATACAGAATCACTTAATGCTCACAAAAACTGTACCATTATTTAATATGGTATATTTTTCAAATATACTTCTTGGTTAGCTGCCAATATATAACTGGCACACACAAAATAAGGGTAGAATGAGAATTTTAGGAAAATTTCTACACTGGACAATGATGAACATTACTAAAAACAATACTAAGATGATACAATAAATTACACATAGCCATATTCTAATTACATTTAGAATAAACGGTCAATAAAATATCCCTTCAAATCAAGCTTGAATTCCAAGAACAGCATTTTTTGTAACAATATAGAAAGGTGGTTTTTTTTAACCATTCCCTTATTACAGATTTTCTTTTCACATATCCTACTTTAATCTATAGCTTATTCTGGAAAGCTCTAGTAGTCTCTCATCCGGGTTCTGACTAGACCGAATCCCCTTTTCATTTTCTTGACATCAGCCAAGATTGGCTAGATATTGCTACTGCTGTGAAATGTTAAAGTATATTAAGTTGTAAAAACATGGGTGGCTTTGCAATTTTCTTCTTGCATTCTGGGATGAAGAAACAGTAACCCCTCTATTTTTGAACACACAAGAGTATAATTTCAGATAAGGGATTTGAATTGGGTAAAACGTGTAAGAACTTGGTAGCAAGAATAAGGGGAAAAAAGTCATTTCAGCAAAAGTGAAGATTCCAAGATGGCCCTAATCTAATTGTCTTTTCAGCTGTGCTAGTTACTAAGTTTAAGGAACTAATGGAGAAGATGCCAAATATTGAATAATTTGGAGGATAGCAATCAGAAATTGTTTATAAAAAGAATAAGATAAAAAGTGCAATTCTGCCTCTATCAAGATCAAAACTGATATATGTTACCCAGGAAATAATGCAAATTAAAGATTGCAACACTGGTTTCAGAAAATTCAATTCCTCCCCACTACTTCTTTCATAATAGAAAACATTACACAGTTTTAAAAGAATGAATTATTTAAAATATAAAATTCCACCTTGGACAGGAAGGTAACATTTTTCCCCTACTTGATAATCAGCATTTAAAAAGACTTGATTACTAATTAAGTTTGAGTTGAACAAAATATCCTAAAAATCTGTTACTTCAAAAAGGATTCTTAAGATTTCTATATATATCCAGAGACAAGCTGCATTTGAATATGCAAGTTCTCTATTTTCATAGAACTTTAATTTCAAACTGGGCAACAAGATTCATTAGTATTCCCAAGCCACAGTAGTGGCCACAATTGTGGAAACCTTTTGGGAAAAGTATGCAGCTGCGGGAGCAATCATGGGCTTCCCTAAATATGCCCATGTTACACCAACACTTCGCAGTCTGCATTGGTTGCCGATCAGTTTCCGGTCACAATTCAAAGTGTTGGTTATGACCTATAAAGCCCTTCATGGCACCGGACCAGATTATCTCCGGGACCGCCTTCTGCCGCATGAATCCCAGCGACCGGTTAGGTCCCACAGAGTGGGCCTTCTCCGGGTCCCGTCAACTAAACAATGTCGTTTGGCGGGACCCAGGGGAAGAACCTTCCCTGTGGCGGCCCTGGCCCTCTGGAACCAACTCCCCCCAGAGATTAGAATAGCCCCCACCCTTCTTGTCTTTCGTAAGCTCCTTAAAACCTTAAAACCCACCTCTGTCATCAGGCATGGGGGAACTGAGATATTCTTTCCCCCTAGGCTTCTACAATTTATGTTTGTATGTATGATTGGTTTTTAAAATAAGGGTTTTTAGCTGTTTTGGTATTGGAGTGTCGCATATTGTTTTTACCACTGTTGTTAGCCGCCCCGAGTCTACGGAGAGGGGTGGCATACAAATCCAATAAATAAATAAATAAATAAATAAATAAATATTTTTGAGGTGTATGGCCAATAACACCACTTTTTTTGGAGTAGTACCATAAATTATATATCAGTGGAAAGATAATTTAATTAAGAATGTAATGCAACAAAGTTGTTCAATTTATCTGTATTCTATGAAAAGTTATAGCCAAGTAACAGAAAAAGTAAGCACAACATAGGTTGATATCAGGTAGCTTTCCTTCAGCTGACTGTAGCCAATACGTATGAGTGCTTAGAAACCCAATCAAATGTTATCTTGTTTTGCCAGTGAGCCAATCAGATCACAGTAGGATTCAGTATTAGTAGGATTTGAAGTGGTGTAGGGTTTTCTACCGAAGCAGAGGGATGGACTAGAAGACCTCCAAGGTCCCTTCCAACTCTGTTATTATAATTTATAACCATGAGTTATTGATGTCATGTACTGAAGCTGAGAGGATGACATTTGTGTCATGTGATCGCTATCAAGTTGGTTGGAGGTTTTTTGGGTTCTTTCATTTAGTGAGCTTGTAAAACTTAATAAAATTAAAGTAAGGGTGCAAAGAGTTGACTAGTTGCCCAGAAAGCGATGTAAAATAGTATTAAAAGAACAAGGTTACAGTTATAAAAGATTAGAAGAAAAATTGGTGGAAACTTAACCAACGGTGGTATTTCTAAGTTTCTGAAGAGTATAAGGAGATTCAGTCACTACAAAACCATAGTGGCAAAGGCAGGAAAAGGTGCACAACAGCAAGTGATGATAGAAGAATTAAGACTGTGCCTAAGTGACAGAAGATATTTTTTCTATGGTGATAATTTTTGTATATCTTGTTTTTTCTATATATTTCACTTTTTTTCTTTATAACTCCTATTCTAATAGCAAATCCTTCATAAAAGTTATTGCGTTACATTCAGTATTATTATTATTATTATATTATTATTATTATTATTATTAAGACTTGAATGCCACCCTTCGCCAAAGACAGGGGCAGCTCGCAGGATAAATTAAAAAAATATGTATACAAATTTAATTAGTTAAAACTATCAGATTAAATTATTTTTCCATTGATATATAATTTTATGGTACTACTCAAAAAAAAATTGTGTTATTAGCCATCAAACCTGAAAAATACTGTACTTTCCCCCAATTTTGGCCATTACTGTATGCATGTACAATGTACTTCTACAAAATATAAAATATGCACAAATTTAAATATATTAAAATATATTTAAAATATAAAATATCCAGATCGTGCAGAACGCGGCCGCGAGAGCCATCGTGGGGCTTCCCAGATTCGCCCACGTATCTACAACACTCCATTGCCTGCATTGGCTGCCGATCAGTTTCCGGTCACAATTCAAAGTGTTGGTCATGACCTTTAAAGCCCTACATGGCATTGGACCAGAGTCCCTCCGGAACCGCCTGCTACCACACGAATCCCAGCGGCCGATAAGGTCCCACAGAGTTGGCCTTCTCCGGGTCCCGTCGACTAAACAATGTCATCTGGCGGGCCCCAGGGGAAGAGCCTTCTCTGTGGCGGCCCCGGCCCTCTGGAATCAACTCCCCCCGGAGATTAGAACTGCTCCCACCCTCCTTGTCTTCCGTAAACTACTTAAGACCCACCTATACCGCCAGGCATGGGGGATTTGAGACACCTTTCCCCCAGGCTTATTAAAATTTATGTTTGGTATGTATGTGCTGTTTGGTTTTTAATTATGATAGGGTTTTTAGGGTTTTTTTAAATATTAGATTTGTGCCAGTATAATATTGTTTTTATCGTTGTTGTGAGCTGCCCCGAGTCTTCGGAAAGGGGCGGCATACAAATCTAATAAATTATTATTATTATTATTTCAAATATGTTTAAAATGCTTATGTTAGAATGTTAAACCATCAACTTTATCAGCTTCTCACAATTCAGCATGTACATTGTCCTGCAATACTAAATGATATACAATTCTTAACCATTCTGTTGTTTTAATAATTGCAGATATAAAGCTAATCCAAATATACATTCAACCAGATCTCTGTGTGTGCTTCTATTGCCTTAGTTCTACTCTTCACAGCAACAGAGAGGATTTTTCTATATGACTTGTAGAACAACAGGGAAATATTATCAAACCCATGGATATTTTTAATTCAAGAAAGCTTCACAAAAGAAAATACTGAGAACATGCATACAATATTCATCCTTACTAAACATGTATAGTACTTGAACCTGAAGCAGAAAAACTGCTTTGGAATAGGGGTGGGCATGAATATATCTGTCAGCACATCCTTAATGATGATGTAGCTTTTCCTGAAGTCACACGACAGCTATGTTCTTACAGAAAAACCCTGTACACATAAGAGGCCAAAAAACATACTAGCACTTCCTTACTTCAAATATGATTTTCATGGGATTGCATGGCTGTCAGGTGAAACCAGGAAATGACACTGTTTTTCTAAGGTGCAGCATTCATATCTTCAGCTGCTCTAATCCAAGATATAAAATATTTCTACCATTTTTTTTTCTTAAGGGTAATGTAATTTCATCTTAAAACAGAGAATCATCAGCTTATTTGAGTCATAAAGTAACAGCATCTTATTTAATTTCAATCTTTAATTCATAATTATGCTACAGTAAGCTGCCCAGAGTCACTCAGGGCAGGGAAACGAGCAGCATCTGAGCTAAATAAATAATGCCATGTCCAGTTCAAATTCAATATATTTCTTAAAAATAATTCTCCAAGCTCTCATAGCATATCTTATGAATATTAACAACTATCACAAAACATTCACTTTTTCCTCAATACACAACTAAGGTTAGTCTAACCAAGGCATGACTGGTGGTACGAAGAATTATGTTCTCCTAACACAGCATTTCCCATTCCCTGCTGAATGGACGCTTATTTATCTCTACAGAACTAGCAATTTTTACTGAAAATTAGATAGAACCCCTTTTGCAGTGGTGTTCAAGCAGAATGTGGGAAGTTCATCTCTTTTTAAGGAGGTGCTAGATCTATTTGAGGGAACTTTTAGAATTACTGACCATTTCTTAACATTGGGTAACTTTCAGAATAATTAGTTTGGTTTTTGCAAAGAGATCCCTGCTTAATGAAATATTACTAGCTATTAAATGTTTTATCAGTTAAAGAAATATCAACTTCCTGATCATTTTTGTAACATCATTGCTCTAATATTAACAAGCACATTTGTGCATTTAATAATTAATAATAATTTAATAATAATTTATTAGATTTGTATGCCGCCCCTCTCCAAAAACTCAGGGCGGCTCACAACATAACAATAGTACAATACATTACAAATCTAATACTAAAATTTAAAAAGTCAATTAAAAAACCATTAATATAAAATAATCAATATCATAAAATCACAACTATGCACTTCTACACACTCAACCCAATTAATCATACTACAGAGGTCAGAGAAACAACGAAGGGGGAGGTAATCATCCCCATGCCTGGTGAAAGACATGAGTCTTCAGCATTTTACGGAAGGCAAGGAGGGTGAGGGCTGTTCGAATCTCTGGAGAGAGTTGATTCCAGAGGGCCAGGGCCACCACAGAGAAGGCTCTTCCCCTGGGTCCCACCAAACAACATTGTTTAGTCGACGGGACCCGGAGAAGGCCAACTCTGTGGGACCTAATCAGCCACTTGGATTCATGCGGCAGAAGGCAGTCTGGTCCGATGCCATATAGGGCTTTATAGGTCATTTTCAACACTTTGAATTGTGACTGAAAATTGATTGGCAGCCAGTGCAGGCCGAAAACATGGGCATTCCTAGGGAAGCCCACGATTGCTCTTGCGGCCGCATTCTGCACGATCTGAAGTTTCTGAACACTTTTCAAAGGTAGCCCCATGTAGAGAGCGTTGCAGTAATCGAACCTCGAGGTGATGAGGGCATGAGTGACTGTGAACAATGACCCCCTGTCCAAATAGGGCTGCAACTGGTGCACCAGGCGAACCTGGGCAAATGCCCTCCTCGCCACAGCTGAAAGATGATGTTCTAATGTTAGCTGTGGATTGAGGAGGACGCCCAAGTTGCGCACCCTCTCCAAGGGTGTCAATAAATCCCACCCCAGGCTAATGGATGGACAGATGGAATTGTCCTTGGGAGGCAAAACCTACAGCCACTCCGTCTTGTCAGGGTTGAGTTTGAGCCTGTTGACACCCGTCCAGACCCTAACAGCCTTCAGGCACCAGCACATCACTTCCACTACTTCACCGACTGGACATGTACAGCTGGGTATCATCAGCGTACTGATGATACCTCAGCCCATGTCCTTGAATGATCTCACCCAGCGGTTTCATATAGATATTAAATAGCAGGGGGGAGAGGACCGATGCCTGAGGCACCCCACAAATGAGAAACCTAGGGGTCAACCTCTGACCCCCCACTAACACTGACTGCGACCGACCAGAGAGGTAGGGGGAGAACCACTGCAGAACAGTGCCTCCAACTCCCAACCCCTGCAGCTGGAAGCAGAAGGATACCATGTTTAATGGTATCGAAAGCCGCTGAGAAGTCAAGAAGCACCAGGACAGAGGAGGGCCTAGATAATCGAGGACCGCTGAAGCGACACCACCTTCTCCATAAAGGGAAGGTTGGAGACTGGACAATAGTTATTAAGTACGGCTGGGTCCAGGGAAGGCTTCTTGAGGAGGGAGCGCACAAGTGCCTCCTTGTAGGGAGCCGGAAAGGACCCCCCCTCAGAGAAGCGTTGACAATCTCCTAGACCCAGCTCCGTGTCACCTCTCTGCTGGCCAAAACCAACCAAGAGGGACACGGATCCAGTAAACAGGTGGCGGAATTCACAGCTCCTATGGCCTTGTCCACTTTATCAGGTGTCACCAGGTCAAACTCCTCCCAGACAGATGAACAAGGACGGGCCCCAGTCACCTCAACTGACTCATTGTCAGCCGACACTGCTATCCAATCGGAGTTGAGGTCTGTCCAGATCTGAGCAACTTTTAGCAGCGAAAAACGAGTTAAACCCTTGGCACTGCTCTGCAAGGGCTCCCCAACACCCCCCCCCCAATTAAGAAGGGAGCGGGTCACCCTGAACAGAGTGACCAGGAGGGATTCCGCTGATGCAATCAAGACGGCATGATACGCAAATCTTGCTGCCTTGAACGCCACTTTTTAAGTCTTAATATGAGCTCTTACAGGTGTTCGATCAGATTCGGATTTACTCTTCCCCCACCACTTCTCTAGACGTCTCTTCTGGTGTTTCAACACCTGGAGCTCCTCGGTAAACCCAGGAGCTCTCCAGGGTCTAGTGCCACAGAGAGGTTGCAATGGCGCAATTCGGTCAAGAGCCTCCGTCGCAGCCTTGTTTCAGACCACAGCAGGAGACTCCGCCGAGCTGTCTATGAGTGAATCTGGTAAAACCCCAAGCGCCCTCTGAAAGCCTTCTGGATCCATCAGGCTTCTGGGGCGGAACCACCTAGTCTGTTCCGCCACCCTGCGGGGGAGGATTGGAGCCTTGAAGTCAAGCCGTAGCAGAAAATGGTCTGACCATGACAAAGGCACAGCTTCTAAGCCCCTTAGTCTCAAACCATTGCTCAACTGCTCTGATAGAAATATCATGTCGGGTGCGTGTCTCCCTCGTGGGTCGGACCTGAACTACTAGGGTCAGGTCCATGGCCGTCATGGTGGCCATGAACTCCTGTGCTAACCCCGAGGATTTGCCGAGTGATGGCAGATTCATGTCCCCCAGGATAATAAGTCCTGGGAACTCTACCGCCAGTCCAGCTACCTCCTCGAGCAGCACAGGCAGGGCTGTTGACACGCAGTTGGGAGGCAGGTATATGAGCAACAAGCCCACCTGAACCCCTAGGTCTAACTTCACAAAGAGGCACTCGCAACCTGCAATCTCAGGAGCAGTGAGTCTGCTTAGGCTAATAGCCTCCTTGGCTATAATCGCCACTCCTCCCCCCCCTTCCCTGGGGTCGTGGCTGGTGCTGTACCTGAAACCCAGCTGGGCATATTTCAGAGAGGGGAACATCTCCCACTGAGATTAATGATGGAATAGAAAAGCCCTATGGTCAAAGGAATTATATAAAGAAGGCAAAACAGGTAAGACAATTACTGACTAGTTAAAACAGGATATTAGTTTTAAAATCAATCAGATTTATACTAAAATATTTGTTTGATAGGAGTTAAATTTAATTAAGAAACATTTGTCACTGCAATTTGCAATCTTATAAACAATTTAGAATATGAACAGGTGAATTAACTCATACTTTAACAAGTTGACTGAAATATGGTGAGACTCCAGGTGCTCAAGAATAAATTTAGCTTTTATACATTAATGTAATAATTCTTTCAATTAAGTAAGCTAATATAATCATTCCTAGAATCCATATGTTAGATTAGGGAAATGTAAGAAATGGTTTAAAGTTACTCAGAAAATTCAAATTGAGATGTCACAAAACAAGGGATTTCTAAATCTTTCAGATGTTACAGAATATAGCATACTTTTTCAATATTTAAAAACTCACCTCAATCTCGAGATTATCTTGTACATCTTTGCTGCTTTTGCCACTTTTGCCTACTTTTGGAGGTTCCTAAAATGGACAGAGATAAGAAAATTTCAAGCGCACAGAATATAATTTTGTTTAGAAAGTCAATATTTAATAAAGTTTTAAAAATGGGCACTATATCAAACAGAAGTTGTGGCCTCCATTTACTTTCAAACAAGCAGTAGAATTTTGAAACTACTGTTCATTGACAGAAAACATGAAAGTTTAAAAAAAGCAAAGGCAGTAGACTAGTTCTCTATAAATTGTCTCTGTAAGACCTAATTAAATTTGTAATATGGAAAGGTCACACAAGTTCAAGCACCTTACCAAGAAGCTTCCATGTGCAGGACTTAAAAGTTATACCAAACGATGAGATGTACTCATATGTGTGTTTAAAACACTTCAGAATGCAAGTGCCAACAAGAATCTAGGCCCTCAGCCAATAGACAAGTTTCCCCTAGATATTTATTCTTGAGATTTATAAGGGCAAATAGAATTGTAGCAAACCAATTTAGGTCCTGGTGTATATAAAGTACTCTAATAAAAATAATAAAATACACGTAATAAACATTTGCATTTATGAGCAAATATGGAGATGCCACTATAGAATTCAACACTAAAGTTTTAATTAACAAGAGAACCTTCCTGTTTCACTCAATAATAAACAATAAAATACCAGCTCTCTATTTGCCAGTAAGCAGACAAAGTATATAGCTTTAATACATATACAGCCTGTTGGTATGCATACTTAAATTAATGAGACTCATTGAGCAATAAAGTTTATTCCAAAGTACACAAGCATAGAATTGCGCCATTGCCTAGTTAGAATGATGCCTGCACACTGCTCCAGTAGGGAAACAGCACCTCAAATCTTTAACAGGTCAAAATGAAAGGTAAAAAAAACAACAACAAGTGAATCTGGAACTGAAGTTTATTATTTCCCTACACCAACCTCTGTTAGTACTTCCAATACCAGTTTGGCAGTCTATTGCAAGAACTCCCACCCCCTCCACCCACCCAATCTAAGCATCAACATTTGAAGTCACTTTCCAAAATAAGCCCATCGTTTTTCATCCAAAAACCATCCCAAAACAACACGTGCAAAAAACACACAACAAAACACCTGGGGCAGCTGTGTTAAGTTTCTTGCAACAAAGAGTGTTGCAGTTGAAAGGAGTGTTGGATTTAGACCTTATGTGGTGCTAAGTCTTTTCCTCTCCAAAAGGCAAGAGGTTCTTGTTCTCCCAGAGTACAAACACGTGCTTGATGCTGCCCCCCTCCCAACTCAGTCCACCCAAGTCTGAAATGGAGGTGATGAGTTTACACAAGAAATACGTCTTTCTCTTTCTGTGTGTGTACGCATACATGACTAATGCTCCATCAAGTACTACAGGTGGGAAGGACTCATTCCCAAGTAGTACCTTACACACTAATGTGCAGGGGAGTGTCAAAACCTTTTCAAACCTCGCCCAATTTCCAATAAATCGGGACGTTACACATACACACCCAGCTTTGTTAAACCCTCCCTTGGGGCTCTCCAGGCCCACCAGTCTGCCTCCACCCAACCAGTTAGGTACAACGTCCCAGCCCTCCCCCTCCCACTATCCCCCCGCCCGGGCCTGCTCCTGCCTGGGACTACTCCGCGGCCGACGTTGCCTCTCTCGGGCCTGACCTGACTCTTCTCCTTCTTGTTTTTATTCGGCATGGCCGACCGATTGGATGTCTGGGGGCCCGCCAGGCCGAGGAATCGCAGCCTCCGGGGAAGGACGGTAGCTGAGGAGGAGGACGTGTGATGGTGGCAGCGGTGCCGGCCCCGTTGCCTCGTTTTCCCCTCCCGTCTCTCCTTCTCCCTCTTCTTTCAAGCTGTTTTTTACTCCTCCGGCCGGCCGGCCAGCCAGCCAGCCGGCTCGCCTTCCCGCCCTCCCGCCTTTGCTTGCTTAGCTAGCTGGCTGGCTGGCTCCCTCCTTCAGACCCCGCGCCGAACTCGTCTCCCCTCTCTTCCCCCGCCCCCTGCTCCGACTACCGGGAGCGCTGGCAGAAAGAGGAGGAGGAGAAGGTGAATGTAGCCGCCGCCAAGAGTCCTCTTAGCCTGCCCTGCTTCACGGCGGGGCTTGGCTGACCGCCTCGCCATTGGCTCGGCCGCGTCACGTGGCTCTAACGTTCTTTTCCCCCCTCCCACTCACACCTTTCTTCCCCACCCCGCCACTTCTGGAGGGCGTGGTTTAAAGACTGACGTTGACGTTTGGTTTCCAGCGTGAGGCGGGTGGAAGCCGGCCGGCTGGATTCCCGCTCTTATTCAGACTAGCGCTGGAAGGGGACCTGGGAGGTCTTCTAGTCCAACCCCCTGTTCAAATAGGCGTCTGTCCAGTTTTATAAAAACCTCCGGTGATGAAACGCCTCCAACTTCTTGAAGGCAAAGCTAATTTTTCCAGTTGTGAATGCTCCAACACTGGAAGTTTAAAAAAAAGAAGATATTGGATAACCATTTGTCTGAGGTAGTGTAGGGTTTCCTGCCTAAGCAGGGGGTTGGACTAGAAGACCTCCAAGGTCCCTTCCGACTCTAAATAATATTATTGTTGTTGTTGTTGTTGTTGTTGTTATTATTATTATTATTATTATTATTATTATTATTATTATTATGCACTGGTGAATTGTCCTCCACACTGTTAATTATACTCTCATTTCTGCACGGTTCCTGCATTGGCTTTCCAAACTTCTCTCTCTCTCTCCTTTCTTAGAACAAAATAAAAAGGTATTTTAGCTTCCAAAAAAACTGCAGCTAGGACGTGGATGTAACCAGGGGCAGATTCCCGTTTTTGTTGTGTTGTGCGTGTGTGTGACTGCATGCGAACCAGTAGTAAAAGGTTTTAGAACCCATTACTGGTCTGAATTTTGATCACATGACCATTGGGATGCTGCAACAGTTGTATGAAAAATAGTCATAAGTCATTGTTTTCAGTGTTGTTATAACTTTGAACAATCACTAAATGAATTGTAAGTTGTGGACTACCTGTTTTGCATTCCTTTCCTGGCGTAACTGCTTTGAATACTATATGTTTTTCAGTGAAGGTGTTGAATATCTTCATTGAAAATTCAGGATATTTCAAATCTATTTCTATGGAACAGAAACAGCCAGGGGAGGGGGGGCTACTGCCCGGACGGGGTTGGGGAACGCAGTGGGGTAGCGAAAGTGGAGCTCCACCCCAGAACACCCAATTTGCATTGAAAGATGTTGAAAGAAAATGCATAAGCTATGCCCACAGTGTGTTAGTCAAAATTTTGGTAGCCCTTCACTGGAAACAGCCTATTAAGATTCCTATTTCTCCTCTGTGTGCATGCGCGTGCGCCCCAGCATGTTTTTGCTTCTGTGCATGCGTAGGAAGCAAAATTTCACACGGGGATGCGCGCATGAGATTTCAGCATTTATTTTTGTTTCTGCGAAATCTCGCACATGCATCTCCACACAAGATTTTGCTGCATGCACAGAAGCAAAAATGCTCTAGCCCGCGCATGCATGCAGAAGAAGAGAAGTTGCGCACACAGCACAACTTTCGCTACTGGTGCACTGTCCTCATTCGTACCGGTAGGAATCCGTTACTGGATGTAATGCTTCTCTTTCACTGCTCACTATATCTGCCTGAAGTGTCTGAGAAACTAACCCGAAACTAATTTGTTAGGTTTTAGAAATGTCTTGATTTTGTTGCGAAGACCTGGCCCAGCTACAATAGTCCTTGAAAACAGATGCTTATACTTTACAGGAGGATGCTGCAGCAGGAAATACAATTTACAGGTATATTTGATCGTTATCCAACAGACCTTTCTCTGGCTTGCAATCTGCATTTAATAATCTAATATGATTACAGGTAGCCCTTGATTTACAACAGTTCATCATCATCTGATGATGATGTTGACAGATTGAATCTCAGTAGGCTCATGGTTGACTTAGCCTTCCAACCATCCAAGGTCGGTAAAATGAGGACCCAGATTGTTGGGGGCAATATGGTTACTCTCTGTAAACTACTTAGAGAGGGCTGTAAAGCACTGTGAAGCGGAATTTAAATCTAAAGTGTTCGGAAACTTCAGATCGTGCAGAACGCAGCCGTGAGAGCCGTCGTGGGGCTTCCAAGATTCGCCCACGTTTCTTCAACACTCCGTGGCTTACATTGGCTGCCGATCAGTTTCCAGTCACAATTCAAAGTGTTGGTCATGACCTTTAAAACCCTACATGGCATTGGACCAGATTACCTCCGGAACCGCCTGCTACTGCACGAATCCCAGCGACCGATAAGGTCCCACAGAGTTGGCCTTCTCTGGGTCCCGTCGACTAAACAATGATGTTTGGCGGGCCGCAGGGGAAGAGCCTTCTCTGTGGTGGCCCCGGCCCTCTGGAACCAACTCCCCCCGGAGATTAGAACTGCCCCCACCCTCCCTGTCTAGCGTAAACTACTCAAGACTCACTTATGCCGCCAGGCATGGGGAAGTTAAGATCTTCCTTCCCCCTAGGCCATTACAAGTTATTCACGGTATGTTTGCGTGTATGTTTGGTTTTATAATAAGGGTTTTTAGTTGTTTTATTAATTGGATTGTTACATGTTGTTTTTTATCATTGTTGTTAGCCGCCCCGAGTCTGCGGAGAGGGGTGGCATACAAATTCAATAAATAATAATAATAATAATAATAATAATTATTATTGGTCGGATTGTTCTTTTTCCCCCTAACTAGCAGTAAAAAGGGTCCCAGCATTTATAAAACACAGATTCTTTATTATTTCTGAGTTCCAGAGTTAATTTGGTCATTTCTGCACAGTTTCTAATTTTTTCTATTATTTTTCTAATTTTTTCTATTATTAACCCATCTTGAGGTATATCTTCATTTTTCCACCATTGCGCAAATGCTAATCTGGCCGCTGTAGTAATATGAATGACTAGGTAAGTATGATTTTTTTTCAGATTCTGTCTTAAAATACCTAAAAGGAAGCATTCTGATGCTTTATCTAATTTAAGATTAAGGATTTCATCTAGCCAAATTCCATTTTTTCCCCCAATAAGCCTGCGATTTTTCACATTGCCACCAAAGGTGGAAATATGTGCCTTGTTCTTTTTGACATTTCCAGCAGGTGGGAGACAATTTTTTATTTACTTTCGCTAGTTTTATAGGGGTGGTGTGCCATCTATAGAACATTTTGATTATATTATCTTTATATGGAATAGCTAGCGTCATTTTAAAGTTCCTGCTCCACATAAGTTGCCATTCTTCAAGTTTAATTTCGGCTATGATTGTTCTTCTGTCCTCAGATGTCTGGCAGCATTGGTGGATCAGCATGCACATTGAATATCTTCACAGAAAATTCACAATATTTCAAATCTATTTCTATGGAACAGAAATACCCTATTAAGAATATAGCAAGTAACGTCAGATTAAGGCAGCTTGTACAATTTTTTAAAAAAATTGTGGCCCCCACGGACCAGCACTGATCAAGAACCAATATCTAAGGAAGAGGTTGTGAAGTTATTTTTAAAATAAAGTAAAATCTGGAAAGATTTCTGGCCAGGATAATATACCCATCAATCTTCCTAAACAAAACCTTGATTGATGGGTTTCTTTATTAACAGCTTTCTTTACTAAAATAGATAATTTTGGTTCAATATTGGAGTGAACTGAGTGGTGTCTAATACTGTAATACTTTATCTATATAATAATACTTTATCTATATGTGGAAAACCCTATAGCCTGATTTGCTTTCTATGAGTTTTGGGAAATTCTATGCTAGGGATCTAAATGAAAATTAACTTCTTGAGGGTTTAAAATAACCTCCCAAACAAGTCCAGAATTCAAAGTCATGCTTGGAGATTAAGTCCTTGGGAGAGTTTGGGATATAATTGCTACAACAGCAATTCTTTTACAGTGGTGTGACAAATTATATACCACTGTCATCATGAAATACAGTGCAATTCCGCGAACAATCTAGTGGGTAATGTTCTGTAATTTCCGCAGGAAAAATAATATAGCAAAACAGGCACTCTTTCTCCCATTGGATATCCTTTATTTATGGGGGGACTGTAATGGCTGGAAAGTCTTACTACGGATATGATTTCCCACCAGGAGTCGGGTCTAGTTTACCTTGCTGTTGGTTTGATACCATGCTGTGTGGGTGCGCCTTATGGGCACATGTCTCTGTGCAGTGCCATTTTTTTTTAAAAAAATAAATAAATTTATAAAAAGGCCGAAAACAAGATGGTGACCACATGCACAGTGCCCGAAATTTGGCTTCTGGGCATGCTCAGAAGAAAAAAATTTTAAAAAAAAATTGTGGCCCCCATGGACAAGCACTGATCAAACCTGTTCTGTGACATCATCATGACATCACCAGTGGGTCACTACTGGCTTGGGTGAACCAGTCTGAACTGGGAAGAACCCACCTCTGATCCCCCACACATAAGCAAGGCACCAGGTTTGAGAAAGCTGGTGCAAGAAATTTCTGTCCCATTGAATTAAATGGAGAAAAACAATGCAAAAATATCTTGCTCTTCCATGAAAACTCATAATTTTTATTTTATTTATTTATTCATTTCATTTTATTTATTTGTCAGTCAAGTATAGAATAATAGCTTATCTAAACATACCATAGAAAGTATTGATAAAAAAAGGTAATAAAACAGGGACGGCAGGCACAATGGTGCCCTTATGCACGCGCCTTACAGACCTTAGAAAAGGGGAGCGGTCAATTGTAGACAATTTAAGGTTGAAGATTTTGGGGTTGGGGGAAGAAACAACAGAGTTAAGTAGTGAATTCCAGGCATTGATCACTCTATTGCCGAAGTTGTATTTTCTGCAGTCTAGTTTGGAGCGGTTTAAATTTAGTTTCAAACTATTATGTGCTTGTGTGTTGTTGTGATTGAAGGTGAAGTAGTCATTAACAGGAAGGACATTTTGGCATATGATTTGGTGGACTAGGTTAGATCAGTTCAGAGGTGATGTAGTTGTAAATTGTCTAATTTCAGCATTTCAGTATTTCAAGTATGGTGGAGTAAGGTGTTTCGTTGCGGGAGGAGGAGTGAAGGACTCTTATTGTAATATAATTCTGGACACTCTCAATTATATTAATGTCCGATATGCAATGCGGGTTCCATTTTGATCACATAATGACCTGACGGTATAGCATATGGCACAAAACATTGCTGAATCATTGTCTCTTTAAATACTGTAACTCGTTGTTAAAAGGTATGCTTTGGCAGAGAAAATAAAGGTCACGGTACACATGAAGCTAAATGCATCTTGTGACATATTTGCCCTCAGGGTGGATCTCAAGATTCTAACCCGATTTATTCTAACACAAATTCAGAAGTCTTCAGGGAGAGAAATCACTTGACCCTGTGAATCACTTGACCCTCTGCATGTATAAACATACAAAAGTCCATTTGTGCATTTATCTGATGTTTAGTAAAATGATGACAGGAGATTCATTTGGAGAAACCAATCACATTTTCAAAGAGCAACTAGACATCAAAGATGCATCAACTCTATACCCAAGTCACATTTTTAACTTTCTGCTTCTAATTTCTAATCTTTTATAAAGCATTGAAATTTAATGTAGAAGTAGAAAATAGGTCTTGCAACCCTCATAGCATAGTTTTCAAAATCAGATACAACAATTGTGTTATTTTTGTGTAGAAGCAAGCACAGACCAAACAGCAAGGAACATGGACAAACAACCAAGGATGTACAGTAGTCCCTCGCTATACCGCGCTTCACCTACTGCGGTTTCACTTCATTGCGGGTTTCTGAGGAAGTCGATCGGCAGATTTAAACAGCCCGCCGAACTCGATCAGCAGGGTTTTTTTTTTAAAAAAAAAATCTAAAATTGTAAATACAGTGGTCCCTCGATCATCGCGAGGGTTCCGTTCCAGGACCCCACGCGACGATCGATTTTTCGCGAAGTAGCGGTGCGGAAGTAAAAACACCATCCGCGCATGCGCAGATGGTGTTTTTACTTCCACCGCAGCAGCGAGGAGCCGAAGATTGGGGTTTCCCCGCCGCCTTGCTGCTGCCGCTTGTCCGCGCGCGCGCCGCCCGGCCTTCGCCCGCCCACCCTGTTGCTCTCGCTGCTTCCCAGCTGGGAAGCGGCCCCCGCGCGCGCGCCACCCGGCCTTCCCCTGCCCACCCCGTTGCTCTTATTGCTTCCCAGCTGGGAAGCGGCCCCCCCGCGCGCGCCGCCCGGCCTTCCCCCGCCTACCCCGTTGCTCTTATTGCTTCCCAGCTGGGAAGCGGCCCCCGCGCGCGCGCCGCCCGGCCTTCCCCCGCCCACCCCGTTGCTCTTATTGCTTCCCAGCTGGGGAAACTCCACCATCTGCGCATGCGTGGCCATAGAAAAAAAGGGCACGCATGCGCAGATGGTGTTGTTTACTTCCGGGTTGAAAACTCGCGATATAGCCCTTTCGCGATGCTCGAGGACGCGAAACTCGAGGGATCACTGTACTGTATTTAAATACTGTATCTAAAATAAATACTGTGTGGGAAGGGTTTATAAACACTTAAAACAATGAAAACTTACCAAACAATTACAATATAAATACTTAAATAAGTACTATCAGTCGATAAATTCCCCATCGCGGATTTCACCTATCGGGGCCAGGTCTGGAACGTAACACCAGCGATAGGTGAGGGACTACTGTACAGTATAGGATTAAAGCGGTGCAGTGGTTAGAGTGCAGTACTGCAGGTAGCTGAAGTACCTCAGCAGTTCAAATCACACCGACTCAAGGTTGACTCAGCTTTCCATCCTTCCAAGGTGGGTAAAATGAGGACCCAGATTTTTGGGGGCAATATGCTGACTCTGTAAACCATTTAGAGAGGGCTGTAAAACACTGTAAAGTGGTATATAAGTCTAAGGGTTATTGCTATTAATTCTACTTTCTCTTAATTTTGATCGCATCCTTAGTATAATATTAACCTTAATATATGGGCATAATCTTTCCTCCTCCTGCATAAGGCCATTCTTGATTCAGCTGTCAGTCACACTATATGGTGGCAGGAGATTAGAAAAATGTTCTTTATAACACACACAAACCCCATGCACACACACGCACACATTTCTATCACCTATAATGGTTTGAGGTTTGAAAGGATATTATGCATCTCTTCATTATCTGTTTAAGCACACCATTTTAGTATAAAATGGTATGCTCAACAGTAATACCATGTAACCAAGAGGAATAATCTTTACTTGTTTAATAATCATTGTAATAATACATTTATATGGTATCTGATTTCCAGAGACTCGGGGGGGGGGGGGGGGGGGGGTTCACAGGAGTTAAAATGTTTAAAAAATGGGGAACAAAACAAAAACAGCATGAAACAAAAACACATAATAATGATGATGGTTAAGATTCTGCTATTCCCAGAGAGAAGAAAGAAGCCACTAAGAGATCGAGGAGAACATGGAACACAATCCTGGCTCTGCCATAAGTCATTGACAAGCATTATGGTAATTTCTCTGGCCATTCTCATTACCCAGGAGGGACCCTGATCCATTAAAAAGTAACCAAGCTAACAGCAGAGAGACCCTTGCCCATTTTCTTAAGAATCACTGACTCAAACTCATTCTAGAGCAGGGGTCTCCAAGCTTGACAACTATAAGACTTGTGGACTTCAACTCCGAGAATTCCCTAGCTAGAGGAACTTTCAGAGTTGAAGTCCACAAGTTTTAAAATTGTCAAGCTTGGAGACTCCTGTTTTAGATCATACCACCAGACCAAATCCTAGACCTGATTCTCTATATCAATGAGAACCCACCTCAGCTCCACAAAGGGGGAAAACAGCATGAAATGTCCTGTGAAAGCAATTGTGATGCGGTGAGTTTGATCCTCGTGCTCTAAGTTATCACCACAGATCTGAGATGATGTGCCATTGCAAGTTTTAGATTAAACTCAACAGAGACCGAGCTGAAGGAAGAACTCCTTAAATGGGATCACTATTCTGCTACTATTCATGACTGTGACTTAGTTCTGCATAATGGACTTTAGGTTATCAGCTTCCAATTGAAGTCTGTTTTACACTTCACACTACCAGTATCATTTTATGGCTTCTGTGATTTAGCATTCTATGTCAATCCAGACAATTGTGGTTCAATCTATAAACAAGAATTAAGATTTGTTCTGATATCTTTATTTCTAAATCCAGATCATTCCCACTCTACAACACCTTCTCAGGGGTGATAAGGAGGCAAGATTACTCAGAGACAATGACCCTGTTATGATATTTGGCCAAGTCAACAGTAGATGATAGAAAGGACATACTGAATATGTCAGTGGTGGGTTCTGAATACGTTTGCCACCAGTTCGTGTGGGCGTGCAACACTTCTGCAAATGCACAGAAGCATCCTGGGTGGGTGGGTGGAGCCTCCTGCCACCGCCACTACCAGTTCTAAGAACTGGTCCAAACCGTGAGCAACCCACCACTGGATATATGGATTGGAGGCACCATAAAAGCTTTTATTAACTTAATAGAATATTACAGTTGAATAAAATGTAATTTATTCAGGCCAACCAATGAATGTCGAAGGCATGTTCTCCACTCTTCTTTTCTGCGGAAGTTATAAGATGATAATGCATGTTTATTTCTACTCCTGATCATATATTCACAGCATGAAATGTAAAGAAAATGGGTATTTTACCTGTTGGTAGGACATCGTGCAAAGCATTTATTTTTATTTTCAGGCAATAATGTGATTGTTTTAAAGATGTTTGAAATATTAAACACCCATAATATATATAGAGGAGAAAAATGAGTAAGCAGCTATGCAGAACTAAAACGATTTGTGTAAAAAATGCAACTGGTTTGCAAACTGCACATGAATTATTGATGTCGTTTTATTCTTGGATTTGCAAATCAGACCTCAAGGGAACTCTGGATAATGGATACAGAGATTTCTGTCTCTAAGTAACTAGCTTATGAAACTGACTTTATGACAGCAGGACATGTAAAATTAACTATCTGACAGCTTCATTCACAAATCAGTCCAACTGTGGTGAAATTTCATACTGATGTATAGAAAGTATAGAGCTGTTACATCACAATATATAAGAGTTGGATATAAATATATACCTGCTTGAATAATATTTACATTAGGTAAAGAGACATAACTATTATAACATTTTACTTTGTTTCATTATGTTTTTTCTTGAAAATGAATGTATTACAGTAGCATAATTTTCTTTATTTTGTTCTCTTTTTCTGTTACAGTTAATCCTAAAGTTACGACCACAATTGAATCCAAAATGCCTGTTGCCGAGCGAGACATTTAAGTGAGTTTTGCCCCATTTTACCACTATTATTGCCACAGTTGTTAAACAAATCACTACAGTTCTTAAATTAGTAACACAATTCTTAAGTGAATCTGACTTCCCCATTGACTTTGCTTGTTAGAAAGTCTCAAAAGATGATCACACAACCCCAGAATACTGTAACCATCATAAAGATGAATCCGTTGCCAAACGCCTGAATTTTGATCATGTGATCATGGGGATGGCGCAATGTTTTTAAGTGTGAGTCATTTTTTTCAGTGCTGTTGTAACTTCAAATGGTCACCAAATGAATTGTCGGTAATCGAGGATTACCTGTATTATTGAATTCAAAATATAATAGTAATAGTGATAGTAATAGCAATAGCAATAGCAATAGCAATAGCAATAGTAATAGTAATAGTAATAAAAAATTGAATGGTCTGAGAACAAGCGAGTGCAAAGCAAGGTGAGCTGAAGAATATTCCTACTCTGAGAAGTGGTTAGACATCAGGAAAAAAATTCCTATGGTAAATGTGGGGTTGGGCACATGCGTGGGGGGCACGGGGGCATTGTGAGCACATTGCATTATGGGGGGGGTGCCCACATGTTTGCGCTTTCAGCACTTTGTGCTGAAAAGGTTAGCGATCTCTGTTCTACACTATAGAAAACTGGTTTGGAGTCTTGGTGAACAACATGATTTAACAAATAAAATAAAAATAAAAAGCTATGTTGCATGTTTACAAAATAAAAAAGGAAAAAGATATAATAATGCTAGAAGTTTGTGGAGGTTTTCAGTCGTCCAGGTCATGGTTGTCCCAAAGGTGCTTTTTCAGGAGGTAACTGGACTTTCTTGCTTTTTCCTTGAAGACACTTTGCTTCTGATCCAAGGAGCTTCTTTAGATCTTCCATTTTCCACCATTCTGTCAGAGCTGAAGAAGTTTTTTATTTATTTTTATTTATTTATTTACTCATTTGTCCAATACACAAATACATAGGAAGAAAAATAGACATGTAGTAATATATATAAGGGTAAAGTGAACTTAGAGGAGAGGATATATGAAAGAAAGAAAATATATATGATAAGTGAGAGAAAGGAAAGACAATTGGGCAGGGGACGAAAGGCACATCAGTGCACTTATGTACGCCCCTTACTGGCCTCTTAGGAACCTGGAGAGGTCAATCGTGGAGAGTCTAAGGGAGAAATGTTGGGGGTTAGGGGTTGACACAATTGAGTCTGGCAATGAGTTCCACGCTTCGATAACTCGATTGTTGAAATCATATTTTTTACAGTCAAGTTTGGAGCGGTTCGTATTAAGTTTGAATCTATTGCGTGCTCTTGTGTTGTTGCGGTTGAAGCTGAAGTAGTCATTGACCGGTAGGACGTTGCAGCATATGATCTTGTGGGCTGGATGAGAAGCGAAACGTCTTCAAAGGAAAAAAACAAGAAACTCCAGTTGCCTCCTGAAAAAGCACCTTTGGGATATAATAATGCTCTAACTAACAACTGTATCGATCTGTGCCATCTAAGTTATTATGACCACATATACTGCGAAAGTATGACTCCATAGATTGGCAATAGTGTGGCATCTAAAAACGTCAGCAAGAAAGGAGCAAAAACTTCAGAAATTTGCTCCATTCTTAGGGGGGAAATTCTGTTGGATGACATGAATGGATGGGTGGGAACATGACAAGAGAGTACAGGTACTTGCTTACCTAATGCCTGTTCAGTGAGTATTCAAAGTTGCAACAATGCTGAAATGGAGATGCATGATTGGTCCTTGAAGTTGCAACTGTTGCAATGTCCTATAGTCATTGGATTGCAATTCGGGCCATGGCAACTGGCTTGCAACATTCTGCAGTGATTCTCCATTTGCTTCCTACATAGCTGGTTTCCGACAAGCAAAGACAATGAAGAAGCCAGAAGGAATATGTGACATTATATGTAAAGATCATGGGCGATTTGCTTAATAACTACAGCCGGAACAGGTGCTATAAATTGGTGTGGTCAATGTGACATTTCACTTTACAATCAGGAAGCTTAGTGGATGAAGGTGCACTTAGTGGATAGGTTCATCCACTAAGCTTCCTGGTTGTAAAGTGAAAAATAATTAACGCCTACTGTATTTAAAAAGTAATTAGGCAACCGGGGACTCTAGCATGAATGGAAATGGTAATTGTTCAGTCAGTATTTTCTTAAAAATATCTTCCTTTGGAATTTGAAATTTATGCCTGGATCTATCCATAAGGTAAGATGAGAAAGAAATGAATATTAAAGAGCTCAAATAATTATGGTGAAAGAGAAGGAAGCCATTTTTGTATTTTAAAAGTAGATCTTGCGAAAGAGTGCACTATAAGAAAAAAAATATAAGTGCAATAAACTCCAGACTTCAGTAGGAAGGGAGCAGAATCCCTATTGAATACAAAATCCAAATTGGGATTCGGGTTGGGAAGGTGGAGAAATTTCCCTGTGTTTGACCAATAGGATGTCCTAAGACATATCCTTACAAACAAACCATTGTCTTAAAACAGAATAGAGGAGCAATATTGAATTTCCCTGGGACTAGAAGTGAGGAAGAGTGGGATTCAGATCTTCAAGGAACAAAGTCTATTTCCATGGGGAGTAGGCAAAGATCCTAGATCAGAGGTAGGCAAAGTTGGCTCTTCTATAACGTGGACTTCAACTCCCAGAATTCCTAAGCTAGCATGATTGGCTCAGGAACTCTGGGAGTTGAAGTCCACAACTCATAGAAGAGCCAACTTTGCCTAACCATGTCCTAGATGGACAGAATGATTTGTCTGAAGCTCAAGTTAAGGGAAAGTTAAATGTTCCTGGTATAATGAGGGAAAAGGCATCAACAAAATCTCTAAGACCTAAAGAAGAATAATTTAGAAAGTTTTGATTGCACAGGGTAGCTAATGGCATTCTGAAAAGGAAGTGCTAAGAAATTTAATGAATAAAGGGCAATCGGTAGTAATTACACATTCACATTTGCCGATAAATGTTACACTACAGTAGCGTATGGAGAGGTTGTGGTATTGTTTGTTCTGTTGGGGATTAATTGAAGCACCACATTTGTCTGGGGTAGCTGCACTTTTGCATAAGGCTATGATGGAAGCTGAACTGGTATGCAGGACAGGAAAATATTGACAAATATATTGAACAGTGTTGTAAATTGGATCAGATGTTATCAGATTATAATAGGTTAGACAAGATAGTTTATGCTCAGGCTTGTCATTTCTCTAGATTACTATTTCTTATTCTTCCAGCAATTTGCATAACGTTGCTCATCTCCAAAGGAAGGCAAGATAGGCACGTATGGAAATGTGTGTGTAAATGGGCATGTGTAAATGGGTGTGTGGAAATGGGTGTGTGAAATTCAGCAGTCACTTAGAAGAGGCACTATTTCAAGTGACGTTTTCCTTTTCAGGAAAAGTAAATATACCTGAAGCTAAATCAGGACAACATACAGAATTTCCTACTGAGACTGAATATTTACGGGACCTCCTCCTCCCTCATACCTCATTGTGGCCAGTAAGGGCCCACAGAATCAGCCTTCTCCAGGTCCCATCCGCCAAACAATGTTGGTTGGCGGGACCTCGAGGAAGAGCCTTCTCTGTGGCCGCTCCGACCCTATGGAATCAACTGCCCCCAGAGATTCGCATCATCTCCTCCCTACCGTTCTTCTAAAAAGCTGTTAAAACCTGGCTTTTCCAGCAGGCCTGGAATTAAGACTAATTGTTGCAAGTATGAATTTAGTTTAGTTTAGTTTAGTTTAGTTTAGTTTAGTTTAGTTTAGTTTATTAGATTTGTATGCCACCCCTCTCCGGAGACTCAGAGCGGCTCACAACAATCACAACAATATACAAATCCAATATTTAAAAAGAAACAAAACATTTAAAAAGTGTTTTTGTGATGGTGCAATGTCACTGATGTTCCCTTCGCTGGGAAACCCCACCTCCGGACTTCCGTTGCCAGCGAAGCGCTCATTTTTGTGATGCTGGGATTCCCCTGTAGCATCGCAAAACACAGAAGTCCGGAGGTGGGGTTTCCCATGGAGGGGAGCCTCAGGAGAATCCAAGCAGCACAAAAACGGGCGCTTCGGCTGGCAAAAGGGGTGAATTTTGGGCTTGCACGCATTAATCGCTTTTCCATTGATTCCTACGGGAAACATTGTTTCATCTTACAAACTTTTCACCTTAAGAACCTTGTCCTGGAACCAATTAAGTTTGTAAGACAAAGTATCACTGTATTCCAGTCTAATGCCATGTAGGTCTTTATAGGTCATTACCAACACTTTGAATTGTGACCGGAAACTGATTGGCAGCCGGTGCAGGCCGCGGAGTGTTTTTATAATACATGTGATTTTAGTGATGCTTTTTATTAGTTTTTTTACTTATATTGTATTTATACTTGTTATTACTCGCACAGAGTCCATTTGAAGTGAGCCGCATATAAATGCAATAAACAAACAAACAAACAAATAAGTAAATATGCATGTGTCCAAGGCAAAAGTAAGGTAGTACAGATTTCCTTGCTGAGAAATGCGAAATATCTCCTGATAAAAATATTTTCTTAACAAATAATTTCTGCATGTTGTACTACAATAACCATTATTCCAACTATCCTATATTCTCCAACTTATTTGAAGAAAATATTATTCTTTCTGCTAAAATTAATTATTAGAACTCCAAAATTTTCACACACGCTCTCTCTCCCCTCCCCTCCCTCCCTCTTTCCCTCCCTCCCTCTTTCCCTCCCTCCCTCTCTCTCCCTCCTTCCCTTTCTCTCTCTCTCTCCTTCCCCCTCTCCCCCTCTTTGTATAAAATTTATCTGGATTTCCATCAGACAAAATAATTAGTAGATATTATTTGCCGTATAGCTCAGCCAATTGATTTCATCAAAGTGTAACTAATGCTTCACGTTTGACTGAGAAACTCAACTTTAACACAATAACATTTAACTTAAATATAACAGAAGCAGTTTTAAAAATAGAGGATGACTCACCTGCCTTTGTGATGTGGCATGTGGCATTCATATTTTTAGATTAAAATATTTTAATTTTTGCTGTGTTCGACATTTTTTCCTATTAAAGAATGTGTTTCAGTTTCATTACATTAAATGACAAGTTACCAATTCCTTTGATTTATGGATGTATGTAGAGAACCAATGTGTTGTACAGTACTAATATTGTGGAGTCCTGGGTTTTCTCTGAACTAAATTTTTGCAAGCAAACAACCAAGCTCAGAGAGAAGAGACTCCAATACAGAGCTTCATATATTCTCTTCTTCTGTTGCTACAAGACTAATATTTCATAACACTGACCTCTAGCGATAAGTGCTTGTTCTTACACAATTCAAGCATCGCTTTTTGTTGTACATAAAACACACAACCGCTGTAATTTCTAGTCCTCAGAACTATATTAAAGTTCATTCTTCCCAAGTCAAGAGAAAAGTATGTTGCATAATATTCAATTTGCTGCCCAGATAGCCAAATTCTATCCTATGATGAGACTGGCAAATAATTTGTTGATCTAATTTATATCTAATTCATATATAGTCACCTGGGGTATATGGGGTGCTCAGGTAGGGGTAGAACCTCTGGTGTTGGGGCATGTTGTGTCCTTTTATGGCAGCCCATTCAGGGCAGCTTTTAGGGTAGCTTGTTTGGTCCCCACCTGTCGCTCAGCTTTCACCTGTGGCTCCTAGTAGCTGTAGCATATGCAGTGGTCACACCCCAGGCAACAGCTTCAACAGGCTGGCCATACCAGGCTGAGAGTAGCCGATGGGTCACTGACCTTCAGCAAGATAGGGACTTGTCTATCCCGAGCACGTGAAGACAGATTCGGAAGACTGAGCGGATGAAACCTACTAGAATAGGTCAACGGTCAGGAACGTGGTCTCTGCAAGTGATGTGGTATGCTAAGAGCATAGCAAGACATGAAAGGTGCCCTGGTCAAGCACTAGGAGAAGGGAAACGCTGACTGCAAACTTCCATTGCCTTGTGGCTATATCCATCATTGGAAAAGGCTTCAGAAGTAAACCTTGAGACAAAATCCAAAGCCGGAATCCCAAAAGTAGTTTGTGACTCTGTACAGCTGCGTTCTGATGACTCCTGTGACGTAGCTAGAACCAATCGTATTGACCTTTGCCATTCCATTGGATTTTTTCAGAGACGTGGAGATGGGGGATCTGCTGCTTGGGTAACAGTCTATTCTCCATACTAACCTACCCAGTCTTGGTGCTCTGGGGAATCTAGAGCATGATACCCTGGTCTTTCGAGACTGAAGGATGCCATTGCAATGCAATATAGTCACCCATCTCATACAACAATGGATGGCTTACAACAAGTTAGAACAATCAATAAATACCAAAAATCATTACAATTTTTAACGTATTTGGTATAAGATAGGATAGAATAGGGTAGAGTAGGGTGTGGTAAGGTAGGATCAGATAGAATAGGGTAGGATAGAGTAGGGTATGGTGGGGTAGGGTGTAGTAGGGTAGGGTAGGGTAGAATATAGTTTAGTATTAATTATAAATAATAATAACTATAATTTTAAGCCTCCTAAACTTCCCAGTCATTTTGCAATTGTGGTGGTTAGTTCTTTTAAATGAGCAAACAAATATGATTTTTAAATTGAATTGCTCTTTTACCTTTTGGCTATTTGGTATGTATACATAAACTTCCCAAGCCCAGCACTTATACTAGAAGAGATGATACCCCAGGCAACCATACGTTTGTAACGTTCCCTTGTTTTGGTAACTGTTGGGTGTTTTTCTAAAAAAAAAAAAAAGCAATTGTAACTGATATCGCAATTCCTATATATGGCTTGTGCTCATAGGATTTACCCCTGTAAGCATTACATTATTGTATGTTCATACTATCTGTTCACCAATATTAAAAAGTTTTGTAGTGCTATGACAAGAATTAGCAAAAATGTATTAGTTTTTGCTTCCAGATTTACACCTGGAGATGAGATGTCTGTTCTCTTTCTTTCAGCTGTTGTTGTTTAGTTAGTAGCAGATGAGTTTATATCAAATATGTATAGACATTCTCCCTGGAATGAAGCAGAGTAATTCTATCATTTAAAACATCTTCACTTGGAAGTCCTTCAAAGTCCTATTCTGTCTTTTCCGTTCTGATCACTTGGCCATCAAATCTCTTTAAAGTCAGTATTCTTAAATTTGCATACCACCACCTCCCTTGTCTCTTCTGCTTCATCCTCAAAGTATGCATTTGAAAATCTCTTGCCAAAATGTGTGTGTGTGTTATTGTGTATGCTCCACCACCTTGATGTTTCCCCCACCCCCTAAAAATATCATAAGCTAAATTCCCATAGGATTTAAAAATGTGACTCACTAATCTTGTGTAAAGAGGTATTAACCACACTAGTTGCAGAGCGCTCTACATTTTGCCTTTAGACAAATCCTTGTATTTTTTTCTTGAGTTATTAGCAACGTTAGTCTCAAGACTTGGTGAAAGTTCATTTGAGGCTAAGAAGTTCTCTCTCTCTCTCTCATTCTCTCTCGCTTCTTAAATAATTCCAGTTACACTCACAATATTTCTGCTAGATGGATACTTGGCAATGTTTAAATAGTAGTGTGATGCCCAGAAATGTTAGTTTTTTTGAAGAGGCCAGCCATACTTTGTTTTAAGCTAGAGGTTTTTTTCTTACATTCTCTTTGGAATGAAAAACTGGTCTTGATTCCAATTTCAAAACTTACCATAAACTATTCTCAAATGGGAGAGCAAAATCCTGGAAATCGTGTTAGAAGTGTAACTTAATTAATGAATGAATGGATATACACATAGCAATCATTCGCCTATATGGCACCTCTTAAATTGATTGGAAGTCATGCTGGCTAGGAATTCTGGAAATTTGCAGAAATCCTATCAGCATGACTAGACTGGGTTATGATACATACAGCAATTGTTAAAAACAATTTACAGTAAAGCCTTAGGGCACTTCCAATAAGCATTCATGTTCTGTTAGCACAGTACAGCTTCTTTAAAACCCAATAGATCTTCCAGCAAGGGATTGTCCACATAAGCAAGATGGTTCCAAAAGAATACTTGCTTGTTTTTGAATGTTTACACTCAGGATTTATTATATATTGTAATTAGTGAGATAAAATATCACTATCCACTATCAGAATGGATTATCTTTTCAAAGGAAGGACTATGGGGAAACAACTTTTTGTGAATAGAAAAATCTCAGTTTTTTAAATCTCTCGGCCAAGGTTAACCTCTCATAATGTTGCTGTGTAAATAAAATAGAAAAGGGAGAGAAGAACCATCACACTTAGGTATAAGCATAATATAAACAGCTTTTAAAAATCTGCTGAAAGTTAATATTTGTTGATATTCAGACACTAGGTTGTGTCTGATTCTTCACGGCCCCGTGGATCTTAGCACACTAGCCCGGTCCTCCACTGACTCCTGGAGTTCATCCAAAGTCATGTTTATTGTATTGTTGACATTATTTAACCATCTCATCTTCTGCCATTCCCTTCTCCTTTGCCTTCCATCTTTCCCATTCTCAGGGTCTTTTCCAATGAGTCCTCTCTTCTCATTAGGTGGACCAAGTATTTCAGCTTCAGCATCTGTTCTTCCAAAGAACGGTCAAGGACTGAATTTTAATATTAAAGGAGAATAAATGAGTATAATGGTTATGAGTGTTGGGTTAAGATTAGAAAATTCAGATTCTACTTTTCACTCACTCCAGTAAGTCATGGTTTGTTTAAAAGATGGCTTTTGGGTGGCTTCCCACAATATTCTGAAACAAACAATATATAAACCATGTTTTACAAACTACAGTGGTTGAAGTCAGGCAGTGTGCTCAAACAAAAGCAAATAGACCACATGATGGCTTACTTTGTGCAAATCCTGTTTTATCTCTCAACTTAACCTCCCTGACAGTGTTGCTGTGAAGATAAAATAGAAAGGGAAGAAAGAATTACAAACACCGCTTATTATTTAGGTTAATAGAGCAAATAAACGGAAGATTTCACAAAAACTGATTTTTTTTTTTTGGTATTTCCACTGCATAAGAAATAGAACAAATACTAATGTCCTGATCTGGTTTTATCAGCAAAGGAGTCTACAGGAATTTCTTGCTAAAAGGTTTTTGCTTCTTATGTTGTTGACAGTTAAATTTCTGGATTTGGATGAGGGACTTCAAAGTAGGAATTCTGCCTCTGTTCCCAAGACATCTAACATCTGATTTCTGCATTTTTTCTTTCTTCCCTGTTTTTTTTTTAAAGTGAAACAATACTTTGTCCAAGGATGGGCACACACACTTTTAATTAAGCATAGACATTCCTGTTCTTTTTTTCCTCTCTCTTCACAAGTTTGGCTACAGTCTTAATTCACTCTCTCCATCCCACAGTGAATTTTCAGAAGGCTGAAAGCTCTTTCACATGACGGCCTCCCATTGCTAGGTCTCTTTCTACAAGAAGTAGATCCTCAAGAGGTGCAACGTTCAGGCTGACTGGAGCAGGGGCACAGGCAAGGAGTGGGTTCTAACTTACCTTGCTGCTGGTTCACTTTCTCCTGCACCACGTGGCTGCACATTGCATGCAAATGCACAGTACAGAAAAATAAAAAAGATCCTCCCCCAAAAGCCCAAATAAGAGGGTGATGCATGCGCAGTGCCAAAAATTAGACTTCTGCCCATGCGCAGAAGAAAAACAAAACCAGGGGGAAAAAGATGTGGGTGTCCAGAGACCGGCACTGACAGAACCGGTCCTGCAGTGTCATCATGACATCACCAGCAGGTTGCTATTGCTATACGAACTGGGAAGAACCCACCTCTGGCATAGGTCCATCATGATAGCCCTTAGCAAGAAACCTAGTAAAAGCAATAGTAACCAAGTTCAACATTGTTTGATCCCACACTCCCCTGGTTCATTAAAAATTAGAATTGGATTGCCCATGTTAACTCCTGTTGCTCAAGCTGTACTGGCCCCCAGTTTTTTTGTGGTGCATGGTTTTTAAATGTTGGTTTTTTATATGCTTTCTTTTAAACATTAGATTTGTCACATTGTACATTGTCATCTTTAAAGCCCTTCATGATTTGGGGCCAGCTTATTTGTGGGACTTCCTGTCTCTGAGGGCATCTGTCCATACTGTTAGTACATGGTACTCCCCAGTATTTGGGGTTGCCATGTATGTAAACTACCAATTGTAGTTTGTACCATTATAGATGCAATATACCTTTAAAGACTTTGGCTGGTTCGCCATAAGAGGGCGCCAGCTCTCTCTCCTATTGATGATGCTGGATAGCTCATTCATTCTTTGCCTTTACCTTGTGGGGGGAGTATATTCTGCTTTGTGCTGCTATGTGCGGTTTGTTGTTTATTTCTGCTTTGTACTTGTAAATATAGATATATATGTAAATAATACTTGTTTAGCATACTAAGTCTATGTCGTTGCTGGCTGTATCACACTCTTACCTTAAAACTCTGCTCTGTGTATGTCAAAGGTCCCACAGTCTAGCTGTACCGAGACATACCAACACATTCCATCAAGTTGGAAAAAAATGGACACATTTTTTCTTTTAAATGTTTACATTTTTTGCACCTAGAAGGCCTGTCCTTTCTGTAGCAATCTCTGCTTTTTGGAACACCATTCCATCCAGCATGCTCCGGTCCTCTTAGCCTTCTGGAAGGCTGTAAAAACCCGCCTTTGACTGAGATAGGGCAGGGATCTTCAAACTTGGCAACCTTACGACTTGTGGACTTCAACTCCCAGAATTCTGGGAGTTGCAGTCCACCAGTTTTAAAGTTGCCAAGTTTGAGGACTCTTGGGATAGGGTGAGGTTGGAGCCTGGAGCCTAAAGAAATAAAGACAATCCAGTTTAAATTGTCCCTTCCAGAGTAGTAGCAGGTTAATGTTAATGTTTCACAATTAAATGATTAGAGTCATATGTCTTTGAAATACTGATTTGAGTTGTCCATATTTAAACAATTTGAACACGTCAGCTCTCTGTTATTCATCACAAAGCCAGTCTTTTTCTGGCTTGCATCTAGCCCTGAAAACAAGGTTCCATGAGTTTCAGGAATCTATTAAAATTCATGCCACTGTTAAGGCAGCAGTGCTCATTTTAAGCCTACAATGATAAATCTCCTTTAATGAATAGCAGAAAGATCCTGCTATGAGGTCCAAAGCACTTCTTCCAAATCTTTTTCATGATTATCACAAACTTTTATGAAACACAGTTTGGTTACAGGACTATATTCTATGCATCTGTGATCCACGTAAGTGTATAAATAAAGTTTGTTGCCTTTAAAATGGCACAAATCTTTTCTGCTATTTATACAATTGAGTCCTTTGGAGAACCTTCATGTACTAATCTAGATAACTTCATATTCTGGTTTTTAAAAAACCTGTGTGAAGTAGTTTTCACATACTTAGGGACACCAGGCAGAGTTCCAACATTCCCTTTTTACCCACCATATGAAATGTAACAGTGAAACTGCAGTTGGAATATATTTCATTACAGTATAGCTTTTTTTGTAAATTTGAACACGTCAGCTTTTTTTGTAAATTCCAAGTTGTGATTTTTCCAGAAGAAATTAGTCATCCCATTGTTTTTGCAAAATCCATTTATTGGTCAATTGTTACAATAAATTCTAACCATTCATAGGATTATCTTAATGAAGAAGCATTCCTTCCCCAATACAGCACATCAAAATTCAGGTTGATTTTGTTGTATCCTGTAATGGCTACCTTGTATCTCTGTAAATAGTTTGTTCCTTGTTAAAGCGCTGTCTGAGTCAGAATCAGGAAGTCGCTCCTGATTGGCTCAGACGCGGCTGCTCTTGCTTTGGCGGGAACCGCAAATGTATAAAAGAAGCACAGCACCAACAACTAGTTATTCTAATTATATATCTGCATCAGCTGCGTGCAGGAATGGAAGAGCAGTATGGCCCGGCATTGCTCCTCTCAAGAAAATATTTCATAATGTGCCAAATGGCACATGGAAATGCACATTATAAAGCACATTTTAAAAAAATTCGGGGGGGAAATTATTCCAAGATTAAAATACTTTCCAAATCAGAAATCTGACCAGTGACAAAAGCTTAATCACTCTGCTGCAGACACGGTTTTTAAGATTCTTGATTCTATGAGAATTTAGCGAATTTAGAGAATTCTTCCAAGAGAAAAAAGTTCCTTCTGTTATTAGTTTAATATAAAATTCAAAAGCTGCCTAAATGGTAAGCTAAGATGCCTTTCTTTGTAGTCTTAAAAATACATACTTAATCTACGACTTGCTGAAAGAATAATGGAATGCCTAGAGAGCGGCAATACTTGGAACCACGGGACTACAGTCCTTCCATCCAGCATCATAAATTATGTGGCCAAGTACCGTACATTTTTAAAACCAATATTATTATTACTCATAATGTTTTTAAAAAATGCCACATCTCTTGCAAAGAAAAAGAAGAAGAGCATCAATAATTTTTACTTAGTGTCTTTATAGTTGCAACTTCCCTTTCAGATTTGTTCTTCCAAGTAATAATAAGCTCTAACAGTTTTGAAACATGGCAGCCAATGAAGATTAGAATTCCAATTCCCCTGGTCCTACCCAGCAATAAATAGGTGGTTTCACTGGGATACTGGAGCATCTTTAAGGTCTTTAAGGGCCATGCATAAGCGCACGAGCATGCCTACCGTCCCTGTCCTAATGTTCTTTTTTATCCATCCATCTCTTGTATTCATAATTATGTTTATACTTGTATCTGTTATCTAATACATGACTGAAGAAATAAAAAAATAAATAATATAAAATCTTATTTTGTCTAATGGCGTCTCTAGCCACATCAAAATGTCTCAGTGGTAAAACTAGGTTAAATTGTAACCACAGGGAAGCTGTGTGGGGTTGCCCAAGAGATGCCCCACAGGTCGGAGAAGATGTGTTGATTGGGATGGTGAAGGTATATAATATTTATTTATTTATTTATTTTATTTATTTATTGGATTTGTATGCCACCCCTCTTCACAAACTCGGGGCGGCTAACAACAGTGATAAAAAACAGCATGTAACAATCCAATACTACACAACTAAAAAACCCCTTATTATAAAACCAAACATACATACAAACATACCATGCGTAAATTGTAAGGCCTAGGGGGAAAGAATATCTCAGTTCCCCCATGCCTGACGGCAGAGGTGGGTTTTAAGAAGTTTACGAAACGCAAGGAAGGTGGGGGCAATTCTAATCTCTGGGGGGAGTTAGTTCCAAAGGGCCGGGGCCGCCACAGAGAAGGCTCTTCCCCTGGGTCCCGCCAAACGACATTATTTAATTGACGGGACCTGGAGAAGGCCCACTCTGTGGGACCAAACTGGTCGCTGGGATTCGTGCAGCAGAAGGCGGTCCCTGAGATAATCTGGTCTGGTGCCATGAAGGGCTTTATAGATCATAACCAACAATAATAGCCACATAGATTGGGGAAGGAAGACAGGAAGAGTGGTGAGGGTTGGGGGAACATACAGGAGGATGGAGAAGGGTGTATGGGGTGGGGTGAGTTCCTCCCTCCTATTTTCTCCCAGAAATGGATTTCTGCTTTTGGAATGTGACTTTCTTGATTCTTTCTGTGACTACTCAAGTGCATGTTAGGCTGCAGTCTAAGAGAATTTACAGAGTAGCTTGAGACATAATGTTTGAGCCAATGCCAGGACAAGATAATTAGTTGATTCTTATTGAGGGGAAAATTGAATTTGAAAATTAGGATGCCATCTTAAAATAATGGGAGACCATTTAAAATAAGTAAACAACCTTTTGTGATCTCACCAAGCACGTATCCCTTGATCTCTTAGCATTAATGCAGTGGTTCTCAACCTTTCTAATACCACAACCCCTTAATACAGTTCCTCATGTTATGGTGACCCCCAACCATAAGTCTAGCACCAATTCTCCCAACAGAGCTTTAAGCTGATTGGCAGGAAGGTCAAGGGGACACCCCCACTGTAAACGCCTGATTGGTTGGATTGTAAAGATGCCAGAATAGAAGCTTTAGTTCCTAACACCATGAGAAATTTGTCTTTTCCCATGGTCTTAGGAGACCCCTGTGAAACGGTCATTCGACCCCCAAAGGGGTCTCGAGCCCAGGTTAAGAACCATTCCATTAATATTTTCTGACCCTAAACTGTTGAAGACATGTAGAAAATCACCTTTACCCAGAAAAAAAATATGAAAATCTCTTCAATCATATTAATGAGACCTTGAGAATAGGAAAGGAAGTTGGCTGTGATGTTTTGAAATACTTTCCTAATGATTGCTATCACATGTTAGACTCTAATTAGGCAGTGAGCAAGGCATCTATCAGATTAAGTGGTAGTGAGACAGCTGACCTATCAGCTTCTAGAGTCACCTGAGCATCTGGAAGTAATATTGGATCCAAGAAGCTTGCCAAAGTGACTTCTTCTTGCACAGGGCAATGTATCTTCTACTTATCCTAGGTAAGTATACTTTCCTATACCTAGAGTTCACAATTCAATGTATGGACTTTCAAACCATTTGAAACCAATAAAATGATTAGTGTTATGCTCTCAAACATGTTATTTAGATTTTTTCTTTTCCTTTTTCGCACAGTTAGAATTACTTCTAAATGAAAGCAATACTTTCCCTCTTCAAAATCATAAAAATACTTGAAGCATCACTCTTCTATCTGCTTAAGTACCGGTATATGAAAACATACAAAGAAGTGGTTTTTGAGAGCTTGTATGTATTACATATAAAAATTGAGTAGTGGAACTTTTTTCCTACTTGTCTCTTTTGCAGGGAAAAAGAAAAATGCCAACAAAAAGAATTTACAGTGTTTAAGAATTTCAACGTCAGATAGCAATTAGGCCAGATAAATGCATTAATCAACTTTTAAAAGTACAGTACAGTACTAAAATTATGGTCATCTTTTAATCCTTTGACTATGTGAAAAAGAGACAGTCTTTGACTTTGAGATGGGAAAGTGGCCAATTAATTTTTTTATTTGGTATTGTAAATCATAAAGAGCTCTTTTAATTTTCATATCATTCTGTCCTAAATCATAATAAAATAGTAATTTGAATGATAGATGGATGAATATTTTTAAAATATTGGGGTTTTTACTTTCACATATCATTTTGTTATTGTGCACCACATCTGTCAGGAGATGGGTGGCTTATAAATCTAAACAAACAAACAAACAAACAAACAAACAAACTGCCATTCTATGGGCTATTATTTATGCTGACAAAATGACACTATCCAAGGAAAAGATATACCGGTAGTTGTTCCTCACTTCTTACAACTTAGAATAGTGTTTCTCAATCTTGTGAAGTTTATGATGTACCAATCCCAACTCCCAAAATTTTGGGAGTTGAAGTCTACTCATCCTAAAGTTGTTAAGATTGAGATTTATTAGTCTATCTGATTTTGTTACAAGTTTTGAAAAGAGCAATAATGGCAATAAAAGGATGATTCAGCTGGACAAATGGACATTCTATTACAGCTTCAGAAGCCAGAAATAATCCCATTGCTCAAACTATATTGCTTTCCAGCATCCTACTTAGCTGGAATGTAGTTAATTATACCATTTAAAAACCTCATATCCCATAGAATATGTTAGATGCCTCACACTGTACAGATTAGGTTCAAAAGAGGAATGAAACTTTCAGCTAGCGGGGCTATTAATCAGCAGGAACAAATGAGTAAGTAAAGAGAAGCGTTCTAGCACATGAATGAAAGATGAATACTGTTTTGAAACAAAATGCTTTCCAACATTTTCCATAAAAAGATAGTTAGACTTTAAAGGATCCAGTAAAAATAAAGATTCTTATTTTTAATGGTAAATATGGACAGTTCTTTTAAACCAAAAATTTAGACACTAAGAGTAGAAACATGGGTACTTACAGAGTTGCTGAAATTAGTGAATAGTACAGAAAATACACTACAAAAGCTAGATGACCATTTTTTCAAGGATTCAATTTTTTCTGTACTAGCCAAATAGTTGATTCACATGGTACTCCTAGTCCTTATATTTTTGATTCTGTAAAGGGCCACAGTACAATGTAACTTCAGATTTTCCCAGAAACCTGGGGCAGTCTGAAAAATGATGTGCTATGTGAGGGGCAAAGGTGGAAGATAGGGAAGGGAAGTCATGCAAAGGAGGTATAAGTTTGTTTGCATGTACTCCTTTAGATTATGTAAATAATTCACTTTTTTTCTACCTTTCTTCATAATAATAAATACTTCCCTCATAGTAAATACAGGTAGCAGTAATATTTACTCTCCAAATGGGATTACACACATAAAAAGATGGAAAAAAGTCTTGAAAAAAGTCTTACTAAATAAAAATTATGTTTGTTTTTGCTTTCTGGCTATTCAGAATCAGACATAAACCAGAATCCAATGTGTGTTTATTTTATTTATTTATTAGACTTGTATGCCGCCCCTCTCCGTAGACTCGGGGTGGGTCACAACACAATAAAACAATTCATGACAAATCTAATAATTTACAATTTAAAATATTTTTAAAAACCCATTATTAAGCAGACATACATACAAACATACCATACATAAATTGTATAGGCCCGGGGGAGATATCTCAGGGGAGATATCTCAGTCCCCCCGGCAAGGAGGGTAGGGGCAGTTCTAATCTCTGGGGGGAGTTGGTTCCAGAGAGTCAGGGCCGCCACAGAGAAGGCTCTTCCCCTGGGGCCCGCCAACCAACATTGTTTAGTTGACGGGACCTGGAGAAGGCCCACTCTGTGGGACCTAGTCGGTCGCTGGGATTTGTGCAGCAGAAGGCGGTCTCGGAGATATTCTGGTCCGATGCCATGAAGGGCTTTATAGGTCATAACCAACATAACCAACACATGTGTTGGTCACTGGAACCAAAAGTTTAGTTTTCTGAGTGTTCATGCTGGAGCCCATCTTCAGGGAACTTCTTTCTACTAGAATGTGTCCCATTCAGTGGTAGGATTCAAATTTTATTACTGCCAATTCTGTGGGCGTGGCTTGGTGGGTGTGGCATGAGTTGGTGTGACTTGGTGGGTATAGCAGATGAAGGATAGTATAAAACCTCCATTCCTACCCCACTCCAGGGGAAGATTACTACAAATTCCCCCTCCCTTCCCAATCAGCTGGTATTCGGGAGGCAGAGAATAGATGGAGGCGGGGCCAGTTAGAGGCTGTATTTACTGGTTCTCTGAACTTCTCAAAATTTCCACTACCGGTTCTCTAGAACTGATCAGAACCTGCTGAATCCCATCTCTGGTCACATTCCCTGAGCATTGGCTACAGCATGAGTCAGAAAGCTCAGAAGACTAAACCTCTGGTCTCAGAGACTGACCAGATTGGATCCTTCAACATTATTCTGGAACATATATATTTGCTTTCATTTGTGAGACATAAACCACCTCATTTGTTTTAGCGTTAAAGAATTCAGTAACAACAGTCAGAAAATTAAGACGCATTACACTGTGAATAGAAATGTGTTTCCTAGAAATATGTAGTTTGGGAAAACTTGAACAGTTGCAGCATCTGGTTTTGTTTTTTAGCGCTATATGATGCATTTCTTTCCAGAAACTAAATCTGACTTTAGGAGGTAAATTTGTTAACAAAATAAACTACAACCCTCTTTTAAATTGAGGCATTTAACTTAATATACTTCACCCCAATCTTCAATAAAACAAAGCAAATCAACATAACTTGCTATTCAATTCTGTAAAGGATGGTGAGGGTGAGATGAGGCTATGAAATAAACTAGAAATGAAGGAAAGGAGTATATTTTAATCATTTAAAAAGTTGTATATGTTTAAGGCGTGCCAAATTTTTAACTTTCAATTTGGAAGCATTAGGGATGCTCAAAAGTTGTGACATGCCTCGGGGAGTGTAAATATATTTTTGTTACTTTAGCATAATTTAGATGTACTTGGTAAATAACTACATGAATATTACTTTTTAATGTTTTGTTTGTTTCATGTTTTTAATTTTTAATTTGTTTCATGTATATTTTTTAAAAATGAATTTACTGATGTGCACCTACCTTTTATTGCCCAGGCAATCTGTCTGGTTATTTTCTCCCAGAAAAGTTCATTTATTGTATCAATTATGGGAGAAGACCAAAAGGGTAAAAAAGGTGTTTAGCATTGCTTTTACTCTTGTTTAGTCATCTTCTTTTTGCTATATGTGTTTAATTAGAGAATGGATACTTTTTCTGCAAGATTATTAAATCTGAATTCATACACTGAGCAGTGTTGAATTTGATGGCCAATAGTGCTTCCCAGTTCTGAATCACTGACATTAATTAGTTAGATGTCTCTTTCTATGTATTCAAAGTGGCGTATACAGAATATTATATATATAAAAGCCTATAAGAGTACAGTAATTTTAAAATAGCAGTTAGAAAAACAGCAACATAAATAATAAAATAAAACATTTGAAACATGTTGAAGAAAGTCCCAAAGATCAAAAGATGTACTTCTCCATGTTCTCTGTTGTTGTTGTTGTTGTTGTTGTTGTTGTTGTTGTTGTTATTATTATTATTATGATGATGATGATGATGATGATTGATTAATTAATTAATTAAACTTGTATGCCGCCCCTCTCTGGGGACCAGGGGCGGCTCACAACATACAATGCAAAACCAATATGTATACAAATCTAATAGCTAAAACTATAAGCTAAAAACCCATAAATTTAAAAAAGTCAATTTACTCAATCACATCATATATCATGTTGTTCCTGTGGAAGGTGGCATGCCAAGAATCCAACATCTTGGTGTTGGATAAATTCATCTTCACTTCTTGCTTTATATCTTGAATTTAAAGTAACATAATTTCTTGCTGCGATGACTAATTTACTTTGGACAGAATTTCTGTTTCCAGTGGTGACTTTCCCATGGAAAGATGATTTGAGATAAGCAAATTCTGATTCATTTCTCTATTTGTTCAAAGTCATTGAGAGGATGGATCACTTGCCTTTTGTATGCCTTTGAAGGAAGAACTACACAATGAGCATAAATAACAATTGGAAAAGAGATAGCATTTTAAAAACAGGAAATGGCTTTACCAAGAATGTTATTTTGCAAATCTTACAGTCAAAATTTATTTGTTTAATTATTTATTTTGTTTCATCAAGTACGTATTGGTGGTATATAGGGATATAATAATATTTATATACATGATCCTAGTAAAAGAGAAACATTAGGACAGGGGACGGAAGGCACGCTGGTGCACTTATGCACGCCCCTTACTGACCTCTTAGGAATTGGTAGAGGTCAACAGTGCATAATCTAAGGGTGAAGTTTTGGGGGTTGATGATACTACAGAGTCTGGTAGTGAGTTCCGTGCATTAACTATACTCAGTTACTAAAGTCGTATTTCCTTCAGTCGAGTTTAGAGTGGTTTACTTTAAGTTTGTATCTGTTGTGTGCTTGTGTGTTGTTGTGGTTGAAGCTGAAGTAGTCAGTGAAAGGAAGGATGTTGTAGCAAATGATTTTATGGGCTATGCTTAGGTTGTGTTTAAGGCGACATAGTTCGAAGCTTTCTAAACCTAGGATTGTAAGTCTAGTTGCGTAGGGTATTCTGTTGCGAGTGGAGGAGTGGAGGGCTCTTCTAGTAAAGTATCTCTGGACATTTTCTAGAGTGTTTATGTCTGAAATGTGGTGTGGGCTCCAGAAAGAATAATATCGAGTTTGATTTTGGTAGTAGGACTCCCTCTAGGTCAGTGTTTCTCAACCTTGGAAGGCGTGTGGACTTCAACTCCCAGAATTCCCCAGCCAGCAGAGAATTTTGGGAGTTGAAGTCCACTCATCTTCCAGCAGCCAAGGTTGAGAAACACTGCTCTAGGTATTAGCATGTTTGAGGTTAGAAAACCAGTAGAGGGAGCTTTTTCAGGTGTTATGGCTCTCATAGAACATGGGTTGGGACAGAGTTTTTCCTTCCAAGGTTTTATTTTTAGACAAATGGTGGTTTATCTTGTCTTGGCCACAAGCGGGAGCCCACGGAGCATGATGAATGACTAATTTTGGCTTAAGTAGGCTGGGATTGAAGAACCTTGGAGAGCACCAAGTACGATAGTTGTCATACGATTTGCAGCTTAACGAAGGCTTTTTATCCTTCCTGGGTTAGACTAAATATAATTTTCAGGCTCCATTCTTCTCGTCAAGGATGAAGAGTTTAATACACCATGAACTAATGACGTAAAGAAAAAAGGAAACAAATTACGGGAGTCACTGATATAATTTTATTCCACTTAGGTGATAGAAATAAATCTACATCAATATTTATTTATTTATTTATTTTGTCCAATACAAATTGAAAGTTAAAGATAATAAAAACCTGTAGTAGTAAATATCAGGGAAGGGATAGAAGAAGAGATATGAGAATAGAATACATCAATGAAGAGTAGAGGAAGGATATATGGATGGGAGAAAAGATATATAAAATATAGGAGAGACAATTGGACAGGGGACGGAAGGCACACTAGTGCACTTATGCTCGCCCCTTACTGACCTCTAAGGAATCTGGAGAAGTCAACCATGGAAAGTCTAAGGGAAAAATGTTGGGGGTTGGAGGTTGACACCACGGAGTCTGGTAATGAGTGCCATGCTTCAACAACTCGATTGCTAAAGTCATATTTTTTACAGTCAAGTTTGGAGCGGCTGATATTAAGTTTGAACCTGTTGCGTGCTCTTGTGTTATTGTGGTTGAAGCTGAAGTAGTTGTTGACAGGCAGGATGTTGCAGCATATGATCTTGTGGGCAATACTTAGATCATGTTTAAGGCATTGTAGTTCTAAGCTTTCTAGACCCAGGATTGTAAGTCTAGTTTCGTAGGGTATTCTGTTTTGAGTGGTGGAGTGAAGGGCTCTTCTGGTGAAGTATCATTGGACCTTTTCTAGGGTGTTGATGTCCGAAATTTGGTGTGGGTTCCAGACAGGTGAGCTGTATTCGAGGATGGGTCTGGCGAAAGTTTTGTAACCAAATACGACTTTGGTAACTGAGTATAGTGAATGCACAGAACTCACTACCAGACTCTGTAGTATCATCAACCCCCAAAACTTCACCCTTAGATTATGCACTGTTGACCTCTCTCGATTCCTAAGAGGTCAGTAAGGGGTGTGCATAAGTGCACCAGCATGCCTTCCGTCCCCTGTCCTAATGTTTCTCTTTTACTAGGATCATGTATATAAATATTATTATATCCCTGTATACCACCAATACGTACTTGACAAAAATAAATAAATAAATAAACAAATAAATTTTGACTGTAAGATTTGTGAGTAAAATAAGATGGCATCAGATAGATATACAGTATGCTGATATTCTGAACCCATTTCCTAAGGACAATGTTTTAGAGGTACAAATAAAGTATGTCACAGAAGTGAATAAACCACCTCACATTTTGTAAATGTTTAAGTATATCTTATCATGTGACAACACTGAAGAAATTACACTTGGCTACAATGTAAATTAATGAGTATACAGTTTGTGTAATAGTGCAAATGTGCTGTCCCCTAAAAACAACAAAACACACAGCCACCAATGTCCAAACTGCCAGCAACAAAAGTGAGTACATCCCCCAAGTGATAATGTCCAAATGGGGCCCAAAGTGTCTATATTTTGTGTGGCCACCATTATTCTCCAGTACTGCCTTAACCCTCTTGGGCATAGAGTTCACCAGAGCTCCACAGGTTGCCATTGGAGTCCTCTTTCACTCCTCCATGATGACATCAGAGAGCTGGTGGATGTTGCGTGCCTTGGGGCATTTCAGGATGCCCCACAGATATTCAATAGGGTTTAGGTCAGGATAAAAGCTTCAGTCCATCGCTTTTACCCTCAGCTTCTTTAGCAAGGCAGTTGGAAATACAGTGGTCCCCCGCGTTTCGCAATCTCGATCATTGCGAAACGCTATATCGCGATTTTTCAACCCGGAAGTAAAAACACCATCTGCGCATGCGCGCCCTTTTTTCTATGGCCACGCATGCGTAGATGGCGCCGGGCAGATCAGCTGCTGGGCGGCTTCCCTGGGTCTTCCCCCTCTTGCTGGCGGGAGGGCGAGAAGCCCCCCTCAGCACCCGCTCGCCCGCCGTTCACCGCTCGCCCGCCCTTCGCCCGGCCACCCGCCGTTCGCTCGCTGCTCGCCCGGCCACCCGGGTTCGGGGGGGTGCTGGCAAGCCCCCCATGCCGGCGGCGACGTTTTAAAACAGCTGCGCGGCTTCCCAACTGAGTCCCGAAGCCAAACGTCAAAGGCGAACTTCCGCGTTTGGCTTCGGGACTCAGTTGGGAAGCCGCGCGGCTGTTTTTAAACGTCGCCGCTGGCATGGGGGGCTTGCCAGCACCCCCCGGACCCCCAACCCGGGTTTGGGGGGCTGCTAGGAAGCCCCCCATGCCGGCGGCGACGTTTTAAAACAGCCGCGCGGCTTCCCAACTGAGTCCCGAAGCCAAACGTCAAAGGCGAACTTCCGGAAGTTCGCTTCAGGACTCAGCTGAGAAGCGGCGCGAGCGAACGGCGTGGGCGTGCTAAGGGTGGGCGTGCAGGCAGGCAGGCGGCGGACAAGCGGCGGGCGGACAAGCGGCGGGCGCAGCAGCAGCGAGGAGTTTGCGTGGGCGGCGGGGAAACCCCAATCTTCGGCTCCTCGCTGCTGCGGCGGAAGTAAAAACACCATCTGCGCATGCGCAGATGGTGTTTTTACTTCCGCACCGCTACTTCGCGAAAAACCGATCATTGCGAGGGGTCCTGGAACGGAACCCTCGCGATAATCGGGGGACCACTGTACACTGCTCAAAAAAATAAAGGGAACACTTAAATAACACAATATAACTCCAAATAAATCAAACTTCTGCGAAATCAAACTCTCCACTTAGGAAGCAACACTGACTGACAGTCAATTTCACATGCTGTTGTGCACATTCAACTTTGTACATTCATTCAGATCTAGGATGTGTTATTTGAGTGTTCCCTTTATTTTTTTGAGCAGTATATATGGTTTACGTGCACTACAGCAATACTATAGATTTTTTTTTCAGAGGCTCATCTGAAAAGGACAAAGTTGACAAACAGTCTATTTTACATTGTAGGAGGACATTCAAGTTAGTTTATGGTAGCCTCAAATTAGGAATCTGGAAATCCCTTTTTGTCCATCTAACAGCTTGTGGAGGCTTATGTCTTTCAATAAAGAAGTTTTTTTTGAAAAAGTGTCAGCAGAGTTTAGTCTAAATTTTGTATTGTGAGTTGAGGTTCAACACTCCTTAAGGTTGTTTTTCCTGTTATAGCTAATGCCCGCTAGCTGATATCTAAGATTAGGATTGTTCCATATTTGTGCTATTAATATTTATTTATTTATTTATTATTTATTCCAATGTTGGAAGATTCAGAATTCCAGAGTGGAATAACCTCTCTGTGGTTTGACAATTTGAGGAAATTCTAGCTCTAATTTATTCCAAATGTATCAGATTGTGGAAGGTTATTTTATCGTATGTGATCTTAGACCAGAGGTCTTCAAACTTGGCAACTTTAAGACTTATGGACTTCAACTCCCAGCTATGCTGGCTGGAGAATTCTGGGAGCTGAATTCTACAAGACTCAAAGTTGCTAAGTTTGGGGACCCCGTCTTAGACTATTTCAGAATGCTAATTCTTTTTAAAATTATTTTATTTGCCACTATTGAAAGAATAAAGGTCTAGCCATTAAAACATCAGACCTTTAATAAGAGATTTTTATTTACCTTTTAGCCCTTTTTGACCAGCAAGATGCCCTTGATTTTATTGAAGCCAATACTGCCATTCACATCAGAATGTGATGTTAGCAAGAGGAGTTATTTAGAGAGCTCATCCTGGTAGGAAAGGGGCAGAAAATTACTGTGAGGGGAAAATATTTTTGCAGTGACTCTGAAAGAGACAGAAAGAGAAATGAACATAGTGATGCAACAAGGAGACAAAATGGGATGAATGCAAATTGTGCATCCCAGCCTTTCACAGATAGAGAGCTTCCATGGCAGACATTCAGATGTTTCTTTGTGGACAAGTCAAGTGCTAGAAAAGTGTTCTTGGAAGTATTTTTTTTTAAAGGAAAAATATAACTCTAGAAAATGTAAAATTTGGGGCAGCAATTTTACTAGTGGCAACACAAAAAACTCAAAGTAATTGTACGTTTTATTTTTAAAAAATATGGTATATTAGTAGCTGGATACTTGTACTTTGATCCAAAACTATGTGATCGTGCTTAATACATTGACACTTAAAGCTTGAAAATTTATGTAGAATCTGTAACATCAGAGCATGTTAATATAAGGCAGCTGGCAGTTGGAACAGAGCTCTTTTCAGGTGGGGAGGGGGAGTAGAATGTCTAAACTCCCAGCCCACAGCCCAGATGAGTCATGTGCTGGCCACGTCCATGCCCTGTTTAGTGAAGGGGTAGCATCAGAGAATGTTAATGTAAGGCAAGGGCAGTTGGAACAGAGTTTTTTTCAGGTGGGGAGGGGGAGTAGAACGTCTAATTCCTTAGTATCAGAATGTGTTAATTAATATAATACTGTATAAGAAATACTAATGATCTGATGGTCATTTCAAAAAATCCTGGCACCAAGAAGCCAAGAAGAACATGTGCCAAATTTCAAGTTTTCAAGCTTTACAGTTCTGGAGATTTTGTGATGAGTGAGTGGTATTTGGCTTATATATATATACAGTATATAGATTAATGTGTATTACTAGTACTATTACTAGAGCAGTAGAGAAGTGAGCACTCTGCAAAGCCAGGGCTGCAAATGCAAATGCTGCGACAATAGTGCCCACACATGTCTGCCCAACATGTGGCAGAACATTTCGTGCCCATAAGGGCCTTACCAGCCACCTGCGGACACATCGTGTACAGCCCACAACCCATTAGATGTCAAGGTTCTCCTCGAACACGATGAACGGACATCATCAGATTTCATAGTAAGATACTTATAATAGTATATACGTAATGTACAATGATATGGTACTTTAAAAGCAAAACAGTGGTTTTGGCAGGCAAGACTTTACTCATTGCCTTCATTTCTAAGCCTTGCAGTGGAGAGTCTGCAATAGAGACTTGACCTTCAAATACCTGTGGGTTGTATGATATTTGCATTTCTATCATGGGCATCAAGTGGGCGTCAAGGGAAATGACAACATTTGCATAATGACCTCATCATGCAAATGCTGCAACTTACTGTATGTCGCAATGCCTAATACAAATACGTAAGTACACAATTATGACATTTGTGTAATAACATCACATTCTCTTATCACAGTTCGTTATGTATACTACTGTTCCTTACGTTTTTCTTTTTGTGCCTTTTTGTTTTCCCTTCCACAAACACTTTCTGGCATAAAACAAACATCTACTGTGATTTTTAAAAAGAATTTCCTGCATGATAATAAATAACTCTTTAGAATTCCCTTAGCTGATGCCACTGAAAAAAATGATTGAACTGTTTAAAAGGAGAACTAAGTGGACTTGCACGAAATGTTCTTTGCAATTTCTCTAGACTTACTACTACAGGCTTGCCTATTCACAAAACATTTGCAACATTGATGTAGCCCATTTCAGTTTATTGACTGGTTATATGCTATCCAGCTGCTTTGGACTTCTAGCAACCACAGAAGATAGATTTTCTCCATGACATCTGGCCAGTACAAAACACCACTTGATCTTATATTTTAGTATAAGTATATTTTAGTCCACCCCCAAATGTTTCCTATCAAATCCATCTTTTTTCTTGGCAGGTAGGCACAAATAATTGATTGAGTGACAGTCAATCAATGCTCTTCCTAGTCTGTGATAACCAATCCAATCCAATCCGATCCGATCAGGATGATATCTCTTAACTATGAAAATTCTCTCTTTGCACTGTTGGCTAATGTTCAGTTTGTGAACCACAAAGAAATCTGTATTCTTTTTGACATATATAGTTGCGTGATCCTGTATGATTTTTTTCTATCCTGTACTTGTGTCTTTGTTTTTTTCCTACCCCAATTTAGGACTTTGCATTTATTTCTCTTGAAATTCATCTTGAAAGTTTTTATTATCCTTTATTATCTCTTCTGAAGTATTTGACATATGTCCCTCCCTTCCTTTCTACCTGCCTTCCTTCCTTTCCAATGTACAGTGGTCCCTTGACTTTAGCGGGTCCAACTTTTGTGGAAAAGCTATACCATGGGTTTTCAAAACATATAATAAAAATATACTCCCCAGGTTTTTTGAACACCACGGGTTTTTTTGATGTACAATACTGTGCGTTTTAACTCTCCCCCTCCCCCCCAGTCCAGCCGTCCTGCTTCTTTAAATAAAAGCTCCGCTTCCGCCCCAGCTTCCTGATTCCTGCCCTTTAATTCTCAGGGCATTGGTACACACCACTTGAAGCCAAGCCTTACTGCCACCCGCCGCTGCCGCCTCTTCTTCCCCCACCCACCTAAGCTGTCTCCCTTAGCTACCACTAAAGGAGATGGTTTAGGTGGGTGGGAGAAGAAGAGGCGGCAGTGACTCCAACCTCCCAGCTGACCGGCCTGGAATCCCGGCTTCGAGTCCTGACCTGGACTCGAATCCCTCTTGCCTTGAGCTTCCCCTTCCCCTGCACTGCCCCTGAGCACCGGTGCTGCCACCGCCGCCATGGGAGACGCCGGCAGCGAGCGCAGCAAAGCCCCCAGCTTGCCGCCCTGTTGCCCCTGCGGGTTCTGGGGGTAAATAAAACCAGGAATGACTTATATTTTAGGTTTTACCTAGGTTATAAATGAAAGTCTTTGTATACAAGATTAAATATAGTTTCTTCTTTTCATTTAAAGTATTGAGTTGATTTAAAGTATTAAAAAGGTATTCTTTTTTTGTATGGAAACTTAACTTCTAAAATAAGTAGGGGTATCGCAACCCCAAATCTATGTTAAATGTATGTTTGTTGGTTTTTGTCTTTTTATGAAAATTTCAATAAAGTTTAATAAAAAAAACACACCCCGGAATGGAGGAGGGAGGGGGAGGAAGGAAGGAAGGGAGGGAGGGAGCGTCTCTACTTCAGGGAAATTTGACTTTCGCGGGTGGTCTTGGAACTATCCCCTGTGAAAGTCAAGGGACCACTGTATACCCAATGTGAAGGCTAAATTTAAAAAACTTGAGTATCCATTCAAATGTTAATAAATGAGTCACTTTGTTCTGCATGGACTTGCAAAATATCCCCTGCATACAATGAAACTAAAACTTTTTGAACAATTCATGGTTTAAAGATTGGTAATACTTGACTTAAGCACCTTTTATTAAAGGCAATCATTGTAAGCTGGGAGAAAATGATGCTAATAACAAATTATTATTTTGGAACTAATGAACACACACAGAGGCCACCAAAGTTTCAAATCCCTCCTGTCTGCTACTTTACTTACTTGCTCCACCTGAAATCTGATAAATTTAAATTCATCAGCTCTAGATTAGACAACCGAACCAAACTGACAAGTTCTTCACTGGAGCTTAGTACCTACTACTCTGATGGCATTCAAAGGGATTTGACTTATTTTTGTTTTAATTGAAAAATAGTCAAATTATGGCATTATTGAGAAAATTAAATCTGGATTAAGAGGCCTGAGTTTGAGCTATCTGAAGCTTCAAAATATTTTCTTTCTTGATAGTTAGAATTAACTTTTTCATTCCACGAATGAATGAAATGAAGACATAAGAACAATTGTACTTTCTCCAGCTAATGCCAGCTCGGCAAAGATTTTATGGTTAAGGCACAGGGTTGTTTCTTTAAAACAAAAGTTAGAACAATACTTCATTGTTACATATTTTTTAGAAAAAGAAATTTAAGCCTACAACTCTATTCCTAGAATTCAGTATGTAGTAATTATAATGAAATAATTGCTAGGCTTGAGCCTAGATCAGGGGTGAAATCCAGCAGGTTCTGACAGATTCTGGAGAACTGGTAGCGGAAATGTTTAGTAATTCAGAGAACCAGCAAACACCATCTCTGGCTGATCCCAGAGTGGGGTGGGAATGGAGATTTTGCAGTATCCTTCCTCCAGGAATGGGGAGGGAATGGGGATTTTGCATTATGCTTCCTGTGCCACGCCCACCAAACACGCCCATCAAGCTACACCATGCGAACTAAGCTACCTCCATAAAACTGGTAGTAAAATTTTTTGATTTCACCACTGACCTAGATGAACCAATAATTTTTACTGAACAATTAATTAGTAGGTAAACTAGTCAGTTAGAAGCTGAGCATCTACCTCAAGAACCAGTAGAGAAAAAAATAAATAAATAAAACCTCTGTCACATTTCATCCTGCTGTAGAAAATTCAGAGGTCAAAATGCAGCCAAGAGCACCAATCCTGCTCTAACTAATTCTTTACTATTCACAGATTGTTTATTTCAAACTGCCTTCTTACTTCTCTCTCTGCCTAGCCAAGCCTGAACATTTTGACTTGGAGTCCTCTTCAACTCTGGTATCTATCATTGCTACCCCCCTGACTGACTCAGATCTATCATTGCTACCCCCCTGACTGATTTGTTTAACAAATCCCTGTTAACAGGAGATGTTCCTGAGGATTGGAGAATGGCCAGTGTTGTGCCTATCCACAAGAAGGGCAGTAGAGAAGAAGCTGGTAACTACAGGCCAGTTAGCTTGACATCAGTTGTAGTTAAAATGATGGAGACTCTACTCAAAAAGAGGATAAATCAGCATCTAAAAAACAATAACTTATTGGACCCAAATCAGCATGGCTTTACTGAAGGCAAATCGTGTCAGACTAATCTCATTGAGTTCTTTGACTATGTCACAAAGGTGTTGGATCAAGGTGGTGCCGTGGATATTGCCTATCTGGACTTCAGCAAAGCCTTTGATACGGTTCCACATAAAGAGCTGATAGATAAATTAGTGAAGATTGGACTTAATCCCTGGATAGTTCAGTGGATTTCAAGCTGGCTGAAGCATAGACATCAGAGAGTTATTGTTAATGGCGAGTATTCTGAGCAGAGTCAGGTTACAAGCGGTGTGCCACAAGGGTCTGTTCTGGGTCCTATTCTTTTTAATATGTTTGTGAGTGACATAGGGGAAGGTTTGGTAGGGAAGGTTTGCCTATTTGCCGATGACTCTAAAGTGTGCAATAGGGTTGATATTCCTGGAGGGGTCTGTAATATGGTAAATGATTTAGCGTTACTAGATAAATGGTCAAAGCAATGGAAACTGCAGTTTAATGTTTCCAAATGTAAAATAATGCACTTGGGGAAAAGGAATCCTAAATCTGAGTATTGCATTGGCAGTTCTGTGTTAGCAAAAACTTCAGAAGAGAAGGATTTAGGGGTAGTGATTTCTGACAGTCTCAAAATGGGTGAACAGTGTGGTCGGGCGGTAGGAAAGGCAAGTAGGATGCTTGGCTGCATAGCTAGGGGTATAACAAGCAGGAAGAGGGAGATTGTGATCCCCTTATATAGAGCGCTGGTGAGACCACATTTGGAGTACTGTGTTCAGTTCTGGAGACCTCACCTACAAAAAGATATTGACAAAATTGAACGGGTCCAAAGACGGGCTACAAGAATGGTGGAAGGTCTTAAGTATAAAACGTATCAGGAAAGACTGAATGAACTCAATCTGTATAGTCTGGAAGACAGAAGAAAAAGGGGGGACATGATCGAAACATTTAAATATGTTAAAGGGTTAAATAGGGTTCAGGAGGGAAGTGTTTTTAACAGGAAAGTGAACACAAGAACAAGGGGACACAATCTGAAGTTAGTTGGGGGAAAGATCAAAGGCAACATGAGAAAATATTATTTTACTGAAAGAGTAGTAGATCCTTGGAACAAACTTCCAGCAGACGTGGTTGGGAAATCCACAGTAACTGAATTTAAACATGCCTGGGATAAACATATATCCATCCTAAGATAAAATACAGGAAATAGTAAAAGGGCAGACTAGATGGACCAAGAGGTCTTTTTCTGCCGTCAGTCTTCTATGTTTCTATGTTTCTAGGTAAGCATAAAACGTATCAGGAAAGACTTAATGAACTCAATCTGTATAGTCTGGAGGACAGAAGGAAAAGGGGGGACATGATCGAAACATTTAAATATGTTAAAGGGTTAAATAAGGTCCAGGAGGGAAGTGTTTTTAATAGGAAAGTGAACACAAGAACAAGGGGACACAATCTGAAGTTAGTTGGGGGAAAGATCAAAAGCAATGTGAGAAAATATTATTTCACTGAAAGAGTAGTAGATCCTTGGAACTAACTTGGAACAAACTTCCAGCAGACATGGTTGATAAATCCACAGTAACTGAATTTAAACATGCCTGGGATAAAAATATATCCATCCTAAGATAAAATACAGAAAATAGTATAAGGGCAGACTAGATGGACCATGAGGTCTTTTTTTGCCTTCAGACTTCTATGTTTCTATGTTTCTATTAGATTAAGGCATCTTCAATTTAAGATACCCAGGAGCAGAATATAAACTTTCCCCTTCTTCTCAGTGTGATGACACAACTTTCTCCCTTTATTTGCATTGGTTGTTGAAATTTACTACTCTTATACTTGTAAGATTCTGTTAATGTAGGCTAGCAATCCTGGTTGTGTTTATTACATGAACTACATTGCAAAGTTCACAACAATCTTGCAAATCTTAAAGTACTCCACCCTTTGTTCATTTTTACTCTTCTGAAAGCTAGGGAGGATGCCTTCTGAGATACTTTCGCCATCCTTCCTCCTTCAGGCTCAGATTTTTAAAATCAAAGTTATCTAGGCTATAGCTCTTCCTCCTGCCTCCGGAGACATTCTCATATGCATTACGGCCATGGGCTGATGGATGCTTGCCATGAACCTTTGTACAATAAACAGACTAATTAGGATGCTCTCCTCTGGGCTCTTTATGGATAAGGGTGATTTCTGGCACGTAGTTAGAGGCCTTCCCACTAATCTTGTAAGCAGTTGTTGGGTGCTGGTTGTTGGCAGTTGCAAGATTGCCCCCTCATGTCCTCTTTCTGTTGAGTCAAGGATGGGTTGCTTCCCATTTTATTGAGGATTTCCAAGATAAGAAGTGGCAAATGAAATACCTGGAATATCATGGAGTAAAGTGGGACACCAAACTGACAAGCCATGGGTATGAGGAAGCACATTTATTTCTCTTCCTTTATTATGTGGGAAGTTTTTTTTATTTAATATTTTTATTGATTTTTTAAAATATGAACACACACACTACATAAAACAGGTGCTCTGTGAATAGTGCCCACCACCAGACAAGCATTCACGCCCCACCACCAAATCGGGGGTGTTTCTTGCATATACCATTTTAACCCAAGAGCAAAATATCTTTTTACATATTATAAAGTGATTCTGGTTTGTTTCTTATAGCTTGGTTTCGGATTCTACTCACCATGTATTGTCTTACCTTGTCCCATCGTCCCATCAGTTGTCGCAAGTCAGTTTCATTGACCAAATTCATCCTTTTGTCTATAATCTTAAAATGAATGTGGTCCACCATGTATCGGTACCAATTTTGCATTGTCCATTTTGTCGCATCCTTCCAACCCAGGACTATTACTGCCTGAGTGCTTTCTATCACTGCTTGTTTTATTTCTCTAAATTCTCCCATTTCATTACTTTTGACTAATACTGCCATTTCCTTAGTGATTATCCATCCTATATTTAACATCCTATTAATATCCTTTTGCACTTTTTGCCAAAAATTCTGCACTACTGGGCATTCCCAAAACATATGCATGAACACTCCTTTATCTTGGCACCCATGCCAACAGATACATTTAACATTCTGCTGAAAATATGCAAGTTGAACGGGTGTGTAATACCACTTATGTAATATTTTCCTTCTCATTTTCCTAACCCTTGTATTCTTAGTTTTCCTTATATTCTCCACTATATTTTTCATCTCTTGCACCTCTACTTGTATCTCACTTTGCCACCATTTAGTCAATCCTTGGATCACATCCCCATTTGACTGCATTAACATTTTATATATATTACTTGCTTGCGCCTTGGTACCCTCACTTTTATTATTTTCTCTAAATCTATCTCCTCCCTAAATAGTGCTTCTTTATTCTCCCTTTCATTCAGATATTTACATATTGCATTTGTTTGTAGCCATCTTCCCTTACCCAACCACCATTCTATACGATTTCTACTTGGCCTCCCATCCTTCTCATATAACTGTTCTATCTTAATTATCCCTCTTCCTTTCAACTCTCCTATAACCCTATTTAGATTTGTTTCGTTATCTCTATTTATGTGGGAAGTTAATAGCCAATATTTTTGCTTATCACTACTCCCTTATTGGCTGATGTGACCACTTATCCCAGCACTTTACCAAAGAAGTTGCTGAGATTAACAAAACTCTTATTTTTAATAGGAAAGTGAACACAAGAACAAGGGGCCACAATCTGAGGTTAGTTGGGGGAAAAATCAGAAGCAACGTGAGAAAATATTATTTTACTGAAAGAGTAGTAGATGCTTGGAACAAACTTCCAGCATATGTGGTTGGTAAATCCACAGTAACTGAATTTAAACATGCCTGGGATAAACATCCATCCTAAGATAAAATACAGGAAATAGTATAAGGGCAGACTAGATGGATCATGAGGTATTTTTCTGCCGTCCATCTTCTATGTTTCTATATAAGTAAATTAGAATGTTAGGTAGGTGGGTAGATATGGATGACAACCATTTGTGCAAAGGAAAAACTGGTTACTTTCATTCTTGATGTGTTCTGTCAAAACTGGGCCAGATTTCTCCAGATGCAAAGGGGAATTTTGAAAAAAAGAGTTTACCCAAATACTGCTATGATAGGCATGGTCAATCACACAACACCTTTACCTGAAGGCGAACTAGTATCACACACTGGATTCATCTATCTCAGTACAATCTTCACAAGAACCAAAGGCATTGCTACAAAAATATGATGCTCTAGAGCAGTAGTTCTCAACCTTTCCAATGCCGTGACCCCTTAATACAGTTCCTCATGTTGTGGTGACCCCCAACCATAAGTCTAGTGCCAATTCTCCCAACAGAGCTTTAAGCTGATTGGCAGGAAGGTCAGAGGGACACCCCCACTGTAAATGCCTGATTGATCGATTGTAAAAATATGTTCCAAGGTGCCAGAATAGAAGCTTTAGTTCCTAACACCATGGGAAATTTGTCTTTTTCCATGCTCTTAGGTGACCGCTGTGAAACAGTCATTTGACCCCCAAAGGGGTCCAGATGTAAGCTGGTACTTGACTTTAGAGCCTAACAGCTTCCTATTTCACATTTTATTAAAATACTCTTTTAAAAAGTCCTTTAGAAATGATCAACAATCCTCATAAGCATCAAAGGAGGTAGGACTCTTTCACTGGTTCTCATGGCAGTAGGTTGCCTGTTTTTGATTATTACCGAATTCTAGCTCAGATAATTCTAGTTCTTTTGAACTTCTATAAAATCAACTTTTCACCAGTCTTGGGAAGGAGATACTCTATACCAGTGATGGCGAACCCATGGCACGCGTGCCACAGGTGGCATGTGGAGCCATATCTGCCGGCATGTGAGCCATTGCCCTAGCTCAGCTCCAACACTCATATGCATGCTGGTCAGCTGATTTGGGGCTCACATGGAGGTTCTGGGAGGGAGTTTTTGGCTTCCGGAGGACCTCTTGTTTTCACCCTGCCCAGGCATTGAATTATAGGTGTGGGCACTCGTGCCTGTGCAATAGCACACGCACTTTCGGCACCCGAGGAAGAAACGGTTCGCCATCACTGCCCTATACTATACAGTGATCCCTCGATTTTTGCGGGTTCAAACTTCGCGAAACGGCTATACCACGGTTTTTCAAAAAATATTAATTAAAAAATACTCCACGGTTTTTTTTCTATACCACAGTTTTTTCCACCCGATGACGTCATACGTCATCATCAAGAGTCACTTCTCTCTCTCTTTCTCTTTCTTTCCTGTCATTCTCTGCTTCAATCATTTTCTCATTTCTCTTTTTTTCTCCTCTTTTCTATTTCTCTCTCTCTCTACCTTCCACTCTCCCCCCTCTTGCTCTCTCTATCTCTCTCTTTCTCCCTCTCTCTCTCCCTCTCTGTGAGAACGCCTTCCCCGCCTCTCCTGCAGCCCCCTCGCTGATAGTTGGGACGAAAGCGCTCTCAGCTAAGGGACTGTGAGAGGGGCGGGGCAGGCATTCTCAAAGCGCTCAGAGCGGCTAGCAGCTGAATGAGGAGGATGAGAAGCCGTAGCCGCCAGCACTGCTGCAGGAGGACCCGTGTCCCAAGAAAGCCAGTGAGAGGGGCAGATCGGGTGGGCGGGGGGTAGCGGCGAGGGGGCCGGAAGCGCTGGGGGGGGGCAGGGGCAGCCGACATTCAAAACAATCTTTGCCAGCCTCCGCACTTTCGTCGCTCCCCGCTCCCAACTTCAAGCCCGGCTTCTTGTGTTGCCTTGAAAAAGGGTGCATGGGGGTAGTTTTTGGCTGTCCATAGCCAAAAATGGTGTTTTTACTTCCGCACCACTATTTCGCGGAAATTCGACTTTCGCGGGCGGTCTTGGAACGCAACCCCCACGAAAATTGAGGGAACACTGTATATGTTAATAGATCGAATATTTCATAACTCAACTAGAGTGACCATTGCTCTACTTAACTGAAAATCAAGAGCATCAAACTTTAGAAAATTAGTTCCCCATAATAAAAATGCATTCGTCTATTACGTAAATTCAAGGAAAAAGGAGAACATATAGGCCTAGTTCTCCTCAATTTGACAGCAGTTGTTTTCCCAAATAGTTACTTTTGTAATAAGCCTAACTTCCTCCGCCTTTCCTACTTTTGGACTTAATTTGATTGCTGTTTGGAATTGTATTCATGTGTCTGAAGTACAAGCTGTTCTCTATCGTCCACGTGCTGTGAATCGGGCTGACAACAGCCTTATACTTCCAGGTTGAGATTTTCGAAGAACTTCTTTTCCTCCTTCATTCCAAGATCATTTCTAGGGCGGCTCTATCTGTTGCCATAGGCCTAGTAAGTCAGAGGGAATCTACCCAGTGGTTCAGTTTGGGAGACAGCAGACAAAAACCCCTGATGTTGGAAAATATTTAGATTTTAAGATAGCTAGTAATAGCCAAGTTACACAGATGTCAGAGAAACCATAAGTAAGGTTAGGAACATGTCAGGAACTGCTGAGCACTGATACTGATAAGTAAAGTCACTGTCGATCAGTGATGGCAAACCTTGCTTTCCTCAGGTGCCGAAAGCGCGTGTACGTGTGCTATTGTGCATGCGCGAGTGCCCACACCTATAATTCAATCCCTGGAGATGGTGAAAATGGCCTCCCCCCACCCAGAGGCCTGAAACTTCATTTCCCAAACTCTGTGGGGCTGTAGGCCCATTTTTTGCCCCGCCTAGGCTCCAGAGGCAAAAATGCCCTCCCCCATTCACTTGGAGACTCTCCAGAAGCTGAAAATGCCCTCCCAGAGCCTCTGGGCGAGCCGAAAATCAGCTGGCTGGCACGCACATGCATATTGGAACTGAGCTTGGGTAATGGCTCGTGTGCCAGCAGATATGGCTCCACGTGCCACCTATGGCACCTGTGCCATAGGTTCGTCATCACTGCTGTAGATGATCAATCAAGCGTTCCATACAAGCCTGCCAGTAAGATAAAGGAGTGTTTATGCATATGTTTTGGGAATGCCCGATAGTGCAGGAATTTTGGCAAAAAGTGAAAGAGAATATCAATAGAATGCTAAATATACAATGGACAATCACTAAGGAAATGGCAGTACTAGTTAAAAGAAATGCGATGGGAGAATTTAGAGAAATAAAACAAGCAGCAATAGAAAGCACTCAGGCAGTAATAGTTTTGGGTTGGAAGGATGCGACAAAGTGGACAATGAAAAATTGGTACAGTGGAACCCCGACTTACGAAATTAATTGGTTCCGGAAGGAGGCTCGCACGTCGAAAAGCTCGTATGTCGAAACATTGTTTCCCATAGGAAACAATGTAAAAGCGATTAATGCGTGCAAGCCCGAGGGCTGAGGGGAAAAGACGTCGGCTGAAGCGGGGAAGTTCGCCAGGAGTCAGCAAAGAAGCCGCGCGTGTGTTTTAAAAGATCGGAGCCGGCATGGGGAGGCTTTCAATCAGCCCCCGAGCCCCCAACCCGGGCTCGGGGGCTGATTGAAAGCCTCCCCATGCCGGCTCCGATGTTTTAAAACACACGCGCGGCTTCTTTGCTGACTCCTGGCGAACTTCCCCGCTTTAGGAGTCAGCGAAGAAGCCGCACGTGTGTTTTAAAACATCGGAGCCGGCATGGGGAGGCTTTCAATCAGCCCCCGAGCCCCCAACCCGGACTCGGGGGCTGATTGAAAGCCTCCCCATGCCGGCTCCGATGTTTTAAAACACACGCGCGGCTTCTTTGCTGACTCCTGGCGAACTTCCCCGCTTTAGGAGTCAGCGAAGAAGCCGCGCGTGTGTTTTAAAACATCGGAGCCGGCATGGGGAGGCTTTCAATCAGCCCCCGAGCCCCCAACCCGGACTCGGGGGTTGATTGAAAGCCTCCCCATGCCGGCTCCGATGTTTTAAAACACACGCGCAGCTTCTTCGCTGACTCCTAAAGCGGGGAAGTTCGCCAGGAGTCAGCAAAGAAGCCGCGCGTGTGTTTTAAAACTTCGGAGCCGGCATGGGGAGGCTTTCAATCAGCCCCCGAGCCCCCAACCCGGACTCGGGGGTTGATTGAAAGCCTCCCCATGCCGGCTCCGATGTTTTAAAACACACGCACGGCTTCTTCGCTGACTCCTAAAGCGGGGAAGTTCGCCAGGAGTCAGCAAAGCCGCGCGTGTGTTTTAAAACATCGGAGCCGGCATGGGGAGGCTTTCAATCAGCCCCCGAGCCCCCAACCCGGACTCGGGGGTTGATTGAAAGCCTCCCCATGCCGGCTCCGATGTTTTAAAACACACGCGCAGCTTCTTCGCTGACTCCTAAAGCGGGGAAGTTCGCCAGGAGTCAGCAAAGAAGCCGCGCGTGTGTTTTAAAACTTCGGAGCCGGCATGGGGAGGCTTTCAATCAGCCTCCGAGCCCCCAACCCGGACTCGGGGGTTGATTGAAAGCCTCCCCATGCTGGCTCCGATGTTTTAAAACACACGCGCGGCTTCTTCGCTGACTCCTAAAGCGGGGAAGTTCGCCAGGAGTCAGCAAAGAAGCCGTGCGTGTGTTTTAAAACATCGGAGCCGGCGTGGGGAGGCTTTCAATCAGCCCTCGAGCCCCCAACCCAGACTCGGGGGTTGATTGAAAGCCTCCCCATGCCGGCTCCGATCTTTTAAAACACACGCGCGGCTTCTTTGCTGACTCCTGGCGAACTTCCCCGCTTTAGGAGTCAGCGGAAAAGCCGCGCGTGTGTTCTAAAAGATCGGAGCCAGCCTGGGGAAGCTTTCCATGCTGGCTCCGATCTTTCAAAACCGGCGCGTGGCTTCTTTGCTGCTCCTAAAGCGGGGACGGCCCCCCCCACCCCCAAGCAGAAGCCAAGGACCCCCCCCACCCCCAAGCAGAAGCCAAGCGAATGCTTACCAAGTGGGATACTACGAGCAGAGAGGAGCCGGGCGCTTCCTTGCCTTCCTTCCTTCGCCGAAAGAGTCAGGGAGGCGTGGCTCGTATCCCGGATGTGAGCTCGGGAGGCGAACGGAAATGACGCTCCCTCCCAAGCTCTTATCTCGAGTTGCTCGCAAGTAGAGCTGCTCGTATGTTGAGGTTCCACTGTATAGGTACATGGTGGACCATATTCGATTTGAAATTATGGATAAAAGGATAAACTCGGATAATGAAACTGAATTGGGACAACTGATGGGACGGTGGGACAAGGTAAGACGATATATGATGAACAGAATCTGAGACCAAGCTACAAGAAATAAATTGGAATCACTCTATAATATGTAAATAGATATATTGCTCTTGGGTCAAGTGGATTATATAAGAACCACCCCCGATTTGGTGGTGGGGTATGTGTGTGTGTCTGGGTGGTGGGCACATTTCACTATGCACTGTTTTATGTTGTGTGTATATTAAACTTGTTAAAAATTAATAAAAACAAAATAGAAAAAAAAACAAGGCATGCCAGTATTTATTTTTCTTTAAAAGGTTTTTAAAATGTCCCTAATCCCCACGGATACAATGCAGTATTCAGTAAGTATGGCTAAATAAGTCTTTGCCTCTAATCTTCTCCTCTTTATACTTTGCTCTTTGTGATCTTCCCCAGGGTTAAATGTAGACTGTTAAGGTCCTCAGAGCAAGCATATTCTTTTGGCATATAGAATGGTATTATAATAATTAATAGTTTTTAATGTTTACCCAGAAATAAGCTCCATTGTGCTCAATAGAATGAAAGGTAAATAGGCTTATACTGCAGTCGTACACACATTTTGGGCAAAACTTAGAAGAACTGAATTTTTCTGCCTGCATGACCTCATAGCAAAATACAGTTATACAGTCGGATGGAGCCAGTTATTCCTGTTCCGAGTAGAAATTCAAATTAAAACACTCTCAACAAATAACAGTCTAGCTTCCACTTGAACACATCTTGTGAAGAGGAATCCATTGTTTTTCTGGGTAATTGGCAGTTCAAATGGTTTTATTATTAGGTCATTATTTTCTAACATTCAACTGGAATCTTCCTTCTTATAACAAATGTCCCTCCTTGCATGTTATTTATGAGAAAATGGATTACAGGTCTTGACTTTCTTCTCCAGGATATTCTTTCAGGTATTTCAAAAGTGCTTTTTCTACTTTGCCTCTAACTACACTTCTCAGTGCTAACTACACTGCTCAAAAAAAATAAAGGGAACACATAAACAACACAATATAACTCCAAGTACATCAAGCTTCTGTGAAATCAAACTGTCCACTTAGGGAGCAACACTGATTGACAATCAATTCCACATGCTGTTGTGCACATTCAACTTTGTACAGAACAAAGTATTCAATGAAAATAATTCATTCGTTCAGATCTAGGATGTGTTCTTTGAGTGTTCCCTTTATTTTTTTCGAGCAGTATATATTCAGCTCCTTCATAGGACTCTTTGAATCTTAAAATCTTTCTTCATAGATCTGAATTTCTAAGCTCCCTAGTAAATTCTTTAAGTAGTAAATTTCTTTACTACAGTACTTACTCTTCTAATCATCTTTATTGCCCTTCTCTGAAGCTATTACATCTTGGCTATATCCTCAAGCTAGTGCCATGAACTGCCCACAATGCTGAGCTTAGGTGAGATAGTTTCCCATGATTTGGAAACCAAATTGAACCTGCTGAATCGGGCTAAAATTGCATTTCTCCATTCTGCAGTTATCTCACAATGCTGAGTTAGTCAGGCCTGCTGTTAGTTACTAATCTAAAATACTTTAACAACTACTTCTACCAAATCATACATCCCCATCCTATACTTCCCCACTGAATTCTATTTCTTTATTGAAGAACTTTGCATTTGTCTCTTAAGTTGCCATCTGTAATTTTCTGTCATTTCTCTAAGCTGTCAAGATCCACTTGAATCTTATTTTTATCTTCCAAGATATTACTTATTCTGTCTATATTTCATAAGAATTCCTTCTACCTCAACCTAATAGAAATGATGACAAATAATAAGTAGGGTGCTAGTTATTGTACCCCACTTAATATCTTATTCCAGTTCGATGTGCAATATTGATGAACATTTTTGAATATTTATAAATAACTTGAGTATCAGTATTCTATGAGATATCTGACACTTCGATGACATCAGATTTATTTCATGTGGTCAACATTTCCCTAGAAGCTATCCATTCAAAGAACCTGAAATCAGGTTAGTTTGTCAAGATCTATTCTTGATAAATCCATGCTGGTTACAGAGAAAACAGGCTGCTTTCAAGAGGCTTATACAGCAATATTTTTCTGGTCTAACTTTACAGACTTCTCAAATATTGATATCAGATGAAGAGTATCGTTTTTCTCCAAATTTTCCTTTCTCCTTCCTTTTGAAGATACAGATTTCTTCTTCCAATCACCTGGCATTACCAGTTCCCCTGCATTTTTCAAATATAATACATAGAGGGTTGTTGGGATCATGAAAATGCTCCTTCTTTATCTAGCTCTGGAGAGATTTAATTTAACCCAGATAAGATCTGAGCATGGTTCTGCTAACCTCCGGCTTTAGAATTGGTTCATCTTGCCTTTATGGTTTTTTAGGTGAAATGTACCCTTTTTGTTGGAGCAAAGTAAAATAATTGAGTTCAGTAATTCTTCCTTTTTATCATTGCCTGCTAGCATTCTTCTCTCATCATTGAGCAGCTGATATAGATTCTTTCCATTTGTTTAATTTTTAATTCACTCATTAAATAAAAAATTACACCATTACATTATTTTTTTAAAAAGCTTTAATATATAGAAATAAAGGAAAAAATGCAGAACCGAAACAAACTGGAAACAATGTAGTTGAAGTATACAACCCCCTTTTCCAGCAATTACCATAGGAAGTATCATTTTTTTAAAAAAATGCAATAAATAAATATGAATACATATGAAATAAATATGGCATATATTAGTGTGTACTATATACAGTGATACCTCATCTTACGAACGCCTCAATCACATGAAATTTTCGTGATACGAACCTGGGATTTACGATTTGTTCGCCCCGTCTTAAGAACCATTTCTGTCTTATGAACCTGAGCCCGCTGTCTTACTGCGTGTGCGCTCTCTGACTGCCACAGGGATTTCCCTCCCTTGTGACTGTCAGAGCTGGGATTTCCCATTTGACTGCCGCCCTTGCCGGGATTCCGTGAGGTGCGGGGTAGAGCCGGCCTGAACGTGGAGCCAGCTTAGGAGCCGCCGCCTGCTCAGAGGACAAGCCGCTATGGCCACCGCTTCCTTCGGAGCCGTGCCGGGTTCTGAAGCAGCACAAAGCTCTCCCCTGCCTCCAAGGGGAGGGCGACCATGTTCAGACACTGGAGTCCCCCTCACCCACCTCTGGCCCCCTCACGCCCCTGGCTTCACGCCGCTGCCCACTGCATGCTCGCCCGCCCTATCATCTACTCCTCCTGCTGCCGCCTTCCTCAAGGAGCCTTCCGACCGCAGAGGAAGCGGGGAGATCTTTGTGCTGCTTTGGAGCCTCACGCGGCTCCGAAGGAAAGGGTGGCCACAGCAGCAGTGACAACTGCAGCTTCTCTTCCTCTTCCTCTCCTACCTCCTGCGGCCACCTTCCTCAAGAAGCCTCCCGTCCGCAGAGGAGGCAGGATAGCTTTGCGCCGCTTCGGAGCCCGTTTCTTTCCTGCTGCCACTATCTCCTTGAAGGTTTTCCTGAGGAAGCGCTGCGCTGGGCTCCAAAGTGGCGCAAAGTTCTCCCTGCCTCCTCTGTGGCTCCTTGGGGAAGGTGGCCGCAGAGGAGGCAGGGAGAACTTTGCGCTGCTTCAAAGCCCGGGCGGCTCCGAAGAAAAAGGGGGCTGCAGCGACGAGGGCTGCTGCAGCTTATCCTCCTCTTCCTCCTCCTGTGGCCGCCCTTCCCCAAGGACCCCCCTCTGCCCCCCCATGCTCGCCCATCCTATCCACCTCTCTTTCCTCCTTCTCCTCCTGCAGATGCCTTCCCCAAGGATCCTCCCGTCTGCAGAGGAAGCAGGGAGAGCTTTGTGCCACTTCAGAGCCCGGAGGAGGAAGAGGAGGAGAAACCACAGTTTTTACCACTGCTGTGGCCACACTTTCCTTCGGAGCCCGGCACAAAGCTCTCCCCGCCTCCTGTGCAGCCGGAAGGCTCCTTGGGGAAGGCGGCCGCAGGAGGAGGAGGTGGAGAAAGCCAGAGATTGGCGGATAGGGCGAGTGAGCGTGTGGGGTGCAGCGGCTGGGCTCCTTGGGGCAGACAGCCTCAGGAGGTGGAGGAGGAAGAGCAGGAGAATCCGCAGCTGTCACCGCCGCTGCAGCCACCCTTTCCTTTGGAGCTGCGTGAGGCTCCAAAGCAGCACTTTCTTGGCCACTTTCCCCAAGAAGCCTCCCATCCACAGAGGAGGTGGGGATAGCTTTGTGCCGCTTCGGAGCCCGGAGGAGGAAGAGAAACCACAGCTGTTACCACTGCTGTGGCCACACTTTCCTTCGGAGCCCGGCACAAAGCTCTCCCCGCCTCCTGTGCAGCCGGAAGGCTCCTTGGGGAAGGCGGCCGCAGGAGGAGGAGGTGGAGAAAGCCAGAGACGGGCGGATAGGGCATGCGAGCATGCGTGGGCAGTGGCGGGGCTTCTTGGGAAAGGCAGCCGCAGGAGGTGGAGGAGGGAGAGGAGAAGCCGCAGCTGTCACCATCGCTGTGGCCACCCTTTCCTTCAGAGCCGCGCCGGGCTCCAAAGCAACGCAAAGCTATCCCCACCTCCTCTGCGTCCAGGAGACTCCTTGGGGAAGGTGGCCGCAGAGGAGGCAGGGAGAACTTCGCGCCACTTTGGAGCCCGGCGCAGCGCTTCGCCAGGAAAACTTTTAAGGAGAGTGGGAGCCCCACCAGTTGACAAGCCGCAAGGCAGGTTCTTGCGGGTGTCAATCCACACACGAGGCTCCCTCCAAGCAGCCTGCACTGTCCCCCACCCCACCCCATCCACCCCCTGCCCCTGAACAAGGACCCGAATGCCGGCAGTAATGAGGAAAACTGGGTGAGTCCTGGGCTTGCACGCATTATTCGCTTTCCCATTGATTCCTATGGGAAACATTGTTTCATCTTACGCACTTTTCACCTTACACAACCTCGTCCCAGAACCAATTAAGTTCGTAAGATGGGGTATTACTGTATTTGCCTTGCGTTGCATAGGTGTTTATATATGCACACATTACAAATGCCAAAGATATATGTGTTACTTGGAGTCAGATGACCAGAGTGTTTAGATTGGAACAGCAAATTTCTCAGCTGCTACTCAACTGTGTTCCATGTTGCTTTTCCAAAATGTCCCAAAGGTACTTTTCCAAAAGGCAACTTTTCCCCTTGAAAATGTTTCTCTTATCATCTGTTCTGCCGGGCTCTATGGTATGAGTCTCCCGAAAATTCAAGGGTACAAATTTCAGACACACACACACACACACACTTGAAAGTTCAAAAACAATGTTCTTTATCACAAAAATTCAAAAGAAACAAAGCACCCTTTTTGTATTGCAAAGAGCACTCGTCCCAAAACAACCTGGCAGTCTGTACAATCCCCTTAATCAGTCCTTAAGTACTTAGCTAGCAGCTGTGAAGGAACGTCACAGCCCTCCTTCTTCCACGAAGTGAAACACACACACTTTGCTGTGCTTTGGTTTCAAAGGCGTGAAAAATCAACAAACAAATCCGGAAACTGCAAGGCACGGTCCTGAAGAACAACAATCAGATAATCTTCCACAACGGCCAAGCCAGCACGCTGCTATTTATATCAACAGCTCTAATTACTGGAGCCCCACCCAAACACAGGTGGCCTCTCTTATCTCCTGTAATAATTCTTCAATTGATCTCTTTGATGCATAATTCTGCGCATGCGTGGGTGTAACACTTCCTCATCCGAATTGACCGAAGATAATGGAGATTGGCTTCCTGGGCTGTGTGCCAAGCCCCCCTCTTCCAAGTCACCCCCACCTTCTTCTTCATCCGAGGAAACTGCACTACCTGACTCTGTCGGCAATAAAACAAGGCCTATGACATGTTGATGTTTCCCCTGCATCCATCTCCACATTCCTTGGGGCAGGAGCTGGGCTAGAGCCAACCACAACATCATCCAAGAAGCTTCTTCAATTCTGGAGAATGAACTAAGGAAGCTTCTTGGATGAGAAGTGAAACATTATCAAGGTAAAAGAAATGCCTTTTGAAAAAGCACCTTTGGGACAACCATGACCTGGATCATTGACATTCTTCATAGATATTCTTCCATAGAAACACATTCTGGATTTTTCCCCCTCCTCTGCAGTCAATGGCTTATTTTCAGAGTCCACATTTCTTTTGTTGTCTTCTTCTGCCATATCTAATTCCTTTCACTCCGTGGTTTTCAGAAAGTTATCCTACTGATAGACAGAAAGACAGAGATAATAAACAAATGTGATCTCTCTCCAACATTCCAAGGAAGTGGAAAGGACAACAAAATAGAGAAGGCATGCAGAATATGCTTCTAGGATTATTTCCAAATCCTTTACCACAGTGGACATTGGAGTCATCTGTATTTTTTTAAACATAAGAACATAAGCATTGCCTCGGAACCGTGGCCTATTTAGTCCAGTGGGGGCCAACCAATTGCACAATGAATGTCAGATGGCATTAAAGCTAATAGCAATTTACCCCCATGATCTCCAGGAAATGGTCCAATCCTGCCCACCCCCCCCTTTTTTTTTTGGTTAAGTCAGAGGTACTGGCATCCAACTCTAGCACCAGATTCTTTAGGTAACAAAGTAGTGTATTGCTTCTCTGTGTGTGAGAGATGGAAGGAAAGAGGAAGATTTACTTATTAAACGGATATGCTGCCCCTCTCTGCATATGGCTTGCCTCTAATGCACAGCTAACCAGGGTGCAAAAGTGTTGCCACTTCACTGTGGATTGTCTCTCCTATATCTCATGTATCTTTTCCCTATCTCATATATATCCCATATATCTTTTCTATACCCATATCTTTTCTTCTATTCTCTCATTGATATATTTTATTCCTATATTCTCTCCTTTTTCTTTCTCTAATATATTTTACTTGAAGGTATCCTCTATTACCTTCATTGTGTATTGGTCATAATAAGTAAGTAAGTAAGTAAGTAAGTAAGTAAGTAAGTAAGTAAGTAAGTAAGTAAGTAAGTAAGTAAGTAAATATGACAATGGAGGAAAACTGGGAGTAGGACTGAGACGTCAGCATAAGGGTGTCAAACGCAAGGCTGGATCCAGCCCTCAGGGTGCTTAGATGGGCCCGTGGGCCTGCCCCAGAAACAGTGAAGGACCGGTCCATTATGCCTCTGCAAGTGGAAATGGAGTTTGAGAGTGTGACACGCAGTCCCGGGCTTCATTTTTGGCTGTGATGGCATCCTCCAACCTTATACCAGTGAAAATGCAACTTGGGGAGTCTGCGGCCCACCCGGGATCCTTTTTCACTGGCAGAGGGCTGGAGGCCATTGCAGCCAAAATCAAAGCCTCAATGAGTGACGTTGAGATGGCAATACACCCCTGGCCACGCCCACCAGAAATGGGTTCCTCACGGTTTGCACCGGTTCTATAGAACAGGTAGTAAACCAGTGGTGACATCACTAAGCTGATTCTGCCAGTGCCAGTACGTGGATGCTGCCATCTTTTTAAAAGTTTTTTTTGCTGGTGTTTACTTCTGCGCATGTGCAGAAGCAGACTTTTTGGCACTGTGCATGTGCCACCATTTTGTTTTTGCCTTTTTCCTCTTTTTTGCTTGTTGTTTGGCATTGCACATGCACGCGTATACTTATGCAGCATGGCCATGCAGCATGGGAGGAAATGAACCAGCAGCGAGGTAAGTTAGAACCCCTCCCTGATGCCCCCCCGCCCCCCCAAGGTGAAACAAAATCCTGATGCAGCCTTCAATAAAATCAAGTTTGACACCCCAGTGTTAGCAATATAACAAACTATGACGGCCTGCTCTAGTGGTTAAGGCACCAGGCTAGAAACCAGGAGACTGTGAGGAGTGTTAGGTAGGATTGCCCTGTTGAATTATTTTAAAAAATACTAAAGGTAGGATAAAACAAAATCTTTAAAAAATCCCATACCAAACTGCTTTTCCCAGTACCGTACTTTCCTCCGGGAATCTTTTCCTCTTCATTTTCAGCCAGATCTGGGGTCAATTTTGACCTTGCTATTTATTTTGCTGGCTTTCAGACCACACCAACTTTGATCCTGTTGTGTTCAATTTGGGGAGACTTATCCTGCTGATAGATTATTCGTGATCTTCATGATTTCTTCCCAACATTAGCTGTACTGAAAATACTACAAAAGGGGGAGAAAAAGAAAAGGTTACTGTAGGGTTTCCTGCCCAAGCAGGGGGTTGGACTAGAAGACCTACAAGGTCCCTTCCAACTATTATAATTATAATTATAATATTATATTATATTATAGAACAATATTATAGTTGTTGTTGTTGTTGTTGTTATTATTATTATTATTATTATTATTATTATTATTATTATTATTATTAAAATTGTGAGCCACTCCGAGTCCACGGAGAGGAGCGGCATACAAATCTAATAAATTATTATTATTATTATTATTATTATTATTATTATTATTATTATTATTATTCCTTGGTTAAATTAAGTAGTATTGATCAGTCTTTTCATTACATCCATAAAAAGCCAGTTTGCAGGCATGGCAGGAATACATATCAATCCAAGATTATAGCAGTGTCTTTGCATTATAAAGCAGTAAAATCTGAAATGTCTTTAAATGATTTAGGTCTCCTGTTTGAGCAGGGAGTTGGAGTAGAAAAACTCCCTCCCAATTATGTTATTATAGTAATATTATTCTGTTCTGTTATTATCATCATTTTCTTTCCACTTCATACTTGATAGATCCATCGTTGTCTCATTCACATCTTAAAATATATTTACTCTTTGCAAAATATTAAGGAACTTATGGTTATGAAACCAAAATGGGACCATAGTGTGGCAAGTGCATAGAATATGCACAAGAATTGCACCCCATTTCTATTTCCAGTATAAGTGAGCCCTTTTAAAACATCTTCTGAATTGTCCAATAAATATGAGAAAACATTTTTTGATTTAATGTCATTTTAAAATAATAGGAAATAAACATCAGTCAAGACTTTAATCCCTGTTTGTTATTATAAGGAATTCCAATTTTTTATTCCAAAATTCTTGCAAATACCATGTCCATTTTAACATTACTTTTTAATTTGGAATAATCCTGAACATATTTCAGTGCTTACAGTAGTCAGGAGTTTTAGATCCTGCTAATGCATTTGGATTAACCTCTAAAATCAAAAGTTGTTTTGATTGGATATATTACAATCCCTTAATCTTAGATAACCCAAAAAGATGATAATTCATTGGAGGCTTCTGACTTATCAAGTACTACTAGTTTGGATTTTCCATATACCTTATATAGAGATGTTGAGGGTTCCCCTGTGGGAGATTTAGTGGGGGGAAGAAGTAATATTTCTCCGCGATGGCTCCGATACCGTGAAACAACCAGTAATGAGTTCCAGCCAGTACGGGCCACTCTATAGAGTGGTGGCAAAAATAGAGCTGCGGGCAGGCGCACGTGCCCATGCGAGATTTGGCTTTCTGTGCATGCTCGTGAGATTTCACCAATTTTCAGCATTTTTTTGCTTCTGTGCATGCACAGAAGCAAAGAATTCACCAAAAATTGGTGAAAAGTCTCACGCGTGAGCATTCTTGTGAGATTTGGTTTCCTGCACATACACAGAAACCAAATCTCATGCACACGCCCTTCACTGGACAGGTGCACGCTTGCGCCGGTCACCAGGAGCACCCCGGTAGTGCCAACAACAGGGAACCCTTGCATGGAAACAACCTTCATCTTCTTGTAGAAATTTGTAACTTCATTTCATTCCTGCCTGATTGATTGATTGGATTTGTACGCTGCCCCTCTCCGAGGACTCGGGGCAGCTCACAACATATTAAAAAAAAACAGTATACAATATAAATATCTAAAATCCAATTAATATAACTAACCATTCTAAAAACCCTGGAACATTAAAAATCATTTGTTCACATTCGAACGACAAACATCACACTCGTTGGCCAGAGGCTAGGGTCTTTATGAACAATTCAAGGTGGCAAACGTATCTAATGCTCCCCCTTCCTCCTATTTTCCCCACAATAATCCTGTGAAGTGGGTTGGTGTATGTGCGAGAGAGATAGAGAGAGAGTGAAGGGACCAAATGTCTTCTCTTTAATATTCAGGAAGGTAAAACAAGTTCGTCAACAGAACTTCCAAAACTTAAAATCTTTGTGGGAAGGAGTTGCCTCCTTACAATGGTTTGTTATGTATGTGTTGTTTAATTTGATAGTGCGGTATAAAATAAGAAGAGAAATAAATAAATGTAATTTATTTGGTTTGATCTTTTCTTTAAAAGTGATTTATTCTAAATAGACATGCATAGAATCATGCCAAAACACAACGCAGTGTAAATCATCAATAACTATCTGACGGATACCGTTTGGTATTCCCTGTATGGTGTATATTTTAGCACATTTTGTTTAGTGACCATTTGAAGTTACAACAGCATTGAAAAACAAGTGACTTATGACCATTTTTCACATTATGACCATTGTAGCATCCCCATGGTCAGGTGGTTTACATTTGGATGCTTAAAAACTGATTCAAATTTATGATGATTGTAGTATCCCAGAGTCATGTGATTAACATTTGCAAATGTCTGGCAAGTAAAGTCAATAGGGAAGCCAGATTCACTTAACAATTGTGTTACTAACTTTACAGCAGCAGTGATTCACTTAATAAATGTAGCAAGGAAAGCTGTAAAATGGGACAAAAGTCACTTAACAAATTTCGCACTTAGCAACATAAATTTTGGAGTGATTTGTGGTTGTAAGTTGAGGATTACCAGTATATACTGTACTTTTTGGAATACTGTATAAGATTTATTTATTATTTTATTTATTAATTAGATTTGTATGCCGCCCCTCTCCGCAGACTCGGGGTGGCTAACAACAATAAAAAGACAATGTAAACAAATCTAATATTAAAAATAATCTAAAAAACCCCAATTTAAAGAACCAATCATACATACAAACATACCATATATAAATTCTATAAGCCTAGGGGGAAGGGAAAATTTCAATTCGGCCCATGCCTGACGACAGAGGTGGGTTTTGAGGAGCTTGCGAAAGGCAAGGAGGGTGGGGGCAACTCTGATATCTGGGGGGAGTTGGTTCCAGAGGGTCGGGGCCGCCACAGAGAAGGCTCTTCCCCTGGGTCCCGCCAGATGACATTGTTTAGTCGAAGGGACCCGGAGAAGGCCAACTCTGTGGGATCTAACTGGTCGCTGGGATGCACTTCTCCCCCAAAAAGTGAATGAAAATTGTGGTGTGTCTTATACACTGAATGTTGCCACCTGCTGACCCCTACTCTTCGGCTGTTTTTGACCTCTGTGCATCGCATTTTCAGCTTTTGCATGCTTCATTTTTGGCCTCCGTGCATTGCATTTTCAGCTGGTTCCAGGCAGCGGAGATCAGCGGCAGCAAATGGGCCATGCTGAATAGGCGGTGACAGCGGCAAATAGATGTCGGCAAGTGGATCATGCCGAACAAGCCGTGCAGTGGCGAACGTGCCATGCTAAACGTGCCAAAGCAGTGGTGAATGGGCCACGGCAGTGGAGAATGGGTTGCAGAAGCACCAAATGGGCTGTGGCAAATGGGACAGATGAAAAACGTAGGCACATCTTATAGTCCGGAGCATTTTATATTCCAAAAAAATAAAGGTAGATGCAAATTCTTCTGTTTTTAACTATTAAAACAGCGGAATGTAAAAATTATACATGTTATTTTAAGCTTGTGGGAAGACAGTTTGTACAAGAGAGAAAAAGACAAGAAAAGAAGAAATAAAACATAATTTTCATAATGAGAGACATCTTAATATTGCCTTATTTTCAGAAAGGCTTTGCAATGTGCACAGAACGTATCAGGCCTAAAGTCCTTCATTCTAATCATGTTGAAAACTGATCTCCAAAAATGCCCAATGCCTAGTGAAATTGCTCTGATGATTCATTTGGAGAAGATACTGAGATAATGCTAGGGTCAGATAATTCTGATTTGCGTAGAGAAGGGAATTTCCCAGGTTTTTCAGCAAATTCTTTTTCACAGATGGGAAACATTTTGTAGTCAATAAAATAAAAATATTTGACTCTTAAGGAATCTGTTAACAGGATTAGACAAGCAGTGAGCTTCAGGCTATGCAAAATTGCTGTTTTTCACGGACCTACGAAATATGATGCAAGGCGTGATGAAAAATGCACCCAATGTTTTTTTCTGGATGAACGTCAGTATTTTAAATTTGTAAGAGATGTTTCATACTGGGTATAGCTTAACACAATGCACTATTCTGAAACATGTTTATCTTGGTTTTGGCCTAAAGGACCAACCCAGGCTTAATGATTTAAAAAACTTGGCTCGTGGTTTCACATGATCTGTGAACTGAAGTGTTGTAATATAGTTTTCAAACTGTAGCCAACATAATAATAATTGTTATAATTTAATAATAACTTATTAGACTTGTATGGTTCCACATAAAGAGCTGATAGATAAATTAGTGAAGATTGGACTTAATCCCTGGATAGTTCAATGGATTTGCAGCTGGCTGAAGCATAGACATCAGAGAGTTATTGTTAATGGCGAGTATTCTGAGCAGAGTCAGGTTACAAGCAGTGTGCCACAAGGGTCTGTTCTGGGTCCTATTCTTTTTAATATGTTTGTGAGTGACATAGGGGAAGGTTTGGTAGGGAAGGTTTGCCTATTTGCCGATGACTCTAAAGTGTGCAATAGGGTTGATATTCCTGGAGGCGTCTGTAATATGGTAAATGATTTAGCTTTACTAGATAAATGGTCAAAGCAATGGAAACTGCAGTTCAATGTTTCCAAATGTAAAATAATGCACTTGGGGAAAAGGAATCCTCAATCTGAGTATTGTATTGGCAGTTCTGTGTTAGCAAATACTTCAAAAGAAAAGGATTTAGGGGTAGTGATTTCTGACAGTCTCAAAATGGGTGAACAGTGCAGTCAGGCGGTAGGGAAAGCAAGTAGGATGCTTGGCTTCATAGCTAGAGGTATAACAAGCAGGAAGAGGGAGATTATGATCCCGCTATATAGAATGTTGGTGAGACCACATTTGGAATACTGTGTTCAGTTCTGGAGATCTCACCTACAAAAAGATATTGACAAAATTGAACGGGTCCAAAGACGGGCTACAAGAATGGTCGAAGGTCTTAAGCATAAAACGTATCAGGAAAGACTTAATGAACTCAATCTGTATAGTCTGGAGGACAGAAGGAAAAGGGGGGACATGATCGAAACATTTAAATATATTAAAGGGTTAAATAAGGTCCAAGAGGGAAGTGTTTTTAATAGGAAAGTGAACACAAGAACAAGGGGACACAATCTGAAGTTAGTTGGGGGTAAGATCAAAAGCAACATGAGAAAATATTATTTTACTGAAAGAGTAGTAGATCCTTGGAACAAACTTCCAGCAGATGTGGTAGATAAATCCACAGTAACTGAATTTAAACATGCCTGGGATAAACATATATCCATCCTAAGATAAAATACAGAAAATAGTATAAGGGCAGACTAGATGGACCATGAGGTCTTTTTCTGCCGTCAGACTTCTATGTTTCTATGTTTCTATGTATGCCACCCCTCTCCGGAGACATAATCCATGACTGCTTATCCATGGCCATCAAACCTGTGGTGGCTTTATGCTGGCAGATGAGAAACTTGATTTATTAGTGTGTGGCTTTTTTGCCTAATGCATCATTCTGTACCACATTCCCCAGGCTACAAAATGTGGGGGCTTTTGTTATTATGAATGTGTGGGCCTATTGTACATAAAAGAAATTGATAAAGTTAGTTGGGGGAAAGATCAAAAGCAACGTGAGAAAATATTATTTCACTGAAAGAGTAGTAGATCCTTGGAACAAACTTCCAGCAGACGTGGTTGGTAAATCCACAGTAACTGAATTTAAACATGCCTGCGATAAACATATATCCATTGTAAGATAAAATACAGGAAATAGTATAAGGGCAGACTAGATGGACCATGAGGTCTTTTTCTGCCGTCAGTCTTCTATGTTTCTATGTTTATTGTGGAATGAACTGAACAAAGCCAATAGAGTGATGTAGTGGCTAAGATATTGAAAGTTGAATTGGGATCGAGTAAGGCCTGTCATTGTTTCTCAGTCCTGGATGTTGGACTGGATGCTACATTTGTAAATCAATAAACAGGCATCTCTACTTATCTCATGCATCGCTGAAAGGATGAAATGAGGGAAAATGCAGAAAGGCATTTTCAGAAATGCAGAATTATAAGTGCAGAATTATAAATGCTACCTTAGCAAATGAAATGGCTTCCAGATTTCGGGCAAAGCCATTATTGGTTGCAACTGTATCAATCAGCCTTTATTATAGTGCCTTTGTAGATAATATGTTTGTTTAAAATAAGTGATGATCTCATATTTAATTTATTTGACTTCTATGCTGCCCAATCCCATATTTTTCTTATAGCCATTCATGTGGAGGTACTTCTATCCTCTCCAACAAAATTATCTCCCTAGGATTTGGAAAGCTATTGTTCCAGCATGCTTCCAAGGTCTTTATGTAATTGTGTGACAGCTTACATCCTATCTATGCCAAGATTTCAGGTTCAGTCCTAGCCATTTTTGGACAGAAACCCTGAATGATTGATTACTGTCAGTACTGGTTGAGGGTGGGCAAACCTCTCCCTCTCTCCCTCTCCAAGGGTCACATTTCTTTTGCAGGAAAATGCAAGGTAGGTCACACTGAAGCCAAAAATACCTCTGGTGCTCTCCCCCCTCCCTCTTCTGTAACTCCTCTCACTTTATGCTCTTCTCTGTTACTTGTGGAAAACAAGCTCTTCCTGGGTATTTGGAATTGCTTGCTTGCAGAGCCCATTTGAAAGTAGGTCAAGGAGCACCAACTTTGCTGGGTTTGCTCATTCCTGCAGTAGACAGGAGGGAGCTGGACTCTTAATCTGACTTGAGATAAGCAACTTTCTGCAAGACCAAAGAAGAGTACAAATTGGCCATCCCCAATTGCAGATATTACTGTAATGCACATTCTTATTTAGGTTATCTTTACCTAATTCTCCCTGTGTAGTTCCAGTAATACTTTTACCCGGTGCTTGCCTGATGAAAAGTCAACAAATTCAATTCAATTCAATTTATTAGATTTGTATGCCGCCCCTCTCCGAAGACTGTACTTGCTATATTTTAATTTAGGGTTTAATTTAGGATAAATGGGGTTTTGGAATTTTTTTAGTTTTAATATTTCAATATCAGATTTCTATACACATGTACTGTATTTATTATGTTGTACGCCACCCTGAGTCGGTTGTGAAGGGTGACATAGGAGTCTAATAAATAAATAATAAATACATTTAGAAGGCAGTGGAATTATTTTTAAAGTCAGTTGTCAAAACTTTTGAGTACTGTAAAACTACATACAATATTGATATTTCAAGCTCAAAACACTGTTTGAAAGTTTTCTCCTTCCAAATTTTTGCCCCCAAATAATTGAGTATCTTACGTTTTGGAGTATAGGATGCACTGGAGTATAAGATGCACTCTAATTTTGGGGGAGGAAAATAGGGCGGGGGAATCTACCTACCAGGTTTTCATCTGGCTAGTGTCCTTAGGCTGGTCAACGTCAGCACATCATTTTATTCCCTGGTTAGGGCTAGAAAAAAAAACTTTTTCGAAGGGAATAGTAATGAAAACAAACCTGCAAAGACTTAAGGCTGGAAAAAAACTTCAGAGTAGCAATGAAAACAAGCCTGCTAGCAGGGAAGGTTGTTAGTATCTTGTTAGGGCTGGAAAAAAAAGCTCTGGAAAAGCTACATTTGGAGTATAAGATGCACCCAAATTTTCAGCCTCTTTCAGGGGGGGAAAGGTCTGTCTTATATATTGAAAAAATATGGTATTTTCTTCTAAATTGTTTCGAAGTTTTCTGTATTTTATGGTTTATATTTGGCCCTTTAAATTACCAAACTTGGGAAACTTTGAAGTACATCAGCCAATAAAGGACAAACTAGGTCTCTGGTCCGAAGATAGGCTAGTAAGCTTATCACATGTTCAGAGACTGGGACAAGTAATTTTGGTCCTAGAAAATACATGTAATTCAGTCTGATTGTTACTTTTATTGTTATTTTAACTCTTTGCTATGAGAAAGTTAAAGTTGGCAGATAAAATGGGGCATAACTTAACAATTCTCATAGCAACAGAAATATTGAGTTCAATTTTGATCGCACATTGAGGACTAGATTATTATTATTTATTAGATTTGTATGCCGCCCCTCATACTAGAAATACTGTATGCGGTGAGCTTTCCTTTTCAATAAATTGCCACTTGTAAAAAAATGCATTAAATATGAAGTTGCAATGCATTATTAAGTTTTCAAATTGCCAAATTATTTATTACATTCATACTCCATGTATCTGTTTATACAATGTCCAAGAAAGACTTCTTATTTTAAAAATGATAAAACATAATAAAAAGAATGAAATCACTGATTTGATGAAAGATATGAGTTTTCATAATTTTCCTAAATACTGAAATGTGGACCAAATATACCTCCTTGGGAGTGTTTTCCTTATCCTGAGGGCCACACAAGAAAAACTTGTTAAGTGACAAGGAAACAAATAAATCAAGAGTGTTTGTTTATACCAGGAGTCACCAAACTCTGCCATTTTAAGACTAGTGGACTTCAACTCCCAGAATTCCCCAGCCAGCAAAGCTAGTTTGGAAACCCCTGGTTTATACAAACACTCTTGATATATTTGTTGCTTGTTTCTTCTATGATTATCTCTGAAATTTTTAAAAAACAGTTTAAAGATGCTTTTAAACATAATCTCCCTGGAAAATTTTTTCTTTAAGGTAACTGGTTAAATATTATTCACTAAGTGATATTGAGACCTAAAACGACGAATGCCAATTTTGCCTATATACACGAATAAAACACAATATGCTTCAAATCTTCTCTCTCAAGGTACCTTAAGTATGTAAGCTATAAAACTGCTGCTTCTCTTTTCTGCTGACTTAACTCACTGTGTGGCCTTAGTTAATCCATCTTTCTCTTAGTATTATATTTGCATCAACAATAAGAGATTGATCTAATTTTTTTTTAATGTTGCGGAATTCATTGAGGTCATGTATCTGGCAGCCAATATGTTAGCCTGACTTATACACCATTTTAAGGCAGGGTTTAATTTGCTGTGAATTGATTACAGTACAATTGGTTGGTTATACAGATGTGAGGAATAAAATAAATAAATTCACATGTCACGCTCAACCATATACTGCAGATATATGCGCAATGGCCCTGGTAACATGAAACTGTGACAAAATCAAAACCAAACATAATGGTTTGCAATATTGTGTAAATCATGTAGTGGAATTACTTTGGGATAATGTATTAATTGGTCTGTCTTGGCACAGTTTATAAATCTAGTCACTCAATCTAATTTAAGTTGTTTCTATTCAGGGTTGTTGTTGTTGTTGTTGTTGTTATTATTATTATTATTATTATTATTAATTTATTAGATTTGTATGCCCCCACTCTCCGTAGCTTCTTTTCCAGAAATATCACACTACTAACCAGAGCATACAAAACATTTGCCAGACCAATCCTTGAATACAGCTCATCTGTCTGGAACCCACGCTGCATATCGGACATAAATACATTAGGAAGTGTCCAAAATACTTTACAAGAAGAGCCCTGCACTCCTCTACTCGCAACAGAATACCTTATGCAACCAGACTTGAAATCCTGGGCTTAGAAAGCTTAGAACTACGTCGCCTTCGGCAGGATCTAAACATAGCTCATAAAATTATCTGCTACAATGTCCTTCCCGTCAATGACTTGAAATCAACCACAATACATGAGCACACAACAGATACAAACTCAAAGTGAACCCCTCCAAATACTACTTTAGCAAGACTCTGTGGTTTCATCACCTAAACCCCAAAACTTTACCCTTAGACTGTCCACTGTTAACCTCACCGGATTTCTAAGAGGTCAGTAAGAGGCGTGCATAAGCGCACCAGCATGCCTACCGTCCCTGTCCTAACGTTCACTCTTATCAGTACCTATCTTATGTATATAAACTATGTTATAACTATGTATATTACCAATACATACTTGACAAATAAAAATAAACAAAATAAATAAATAAATAAATAAACAAAATAAATAAATAAATGAATGAATGAATGAATGAATGAATGAATGAATGAATGTGCTAAGCTGGTGCTTTATGCTTATGCTTGCTTCTCTAGCAGATCCTAACTAATGAAGTGAAGGCATTTTGAAAGGTTTATGTAAAGGATGCATAACTTCTAATGTCTTTTTCTAGCAGAGGCTTGCTGTACTAAAATAAAAAAGGTTAATCCCTGGTAACTGGGTTCATGAATCACAGTAAGTCATATGGTCTGTTCTTCATTTAGTATGTAGCATGAACTCAGTCAAAGATGCTATGCTAAGCAAGGAATGACTTGGTGCAATATGCGAAACTAGCTAGTATAATATTAAGTTGCAAAAGTAATCAGAATGATTGCTGTGCTGGAATTTCTCAACTGCTGTATGGTATTATGGCTGGGTGTCATGGAGAATACGTTACAGCACAGTGCTGCATTAGAGCTTATTGCTCAGGCACCATACTCTACATATGAATTAATATTAATCATGATTCAACAACTGTGCCAGGGATATCACAGTATACCACAACTGATGACAAACTGACACTATTTTGCTTTTAATTTATATTTCCAAACTAAAATAAAATGTGGTATGAACAAAATAGGATACTTACATGTGGCTTTGGAAGTGTTAACACGCAGTTAACACTATACTCTACATACAATACATTCTATGCTCAAAATGAAGAGTCCAGGAAAATAAGGTGTGTGGCCAACATTGCAGCACTGTCTGTGTTTCACACGCTCTGCAGGGAACCCTGAATCCCAGCTGGAGACCTGGAACCAGATATCAACCACGTCACATATGCCCTGGAGGGGGTTGAAGAAGAGAGGCATGAGTTGAGGCTTTGGGGGGGCTTGCAACCCCCCCCCCCAGGGAGTCAGCACCACCCTCTGGGCCAGCAGCTGGGGAAGAAGAAACTGTTGCCATAAGCTGGTCTGGTCACAATTGGAACGATTGAAATAGAGAAATCGTGGATTGCCTGAGTGATAAGATATAAGCATCTGGGCTGGAGAGAGGTGAAGAATTGCTGAAGCTGAGTGAGTGTCTGGCTGATTTAATGATAAAAGAAGAAATTTAAAATTTCACTTGAAATCAGGTGTGTCCAACCTTCTGGCTTGCCTAGGCTGCATTGAATGAAGAGGAATTAATAATAATAATAATAATAATAATAATAATAATAATAATAATAATAATTTATTGGATTTGTATGCCGCCCCTCTTCGTAGACTCTGCGCGGCTAACAACAATGATAAAAACAACATGTAACAATCCAATAATAAAAACAACTAAAAACCCTTATTATAAAACCAAACATACACACAAACATACCATGCATAACTTGTAATGGCCTAGGGGGAAGGAATATCTCAACTCCCCCATGACTGGTGGTATAAATGAGTCTTGAGTAGTTTACCAAAGACAGGGAGGGTGGGGGCAGTTCTAATCTCCGGGGGGGAGTTGGTTCCAGAGGGCTGGGGCCACCACAAAGAAGGTTCTTCCCCTGGGGCCCGCCAAACAACATTGTTTAGTCGACAGGACCCAGAGAAGGCCAACTCTGTGGGACCTTATCGGTCGCTGGGATTCGTGCGGTAGCAGGCGGTTCTTGGACTGTATATAAAATATATAATACAGTGACTGTGTTATATATAGTTTATGATCTTGTGGGGCAGCATTATTAGCTGCCCAGGGCCACGTGCAGGCCACAGGTAGGACCCATTTGTTTTAAATCCAGGAAACTCTCTTCTGATCGGTGCAATACCACACCAACCATAATGACTTGAAAGGGAATCTGAATAACAAAATTGTGCTGCAGAATCTCAGGAGCTGTCTTGTAAAGTAGCTGCTTCCTGCAATTTCCAGTTACATTTTCAATCCTGAACTAGAAGAAAGAACAGAACTCCAGGAAGAATTTCAGAGAAAGCATAGACCTATGCTTGACCATAGACCTATCTATAGAGATTCTCAGTCATAGAAACATAGAAACATAGAAGTCTGACGGCAGAAAAAGACCCCATGGTCCATCTAGTCTACCCTTATACTATTTTCTGTATTTTATCTTAGGATGGATATATGTTTATCCCAGGCATGTTTAAATTCAGTTACTGTGGATTTATCTACCACGTCTGCTGGAAGTTTGTTTCAAGGATCTACTACTCTTTCAGTAAAATAATATTTTCTCATTTTGCTTTTGATCTTTCCCCCAACTAACCTCAGATTGTGTCCCCTTGTTCTTGTGTTCACTTTCCTATTAAAAACACTTCCCTCCTGGACCTTATTTAACCCTTTAATATATTTAAATGTTTCGATCATGTCCCCCCTTTTCCTTCTGTCCTCCAGACTATACAGATTGAGTTCATTAAGTCTTTCCTGATACGTTTTATACTTAAGACCTTCCACCATTCTTGTAGCCCGTCTTTGGACCCGTTCAATTTTGTCAATATCTTTTTGTAGGTGAGGTCTCCAGAACTGAACACAGTATTCCAAATGTGGTCTCACCAGCATTTTATATAGCGGGATTATAATCTCCCTCTTCCTGCTTGTTATACCTCTAGCTATGCAGCCAAGCATCCTACTTGCTTTCCCTACTGCCTGACTGCACTGTTCACCCATTTTGAGACTGTCAGAAATCACTACGCCTAAATCCTTTTCTTTTGAAGTATTTGCTAACACAGAACTGCCAATACAATAGTCAGATTGAGGATTCCTTTTCCCCAAGTGCATTATTTTACATTTGGAAACATTAAACTGCAGTTTCCATTGCTTTGACCATTTATCTAGTAAAGCTAAATCATTTACCATATTGCCGACGCCTCCAGGAATATCAACCCTATTGCACACTTTAGAGTCATCGGCAAATAGGCAAACCTTCCCTACCAGACCTTCCCCTATGTCACTCACAAACATATTAAAAAGAATAGGACCCAGAACAGACCCTTGTGGCACACCGCTTGTAACCTGACTCTGCTCAGAATACTCGCCATTCACAACAACCCTCTGGTGTCTATGCTTCAGCCAGCTGCAAATCCATTGAACTATCCAGGGATTAAGTCCAATCTTCACTAATTTATCTATCAGCTCTTTATGTGGAACCGTATCAAAGGCTTTGCTGAAGTCCAGGTAGGCAATATCCACGGCACCACCTTCATCCAACACCTTTGTGACATAGTCAAAGAAATCAATGAGATTAGTCATCCAGGTCATGGTTGTCCCAAAAGTGCACCTTTGGGACATAGACCTGCTTCCAGTATAGACACAATTGTACTCATATATTTAGCAAATACATAAATATTTGATATTAAATAAACAGATGCAATATGTCTTATGACCCCTGTTTCTGATCCAGCCTGCATCTATTGTTTTAAAACATTCATGAACTATTAATTGTATGAAAGATACTTCATCTGTTTTAGCCCTCAAAGTAGCATTATTTATTTGGATTTATTAGAGCTGCTCTGTTCCATCATGTTGAAGGATTGATGGAATAAACATTTCATCCAAAAGGCTTGCCACACAGTCATGTTTCGTTGCAATGATTTGTATATTTTAGCAATGCCAAATAAAGTAGCATTTTACAACCTGGTGTTTGCAAATGTTTGGTTTACTATTGATAAGGATTCGAACCATCAGGGCAGTGAAAAAAATGATGGCTACATGAGCAACATCAACAGTCTTCCATTGTGTGGCATTGGAACATTTTACTTTATGACTCACTTAAGACTAGCAAAGATAGTAAGTCTGGACTCTTTTTAAAAAGATTTTTAAATTTTTTTTCACCATCTTTACATAAATATCCATACCTATATCATAATATAGCGACCAGTTAGGTCCCACAGAGTTGGCCTTCTCCGGGTCCCGTCGACTAAACAATGTCGTCCGGCGGGACCCAGGGGAAGAGCCTTCTCTGTGGCGGCCCTGACCCTCTGGAACCAGCTCCCCCCGGAGATTAGGATTGCCCCCACCCTCCTTGCCTTTCGTAAACTCCTTAAAACCCACTTCTGCCGTCAGGCACGGGGGAACTGAGTCATCTCCCCCAGGCTTATATAGTTTATGCATGGTATGTTTGTGTGTATGTCTTGTTTTTTAAACAAGGGGTTTTTAATTACTTTTAAATATTAGATTTGTTGTACATTGTTTTATTATTGCTGTGAGCTGCCCCGAGTCTACAGACAGGGGCGGCATACAAATCTAATAAATAATAATAATAATAATAATAATAATAATAATAATAATAATAATATCAAAACATACATAATTACACATTTCTGTCCAAGATGTCATTAACAAATATCCTAAATTTGCACCTTTTATACTTGTATCTCCCATCTGTTTTCCTTCTATATTTCATACTACTCCCCTCCCTCTATCTCCCTCTACCTTCTTTCTCCCTCTCTCCCTATTTCCTACTTCCCTCCTCCCTCTCTCCCCTTCCTTTCCACTTCTTCTTCCTCCCTACCCTTCCCTGAATACCTCTAATCCATTTATAGTTAACAGAGGAGCAATTCAAAACGCTAACTTCATACCAACATTGGTGCTACTTTTAAACGTATATCATTCCCCTTATCCATATATAAACTTAAAGTTCTTTCTTCTAGTTCAGGATTGGAAATGTAGCTAGAAATTGCAGGAAGCAGCTATTTTACAAGACAGCTCCTGAGGTTTTGCAGCACAATTTTGTCATTCAGATTCCCTATCAAGTCATTATGGTTGGTGTGGTAGTGCACCAATCAGGAGAGATTTCCCTGGATTTAAAGCAAATGGGTCCTACCTGTGGTCTGCATGTGGCCCTGGGCAGGTAATAATGCTGCCCCACAAGATCATAAACTTATATATAACACAGTCACTATATTATATATTTTATATACAGTTCAAGACAATTCCTCTGCATTCAGTGCAGCCCAGGCAAGCCAAAAGGTTGGACACACCTGATTTTAAGTAAAAATTCTCCTCCACAAGAGCAGAAGGAATGCAATTGAGTGGGTTGTGGTTTATGGCTACAGCAGCCTTCTTGGATTTATTGCCCTTTGGATATACCAGATCTGTTGATCTTCCACCTCCAGAATTCTCAGAACCAGCCTCGCTGAATCTCACAGATCCAATATATTTGGAAGATACCAAAATCAATACATGTCCTCCTTCAGATCTTATTTAGGAGGTAATGTGTCTGGGCTAGTCACATTCTTAATAAAAGAAAAACAAAATCACTGGTGATTAAAGCACTGTCCATCATGTGTGTTCCTTAATAAATTAAGAAAAACTATATTAAATTTCTTAAATTTTTCTGAAACATGCTGGAAATAGAACATTTGGAAATAACACAAGGCATGTGGTTTTTTTTCTCCTTACCATACTTTAAGTCTAATTTGTCTAACAAAATCTTTGGGATGATTCTTCATACGGAAGGAGTCCTTGTGTTGCTTTTGGCCCTATGGAAGAAATTTAGAAACACAATTATAATAAAGAAAATGAAAGCATGCCCAAATAAATTCAACATCTATTTTGGTCAAAAAACAAAAAAAACCAACCCCTCCCAAACCAACCCCCCAAAATTATGGTACAGTGGTACCTCTACTTAAGAACTTAATCCGTTCCATGACCAGGTTCTTAAGTAGAAAAGTTCATAAGTAGAAGCAATTTTTCCTGTAGGAATCAATGTAAAAGTGAATAATGCGTGCAAACCTATTAGGAAAATCCAAAACTTTAAGGCTTAAAAAAAAAAAAGCAGCGAGCGAAGGAAGCGGCGGGCGAGAAGGGATTTTCCCCATTTCACTGCCAAAATGTGTCTGTGGGAGCTATGGCCATCTATCGCTCACTGCCTCCTCCTGCCAGAAACCCATGGGGGGGGCAAAGCTGGGTATGTGGAAGGGTAGAACTTTTGGCTCCTGGACGGGCAGAAGAGCCCGGAGCTGTCGCCTTCCTGCCCGGCTGCCTTGCCTGTCTCTCCCCCCCCTTGGCCAACAGCACCCGTCCCGCCCGCTCTAAGAGCTGTGCCAATGCCGCCCAGGAGCCGCCGCTGCCAGGACGGATTGGCACGTAGGGGGCTCACCTGTTGGGGGCGATGGCGGTCATGGAATAGATGCTGGTAAAGATGGTGGCAACGCGCGCCACCCAGTCTCTAGTCTCCCTGGTCCGCTCCCGGCCTCTAGCCACCTCCCCCGCACGGCCCGAGAACTTCATCTCGGCCGTTTCTTCTGAGAGTGTCCCACTGCCTTCTTTCCTGGGCGCGGAGATGATGCCCCCCCGCCACCTCCTCTCTGCCGGGCTCTCTCTGCTTCCCTCCCATCCACCCCTGCCCCCACCTTCCTTCAAAGGAGGCAAGGGGAGACTTGACGGAATGCCTGGCAGCTTTATTTCAATTCTTCTGTGCGGAAGATCCCAGGTGTTTCTTTCAGGAGACTAAAAAGTCCTCGCCTTCCGGGCTTCGAGATAAAGTCCCCTATCAAAGGGGAAGGGAGGCTGGGTGGGGGGAAAAAAAAACCCTTTGGAGTCTGCAATGCCAAATGATCCAGGATTTCCTGGGATGGTTGCCACTCCAAGTGATTAACAAGCCCCATCCAAGGCCAGGGATGAAATGTTTCCTTGCTGCTAAAATCCCCTCTCGCCCGCTGCTTCCTCTGCTTAAGAGTAAATGCATCAGAAGGAATGGTGGGCATGGTAGCAGTTGAGTAGTTATAACAAATTAATGAACAAAGATCCTGGATTGGGGTGGGTTCTGGCTTACCTCGCTGCCGGTTCACTTCCTTACATGCTATGCCTAATGCTTAAAATCAAGCTTCTGCGCATGCGCACAAGCAGAAATCAGCTTCTGTGTGTGCGCAGAAGTGAAAAACAAGATGGTGCCGCCTACGCTGCCAGTTTGGGGGCATGTCCAGCCAGCCGTCACTGCCGGTTTGGTGAGTGTGGGAGGAAATTCCTGCTACCGGTTCTATAGAACCAGTCCAAACTGGCAGGAACCTACCTCTGTCCTGGATCCAAATTTTGTAGGCTGGAATAAGGCTAGAATCCAAAATGTCTACCTTAGTTGGGTTTAGAGCCAAAGACACAATCTGTGGACCATATAAGGATCCCTGAATACATCAAGGGAAAGACAAAATCATGATTTTTGGCCTATTGTGCTTCAAAGACTGAGGTTAGAATGATGCATATACACTGCTCAAAAAAATAAAGGGAACACTTAAACAACACAGTATAATTCCAAGTAAATCAAACTTCTGTGAAATCTAACTTTCTACTTAGGAAGCAACACTGATTGACAATCAATTTCACATGTTGTGCACATTTAACTTTGTACAGAACAAAGTATTCAGAGAATATTTCATTCACTCAGATCCAAGATGTGTTATTTGAATGTTCCGTTTATTTTTTTGAGCAGTATATTTAATAAGTAAGTAATTTTCTAACTCCCACTGACTTTCTGATTAAATTCTAAACAAGAAATGAAACCTTCTACCTATATATTCCTGTTTTAATTTTATGGGGAAATTGCCTTCGGTTACTTTTTAAATGTGGGGGTTTTTTTATATAAAAGTTGTGCTTCTTAATAAACTATACAATGGTTAAGAAAGATTGCATTGGGTTGTCACACTTGGTGGACACCAAGTAAGGTTTACGAACCAGAACGTGAGGTTGGAAGAACACAAACCAGTCTGTGCTGTTTTCTGATGGCGTGGAAAGGGGCAGAAGAAGCATAGCTATGGGATATACAGGAGTGGTATTTTAAAGTGGCACTAAACTTTTTTCAGTTGAACTGGAAAGGTTTTTTTTTAAAGTGTATTTAGAAGAAGGTAATGGATAACTACCTCCAAACAGTTGCAAAGTAAACAAGATGGATGTGTCCATGTAGTTACTGTATGTGAGTTAGGCAAGTTAGCATTTCTCAGGCCAAATACTGTGCGGATATTCAAAGAGGCAAACAAATCTATTAATCTATGGAAAGGACATAGGGCTTAAGGCACTGTAAAGTGCAAGAAGACTACCCATTGCCATTCCAGGAAATCACAATCAATGGCTTCATTTTGGCTTCATTCACAACTGCAGTAAACAGTCTTTTGTAACTGAGCCATGCTTATGAGATTTCTGCCAAGTCCTCATTTACCTAGGAGTCATGTGAAGCCCTATGAAGTCACGAGATCTGGGATTCACTGCCAAATCCTGGTACACGAGCCTGACATCATGTGGCATTACCTCACCAATTTTACTTAATCTTTAAAACACCAAGCAGCGTCAGATCTGGTTTCTACCTGCATGGGAGACCAACAGAAATGAGCACAGGTAGTCCTTGACTTATGACTGGTGGCTTAGCAACTGTCCAAAGATATAATAGACCTCTCTGGAGGTATTTATTGACCCAGTTCTGAAGGCCAGGCCTCCACCCACAGTCCACATGACCAGGTGTTTGGCATTTTAAAACTATTTGCGGTGTCCTACAGTCATGTAACATCTTTATTTATTTATTTATTATTTATTATTTATTTTATTAATCAGATTTGTATGCCGCCCCTCTCCATAGACTCGGGGCGGCTAACAACAATAATAATACAATGTAAACAAATCTAATATTTAAGTTAATTTAAAAAACCCCAATTTAAGAAACCAATCTTACAATGCTTTTGCTAAAAACTGACATTTACTTCCGTTTTTTGGCAAAACCAGCCCCATTGATTTTCTCAATGACTGCTGCAATAAGGGGTTGGAAAAGTGGGCGGATCGTGTGGGTGACTTGTTTTATGACCATCACAACTATAAAGATGATGGGCAGGCTATAAGTTGAAAACTACCTATATAAAGTCTAAGGCTAGTCCAATGCTTCTTTTCTTCTTTATTAACCCAAAGCCTCTTTTTTATTTAAATTTTGCTGTTATGATTGGATAATGAATTCATAGAAACATAGATGTCTGACGGCAGAAAAAGACCTCCTGGTCCATCTAGCCTGCCCTTATACTATTTTCTGTATTTTATCTTACAATGGATATATGTTTATCCCAGGCATGTTTAAATTCAGTTACTGTGGATTTACCAACCACGTCTGCTGGAAGTTTGTTCCAAGGATCTACTACTCTTTCAGTAAAATAATATTTTCTCATGTTGCTTTTGATCTTTCCCCCAACTAACTTCAGATTGTGTCCCCTTGTTCTTGTGTTCACTTTTCTATTAAAAACACTTCCCTCCTGGACCTTATTTAACCCTTTAATATATTTAAATGTTTTGATCATGTCCCCCCTTTTCCTTCTGTCCTCCAGACTATACAGATTGAGTTCATTAAGTCTTTCCTGATACGTTTTATGCTTAAGACCTTCCACCATTCTTGTAGCCCGTCTTTGGACCCATTCAATTTTGTCAATATCTTTTTGTAGGTGAGGTCTCCAGAACTGAACACAGTATTCCAAATGTGGTCTCACCAGCATTCTATATAGCGGGATCATAATCTCCCTCTTTCTGCTTGTTATACCTCTAGATATGCAGCCAAGCATCCTACTTGCTTTCCCTACCGCCTGACTGCACTGTTCATGTCTTGTTATTCCCAAGAAAGCCCCATCTTTTCTAATTTTGAGTAATTTACTCAAAGAGTGAGCTACACTAAATGAAGAAAGCAGTTTCTACAGGTGACCAGCATGTTAAAAGAGGCAAAATGTTGAAAGTGGCATCACAGTCCCAGCCACAAACCTTTTGTCCGTGCAATGCTACATTTGTCCCTTTTTGATCCCTGGCTCCCATGGACACTGCTGACTAAGCCACTTCTGTATTGTTGCCAAGAAAACGAAAGGGAAATGCTCGTGTAATTCCCAGGAGCTGAGCTTGATTCCAGGAAGATCCTACCTCAATCTTTTCAGCCTACAACCCAAATTCTGAAATGGTTAGCCAGCAGCCGTATGAGAATCCAGGGTGACTCAAAAGCCACATAGCCTACCAGTGTGTTTAGAAATGTGAGTTTTTGGATTATAGCTTACATGTTCAAACATTGCCGTTCTGTTGGTGGTCTGACTGTATTTGACTGGTATTCTTTATTATATAAAGTCTAACTATACAATAATTACAAATAATACATAAATTAGCACTTGGGTTTGAGTAATACCTCTTTGCTCAATTCAAGTAAACAAAGTGCTCTGAAGATAATAGTGAAACAAGTACTGATAATAGCCCTTAGCCCAGCTGTAAACAGTTGGCTGCCCAGATTTATTAAGGTCACGTTGCTTGGAGTAAAGCAGGGTTTTTTTAAAAAAACAACAACACGGGATATGGAAAAATATGGTACAAGCATATTTCCCACATTAAGAAAACTAATAATGATCAGAATCGACATAAAAAAACTTTAAAAAATGGAAAACTGCTAGGCATTTTTAAAGGTTTTGTGTATATCACAGCAGGCAATCCTTTGTGGGGATAACAGGTAAGAATATCAGAATTTTTTATTCTTTCCCTCTTTCTAAAACACTTTAGTATCTGCTGACCATCCCTGTATGTGCAATTTAAACTAAGAAACAATTCCCTGCTGCAGCGCAACATATTGTTACTTGAAACTGCATGCCTACATTTGAAGTTGTGGGGAATAAGATTAAGCGACCTATCCAAACCACAGCTGTGCAGGCCAAGGGTTGTTAACAGAGAAATCTTACAAGCAGTGCAACTGCCCCTAAATGAGATTGGAAATATCCTTTCCTATCTCTCAGCATCAGTTCTTTTCCATAAAACAGTTAAGCTAAGCAACACTTTTACTCATTCCTCCCCCCCCCCACCAAGGATTACTCATGTTAGTACCAGAAATCTGTGGAGCAGGTAACTTCATCAGTAACCACAAAGGACAATACACTGATAAAATGTGATGTAACCAAAGCCTCAGGGATTACTGGATGTGTGTAGTTCTTTTCTTGAAGAGGAGGGGGGATGAAAATAGCCCACAGATATTTAGAAGCATTGTCTGGGAATCCCACTATTATTCCTCTTGCTCAGCCCACCCACCAAGTCCAAATGATTTACAAATCACAATCCTTTCCCCTTAACAAATCTACCCAACACTGCTGTGCATGAGGATATCTTTGGCTCTTTCTTTACACGTCTACATAGTCAGTCTAGGATAATAGTATCAAACCCTAGAAGTCTTATCCCCCCCCCCCCAAATCACTGTGTCTTTGAAAATCACTTATAGTGCAACATAGAAGTTGGAATTGCAAGTTTAGAAATTAAGTACCTCTCCACTTTTACAATTCCAACTTCTATGTTGCATGATAAGTGGGTTTCAAAGACGTAGTGATTCCAGAATTCTTAGTTGCATAAACTTTCCTTGAATGGGAAGGGAGAAAGTTTTGGGGACTCTATTTCATTTTTAAGCCTCCGCAGAGTTCAAAAAACAGTGGTTAAACTCTCACAAAATAAAATCAATATTTGGTTTAAGTGTAAACTGACTGTGATTTGTGACCCATTGTTTATATGACTCAGGGTGCTGTGTAAAGTTCTACTTGAATTAAGAAACTATGGTTAAAACAAACAATGGCTTAGCGCAATGGGACAAACCTTTAAAAGCTCATGTCACAAAATTCCAAAAAATGTCTCCCCCACCATATCCAGAGGTGATGTCACGTATCCTGTCTTCCGAGGTGGATAAACCTGCATATTTCCTAATTGGGGGCTGGCAGATGAATCAAAACCCTCCATCTTATCAGAAGGCAAACTGGGGCAGGCTGTTCATGCCAGATCACCTGGTTGTGCCCCCCCCCCCAAAAGGCAGTGGCAGAACTCCTTCACATCTATACATCCATCAAGGCATCTCCTCCGCTTACAAGTGCCTTCTGATCACACCAGTTTGGGAGCAATTTCCTCAAATCAAAGGTCTGAGCTTCCCTGGAAATGTTCCTCAAAGCTTTTATAAGTGGCCGCTAGTCCACAAGAAATATAGGTACAGTAGTGTTTTCTCAAGGTGGGTGGGTCCCTTCCGTGCTATTTCTCCCCCACAGGTTTTCGTACACTGTGCACCGAGATATTATATGTCCAATCACATCTATTCTATTCTAATCCAAGCTCAGAAAGTTGCTCACCTCTGGAGCCTTAATCTCCTTCCCTTTTCAGTTAGAAAGATCCAAATGAGGCATACTTTTATTCAATCATCTTTATTAATAATGTTATAAAAAGCTCATAAAAAACAGGTATTTTACAAAAAAAAAAGAGAGAAAAGAAGCTCAATATATCACCAGCTCAGAAATCACATAAATAGACTTGTGGGGTGTTTCTTTTCTTTTTTTGTTTTGTTTTTGTGCTTTCCTCAAAAAATAAAAAACCAAAAACCCAAACCCGGCAATTCTAAGCATCTCCCAATTTCAGACTCGGTTTCCTGGCGTTCCAAAACCATTTCGAAACCGGTCATCATAAAGAAACGCTAGAACTCCCAGCCAAGGGTTTTGGTTTTTTTTTTTTTTGCTAGGAGAGCGGAGAGGAGGAGAAAAATAAAGAGAGAAAACACACACCGCTTTGGGCACGCGAAACTTTCTCTCCGACAGATCCACGTGCACGGCGGAAGACCGTTCCCATCGGAAACACCCGCGCACACGTACACCCGAAGCCCGCACGTGCACGCACACGCTCAGCAACAGGCCCTCCAAAAAAACAAAAAAAAACCAACCCAGGAAGCGCGTCCACTCCCCCCCCCCCCACGCAAGAGAGAGAGAGGGAGAGAGATCTGTTCCCGGGTTTCACGCACGCGATCAGGAAACTGCACGTGGAAACGGATGTCAATAACAAATGCTGGGCAAATCAACATGATTTGAATAATAACGTCTCGCACGACCAACTCCCACCGGAGCCTCTCGGGAGTTACGGAAAGAGGCGGGAAAGGAGAAGCCGGAGCAGTCCGCGCTGCCTCTTTCCCCTTCCCTCCGCCGAGGGAGTCTTCCTTCCTTCCTTACACCTGGACGACGACGGTGCTGGGCCCGGCCCGGAGGCCGCTCTTGTACTGGTCGAGCCAGCGCCTGAGTTCGGAGATCTTGTAGCCCTCGGGGCCCCGGCCGCCCTGATATATCACCTTCCGCTCCTGGATGATGTAGATGCGCTCGAAGTAGGCCCCGTAGGCGGCGCTCGAAGCGTTGTCCATCGTGTCCACGGCCAGCGGGCAGCCCGGCGCGCCTTCCTTCATCAGCTGAGCGGCGCGCAGCCGGTCCTGCAAGCACCGGTGCTTGGGGATGTCGTAGGCGGCGTCCGAGCTGACCCAGCCGTCGGAAGGGTGCGCCTCCTCGATGTAGACCAGCAAGAAGTCGGCGACGTCCACGAAGCGCGTGGCCAGGCGCTCGAAAGCGCGCAGGCGCGCCATGAAGGGCGGTCAGGTGCAGCTGCCGAAGTTGAGGATCAGCGGCCTCTTGCCCCGGGCGTAGTCCAGGATGCGCAGCCGCGTGCGCCCGTCCAGCTGCACGACCTCCGGGTTGGGCGCCGCCGCGCCGACGTGCGCCGCTTTGAAAAAGTCCAGCTTCTGCCCGTGCCACACGGCCTTGAGCGACTCCAGCGTGAACATGCGGTTTGAGTCCGAGACGCAGAGCGGAGGGTCGTCCGGCGGGCAGGCCGTCCCGTCGTCGCTCGCCTCGCCGTCCTCGGCCGCCAACTCTTGCGCCTCGCCGGATGCCGCCGCCAGCAAGAGTTTCTTGCGGATGCAGAGGAAATCCAGCAGCCAGAGCATCACCGCGGTCGCGAGGAAGCGGGGCAGGAGGAGCACGCCGGCGGCCACCTGGCTGAGCGCTTGCAAGGTTTGGGCGCCCACGGAGTGGAGCATCGCCGCGGCAGGAGTGGTGGCAGCTCCGCTGGGCGCCCACGCTGTGGTCCCGAGCCTCCCTCACTCCCACCGCTCCTCTGGGCGCCTCAGCTGATGAGATCCCGCTTCTCCTTAAACCCATTTTATAGTCGGGGATTTAAATGAAAAAAAAAAAGTGACTCCACCTCCGGCCGGAACCCGCCTCCTTTGGAACCTGAGCCCGGGGATTACCTACCCCTCCACTCCAATGACCTAAAAATATACTGGCCAAGAGAAGGGGAAGGAGAGGCGCTGAGGGGAGGTGGGTGGGGTGGGGGGAAGCGGACCGAGGCTTTGGAGCAGAAGAGACGGGGGACGACGACGACGTGCCACGGCGCAGGGAAACGGCCCCGCTCGGGCCAGGCAAGCTTTAGGGCAGTATTTCCCAACCTTGGCAACTTGAAGCTACTTGGGCTTCAACTCCCAGAATTCCCCAGCCAGCATTCGCTGGCTGGGGAATTCTGGGAGTTGAAGCCCAAGTAGCTTCAAGTTGCCAAGGTTGGGAAACACTGCTTTAGGGCACGTCCGGGTCTTTCCTCAGGCAGTTCGGGCGTGCCGGGAATAACCGACGCAACAGGCGCCCTTCTCCTCCTCCTGCAACATTGCTCACTTGGGTGTAAACACGAGGAACGAGCTGAGGTAATCAATGGGACGCTCGGGACGAGGACTGGCTCCCGCGCCGACCGATACCGGGTCCCCTCCCCTTTCCCCAAACACCCTCAGGCGACTAGTCGCCCCTTTTCTTGCCTCCTTTTTCCCGCGCTCTCCACTCCCTCCCCCCCTACTGGGATGGAAAGGAGCGAAATCCTTCCGAAGAGTCTCTCTCCTCTCCCCCCCCCGCAAAACCAGGTGCGCGCAAACGCCTCAGAAAGTGAACCTCTCACAGCGAGCGCCGCCGCCGCCGCCAAACTTCTGTCTTAAGTCTCGGAAGAACCTCGAGGGTTGCCTCAGCTCGCCCGCCTAGCGCGAGAAGCGTTTGGCTGGTCGGTTTAAAAAACAAAACAAAACTACCACAAAAGTACCTGGCTCCGTTTTTTCTCCGCTTGGGAAACGGGACGTCTTTCCCCTTCCGGCTTTGGGGTTCGCGGCGCGGAAGGCTGGAAGGCTGCTAACTAGCCGTCGTTATCACGGGGACCAAGGAGTTAACGCTATGGGTTGGTGACCTCGTCTCGGAGTTACCTCGCTGGTTAAACCTGTTGACCGCGCCGGAATCGACGGCGAGGCTTTAAACGCGCGAGTTTAAAGTTTCGCTTCCGGCAGCGGCCGCTAGAGGTAGCTGTTGGCCGAAGGGTCAGGTCGGTAGATCGAAGCGCCCCCCACCCTCCGCGCGGCTACGCTCCCGTTTCTAACCCGATTGGAGAATATTTGGAAATTTAGCAGCGCCAGAAACCAAAGGTGTTCACTAATTCCATCCCCGAGGGCGTAAAAGTTCAATATGGTATATATGAAAATGGAAGGAACCGCGCCGTCTGAAATTAGGAGTCCTTAAACAGCTTTAGGATTCATTTGTTAATACAGGCACATTGCATACAATCGCACACTTTCGCCTTACATTAGAAGTCTGTTCCAAGGGGGGGGGGGGACCGTGTTTATGCTGGATCTTAAGCAGAAGTCTTTCACCTGCTAGCATAGCTGGAGATGCCTTCAGTAAACTATTAACACAACTAAGATCTCTCATGCCATCATCAACAAATTAATGTTACGCAACAGGACTTTCACTGTGGTTTTGCTCGGTACAATGCTTTGAAAATGATTTAGAAGCATGTTTTGAACCGTGCGCAAGCACCTCCCTGCTCTTTATTAAAGGAGCCCGTTCTTTTTCAAGCTTCTGTGCGAAGCCTGAAAAAATAGACCTGGCGCTTTAAAGCTTGCCTTCATGAACCCAGCCCTAAAGTAGCCGCAACTTTTAAAGGCTCCAATAGAAACCTTTAAAACGGATATCAAACTTTGGTAACTCGTGCCGAGTCTTCGGAGAGGGGAGGCATACAAATCTAATAAATTATTATTAAAATTATTATAAGACTTGTGGGATTAAAGTTAAAGCATGGCTGGCTAAGGAATTCTGGGAGTTGAAGTCCACAAGTCTTAAACTTGCCAAGTTTGAAGACCCTTGCACTCCTAATCCTTAACCCAGGGGTCTTCAAACTTGACAGCTTTAAGACTAGTGGACTTCAACTCCGATAATTCCTCCTTCAGTCATGATTCCTCCTTCAGTCATAATTCCTCCTTCAATTCCTCCTTCAGAAGGCTTTTTGCCCAATCCCCTCCCCACAAAAATTGGGTGGGCAAAGGGTGTGTGGAGCTGCAGGATGGCAAAAATGCCCCTTTTTTTGTGAAAAATGGGCTGTTTTTCACCCATTTTTTTCCACAAAAATCAAGGTATTTTTGCCTTCCCCCAGTTGCCAAAGTTGGACGTCCCTGGTTTAAAATATAAGGCAGCTTTGATAGTATATGAGAGGTCTTGTGTTTGGGTATGTTTGAATCATGGCTTTGGAGAGGGGCGGCATACAAATCTAATAAATTAATAATAACAATAATAATAATAATAATAATAATAATAATAATAATAATAATAATAATACTAAAATATCTTTTGAATGGTGTTGGTTCTGTTATGTAAGATAAATTTTGGATAGTGTTATACTGCATATTGGATTTAACATCCATCTGTTGTATAATAAAATACACCAACCGAAAAAGAACCAAACCTGAATGGAGGAGCTTCACATTTTTCTAATAACTTAGTGGTTGTAAAATGTTGAGGGAGAATTGTAGTTCTTGGGTAGTTATCAAGGATAGCCCCTTGTAGAGTGCATTGCTGTAGTCCAAATGGGAAGTGTCCAGGGTGTGAGTGACCCTGATCAAACTGGGTTAAATGACCAAAAGCCACACAATTTGAATATGTAGCCCTAAACTGCATTTCTGGGTTCAACTACCAGATTGGGATTGTAAGAATATGGATAGCCAGTGGATGGCAGCAAAGCAATACAAAAATGTATTTAAAACATATAGCTTCCCATCTTATTTAGCATAATCTTGAGCATAATTTTATGAAGAAAAATAAAAGCATGATAAAAGCATAAGAACAAGGGGACACAATCTGAAGTTAGTTGGGGGAAAGATCAAAAGCAACGTGAGAAAATATTATTTCACTGAAAGAACAGTAGATCCTTGGAACAAACTTCCAGCAGACGTGGTTGGTAAATCCACAGTAACTGAATTTAAACGCCTGGGATAAACATATATCCATAGTATAAGGGCAGACTAGATGGACCATGAGGTCTTTTTTCTGCCGTCAGTCTTCTATGTTTCTATAAACATCAGTATACTCATAAAACGAACCCTTTGCTCCTATTAAGAGGTGGTGTGGGTTTTTAATTTCAGTTTTAATTTGAGAATTTTTCCAGTAACCCTAGAAATGAGACAGTTCCATATTTCAAAATAGGGAATAAAGTAGATTTAAGTAGCTTGGCTACATCTCTCTTAATCTCTAGTGGTTAGCTGTGCTGGGAAGCCTGAGAATTGAAGTCCAGAATATCTGAAAGGCCCTAGATTGCCTATCCCTGATCTGAGGATCCCAAAAACAAAAGCCAAAAACGCCCCCTACAGTTACAAAGTAAATTAAAACCCCGAAAGTGGGCAAATCCAGCAGTTTCTGGAAATCTGGTAGTGGAAATTTTAGTAGCTTCAAAGAACTGGCAAATGCCATCTCTGGCTGGCCTGAGAATGGGGAGGGAATGGAGATTTTGCAGTAAATTGCCCTGCCGTGCCCATAACACCACGCCCACCAAGCCAGGCCACACCCACTGTAGTAAAAAAAAAATGGATTTCACCACTGCTCCAAAGCTGGAGATTTTAATTTACTTTCAATCACCCAATCAGTTTTCTGGAGACCCTGGAGATCAGTGAATGTTCGTACATTACTGAGCACTTGGCTTTGGAGACTATTGATGACAAGAGGACCATTAAATACAAGAGAGTGAATATGTTCAAGGAAATAAAGCAGCATTTCTCAACCTTGGCACTTTAAGATAGGTGGCCTTCAACTCCCAGAATTCACTTTTAGGGCTCCATCAGACTAGAATTTTTATTATTGTTTATTTTATATACTTATTTACATCCCATCTTTATTATTTTTACAAATAACTCAATAGCATTAGCATTTAGACTTCTATACCGCTTCACAGTGCTTTACAGCCCTCTCTAAGTGGTTTACAGAGAGTCAGCCTATTGCCCCCAGCAATCTGGGCCCTCTTTACCGACCTTGGAAGGACGGAAGGCTGAGTCAACCTTGAGCCTGGTGAGATTGGATCTGCCAAACTGCTGGCAACTGGTGATCAGCAGAAGTAGCTTGCAGTACTGCACTCTAAGCGCTGCACCACTGAGGCTCAAGGCAGCAAGCATATCCAGCACATCTTCCTTCTCCTATTTCCCCCACAGCAAGGACCCTGTGAAATGACTTCGGCTGAGAGAGAATGACTGGCCCAAGGTCACCAGCTGGCTCTCATGACTAAAGTGGGACTAGAACAGAGGTGGGCTGCTAAGGTGGAACGGTGACATGTGCTCGCCCCTGTGGCTCAGTGCTAGCAGAGTCCAGCTCAATTCTGCTGCACCTGGGCAGGTAGAGAAATTGTGGGTGGACATTCTGGGAGTTAAGAGTTCACCCATCTTAAAGTGGCCAAGGTTGAGAAACCCGGGAAAAGAGCAATATAGTATATCTACAACTTTTAAGATTTTGTAGTTTAGGGGGAGTAGGAAAGTTGAGCAAGAAATTATGAAATAGCTACAAGCAATTACACCAGAGGTCTTCAAACTTGGCAACTTTAAGACTTGTGGACTTCAACTCCCAGAGTTCTCCAGCCAGCTATGCTGGAGTTGAACTCCACAAATCTTAAAGTTGCCAAGTTTGAAGACCTCTGAATTACAGTATGGTATTAATGTCAAGAAAGATATTAGGTCAGGAGATGTTTTGCATTTCACTTTCCATAATAGGACCCTAAACCACCAAGGAAACACAATGGTGGAAAATTCAGGATAGACAAGGAAATGTTGCTTCATACAGCACATATTTCAACCATGGAATTTACCATTTCAAGAGATGATAGCAGGAACATTTCAAAGTTTGTGTATGTGTGTGTTAAACATGTTCATGACAATTGCTCCTGGAATGGCTCATTGTTGTGCGTCAGTACATTATCTTTAATATTGTGAGAAGATCCCACTTTATACAAATCAGAAGAGAATGCCAGGAGATTGCACTCCTAACCTGCTTGTGGACTTTCCAGAAACATTTTATTGGCCACTTTAGACAAATAAAGCTGGCCCGGATCACCTATGGAAAAATCCGATACTTTACTATGCACTTTGTGAAGAAAAGGAGCTTTTCTTTGTTATCTTTCCCCACAACTTACTATACTTTATGCATCTCTATTTATGTCCTTCAGTTTTCAAAAAAGATCTAAGGCACCCTCGACTTTACAACTTTTCATCGTAAATGAATTTAATGTTCTTTGATGTTCAATAGTTTCTCCCTTGGTTGTTGGTATTGTTTTTGAACTTTGATTGTTTTTCTCTTTCATAACTCTCTTACCTTTGTAACTTTATGGTGTTTAATCTGAAATACCAAGTATGAGCAAGAGTAATTAGGGTTTGCCTCCCTGGAATATGCATTGGGTCTCTTTAGTGCTAGGATCCTGCAATCACTTCAGATCGTACCGAATGCAGCTGCGAGAGCAATCATGGGCTTCCCAAGGTATGCCCATGTTACACCAACACTTTGCAGTCTGCATTGGTTGCCGATCAATTTACGGTCACAATTCAAAGTGTTGGTTATGACCTATAAAGCCCTTCATGGCATCGGACCAGAATATCTCCGGGACTGCCTTCTGCCGCACGAATCCTAGCGACTGGTCCCACAGAGTTGGCCTTCTCCGGGTCCCGTCGACTAAACAATGTCATTTGGCGGGACCCAGGAGAAGAGCCTGACCCTCTGGAACCAGCTCCCCCCAGATATCAGAGTTGCCCCCACCCTCCTTGCCTTTCGCAAGCTCCTTAAAACCCACCTCTGTCATCAGGCATGGGGGAATTGAAATTTCCCCTTCCCCTTAAGCTTAAAGAATTTATACATGGTATGCTTGTATGTATGATTGGTTCTTTAAATTGGGATTTTTTAGATTATTTTTAATATTAGATTTGTTCACATTGTCTTTTTTATTTTATTGTATGCCGCCCCGAGTCTTCAGAGAGGGTCGGCATACAAATCTAATAAATACAAATACAAATCACACACAAATTTGATGTTTCTATCCTTAAAACCATTCATACATCCACGTTTCTTATTCAAGAAGTATAGACTGGAAAGAGCATAGAACATGTACTGTAATGTATTTGTGGTTGCGACCTTGCCACCTGATCTTAATTCCTTAACAACAAGTGGTTGTGCTATATTTTGTAATTTCACGTTGAATTGAGCAATGTGAAATGGAACGTGCCCATAACAGAATTTTAACCTTGGAAGAAATTTCAGTTACTGCTCTTACCAAGCATATGGATCAAAAGGGATTGAGCCTCAATTGCTTAGGCAGTTATTTATGCATGCTTAACTTGCTTTTTGGATTTTAGTGGAAATACTCCTAAATAAACTTGCTCTAAGAGTTACTGATATTTTAGATCAACCTTGACTGGGGTTTTTGTGCAAAGTTGAATCCTAAACTTGGCTAGATTTTTGACGTCTAGATTTGATTCATATTTAATGTCAAGCGTTTAGGAAAAATGGCATGAAAACCCTGAAGCCAAGCAATTTTCTGGCCTCTCCATCCATCCCTAAACCTACTGGATTATCCACATGCCTTGAGGGACATATACGTTATATTGGGATAGGGTTTGATATCCAAACATTGAATAGCATAACATCTGTTTTTACTCTTGGCACTTATAAAACCAACCAAATCTGAAGTAAAAGCCTGTTTAAAATGTATATAATGTATAGCCTCTCACACACTGATAATGTTACATAGCACTCAAAGAGCCCTATACTGCTCCACGGAGAATAAATTAGTAATCCTTGCTGGAACATAACATTGCAATAAAAGAAAAAGAATACTTTTGAGAGGTAGAGATGATGGTCCCTCTTCGTAGGGTCAATTAAAACTCATACAAAGGGAGCAGCCCCCTGAGAAATGCTCACAATCTAGATCTTTGCCTGTTTAGTAATCCTGCCTATTTTGAACATTCAAAGCAAGTACATTGGCATTCTTCCATTTCAAACTTCTAATCACATAATTTTTCCAGATTCTCATCCCCTCCCTGTTCTCCCCAGTTAGACTGGAGAGAACTGCCGATACAGTTATAACAATAGCAATATAGCCATAGCATTTAGATTTGTATACCTATTCCCAGGGCTTTACAGCCCTCTCTAAGTGATTTACAGAGTGTAAGTATATTGCCCCCAACAATCTGGCTCCTCATTTTACCAGCCTTGGAAGGATGGAAATCTGAGTCAACCTTGAGTCTACTGAGATTTGATCTGCCAAACTGCTGGCAGCTGGTGATCAGCAGAAGCATCTTGCAGTACTGCAGTTTAACCACTGTGCCACCGAGGCTCTATGTTATGTTACTTGGGAAGCCCTGACCCTCCCATTATGATTAGATTTAATTTTCTGTTATTCCTGGCTGTTAGCCATTTTACCTAGAATCAATAAAAAGTGCCATTTTGGAAGGTCACAAGTTTTTTTCTTTAAAAAATGTTCTGGTTAAACTCTGAAAACCTGTTGTCATTGATTTTAGGATTGTCTTCCTTGTACTGCAGATGAAGAACTCTCCAAAATACAATTCCTCCTCCTCCTCCACCACCAGGTTAGAACAGAATTCTAACTTTTTTGTACCATGAATTCGTTTGCGAGTCTGTGAAACCTATAGACCAGAGGCCATAATGATGTGGTTGCTTACATTTGCTATTGAACAAGAAGTTACATTTCAGTTAGAGGTTAATGAAAATATGATTGCATGTTTTTCCCAATTCTTGGGTGGTAGGGGTGGGGGAACAGTTTTAGAAGATACTTTTTTGTCCGGCCAGCTACATCTTGTGCCAGTGATTGATTAATCATGTACTATCAAGTAATTTTTAACTCCTGGTGACTACATAGATTTTCTGTACGATGATATGTAATTGTTAGCTTTATAGATTAGTATCTTTTCTTTTATGTACACTGAGACCATATGCACCAAAAACAAATTCTTTATGTATCCAATCACACTTGGCCAATAAAGATTTCTGTTCTGTTCTGTTCTATTCTATTCCATTCCATTCTATAGATTCTTTCTATTTACTTTCAAATATTGTAGTTAACAATGTACTTGCATTTCTTCAAGTTATCATGACATATGTTCAGCATTGTTCTATTGCTTAATTCAGAGTTCCCCAACCTTTCCGGCTTTGTGGACTGGTGTGGGCGGAGGGGGGGGGAGAGGGCACATGCTCACCCAATGCTCACGCAAATAGGAATGCACCTGTGCACTCATGTACCACTTATATAGAGCGCTGGTGAGACCACATTTGGAGTACAGTGATCCCCCGCGTTTCGCGATCCCAATCATTGCGAAAGGCTAAATCGCGATTTTTCAACCCGGAAGTCAAAACACCATCTGCGCATGAGCACCCTTTTTTCTATGGCCACGCATGCGTAGATGGCGCCGGGCAGATCAGCTGCTGGGCGGCTTCCCTGGGTCTTCCCCCTCTTGCTGGCGGGAGGGCGAGCGGCGGGCATCAGCGAGGAGTTTCCCCACCGCCCACGCAAACTCCTAGCTGCTGCCGCACCCGCCGCTTGTCTTGTCCGCCCGCCGCTTGTCCGCTGCCTGCCTGCCCGTGTGCCCGCCGCTCGCCCGCCCTTCGCCCGCCCACGCCGTTCGCTCGCGCCGCTTCCCAGCTGAGTCCTGAAGCCAAACGCGGAAGTTCGCTTCAGGACTCAGCTGGGAAGCGGCGCGAGCGAACGGCGTGGGCGGGCGAAGGGCGGGCGAGCGGCAGCGAGGAGTTTGCGTGGGCGGTGGGGAAACCCCAGCGCCGCTTCCCAGCTGAGTCCCGAAGCCAAACGCGGAAGTTCGCCTTTGCCTTCTGGCTTCAGGACTCAGCTGGGAAGCGGCGCGAGCGAATGGCGTGGGCGGGCGAAGGGCGGGCGAGCGGCAGGCGCGCGGGCAGGCAGGCGGCGGACAAGTGGCGGGCGGACAAGACAAGCGGCGTGCGCGGCAGCAGCGAGGAGTTTGCGTGGGCGGCGGGGAAACCCCAATCTTCGGCTCCTCGCTGCTGCGGCGGAAGTAAAAACACCATCTGCGCATGCGCAGATGGTGTTTTTACTTCCGCACCGCTACTTCGCGAAAAACCGATCATTGCGAGGGGTCTTGGAACGGAACCCTCGCGATAATCGGGGGACCACTGTACTGTGTTCAGTTCTGGAGACCTCACCTACAAAAAGATATTGACAAAATTGAACGGGTCCAAAGACGGGCTACAAGAATGGTGGAAGACTTAATGAACTCAATCTGTATAGTCTGGAAGACAGAAGGAAAAGGGGGGACATGATCGAAACATTTAAATATGTTAAAGGGTTAAATAGGGTTCAGGAGGGAAGTGTTTTTAATAGGAAAGTGAACACAAGAACAAGGGGACACAATCTGAAGTTAGTTGGAAAGATCAAAGGCAACATGAGAAAATATTATTTTACTGAAAGAGTAGTAGATCCTTGGAACAAACTTCCAGCAGACGTGGTTGGTAAATCCACAGTAACCGAATTTAAACATGCCTGGGATAAACATAAATCCATTGTAAGATAAAATACAGGAAATAGTATAAGGGCAGACTAGATGGACCATGAGGTCTTTTTCTGCCGTCAGTCTTCTATGTTTCTATGTTTCCACAGCCCGGTTCTGAATGGCTTGTGGCCCAATAGTGGTTCACGGCCCAGGGTTTGGGCACCCTTGGCTTAATTGATAACTAAACTTCCCTATCAGATCAACCTTATTATTCACTAAATTGCAGTATGTCTCCATGGGCCATCTGAATGGAGAGATGAATATCACACAGGAGAATTTAACATTGATGAACATAGCATTACTTTCTTAGCCTCTTTGGATTTAACCAGCCAATCCCTGTGAGTGCTTGACATATAAGTAAAAACAGTTCAATTATTCTCAATTCATTTTGTCCTTGCTTTGTGCAGTAATTATTGAGACTAGAGGACTGGAGAATAGAATGGCCTGGAGGTAATCCTTGAAACGTGAGGTTTGGAGCATTATGCTAATTAAATTTAAACTCCAAAGCCTTTGACTCAGTGGTCCACGACAAACAACTCCTAAAACTCAAATCCTATGGTATCTCAGGAGCCGTCCACAGCTGGATTACAGCATTCCTGTCAAACAGACAACAAGTGGTTAAAATAGGAAGCACCATAACTACCCCTGTCCCTGTTAAAAGCGGTGTCCCCCCAAGGTAACATACTGGAACCAACTCTCTTCATTCTCTACATCAATGACCTTTGTGATCTCATTACAAGCAACTGTGTTCTCTTCGCAGATGATGTAAAACTCTTCAACACCACTGTTAACACAACTACTCTCCAAAAAGACCTAGACTCTGTTTCTGATTGGTCTAACACATGGCAACTCCAAATCTTAACCAGCAAATGCTCTGTCCTACACATCGGCAAAAAGAATCAGAACTCCAAATACAAACTGAATAATCAAATTATCACAGATAACCCCCATTCGGTTAAGGACCACCGAGTACTAATTACAAAAGACCTAAGTGCCAAAGCCCACTGCAACAACATCGCCAAGAAAGCTTCAAGAGTAGTTAATCTAATTCTACATAGCTTCTGCTCTGGAAATCTCACACTACTTACCAGAGCATACAAAACTTTTGCCAGACCCATCCTAAAATACAGCTCATCTGTTTGGAACCCATACTGCATCTCAGACATTAACACCCTCAAAAATGTCCAGAGATACTTCACCAGAAGAGCTCTGCATTCCTCCTCCCGTAACAGAATACTGTATGAAACTAGACTTACAATCCTGGGCCTAGAAAGCTTAGAACTAAGATGCCTTAAACATGATCTAAGTATTGCCCACAAGATTATATGCTGCAATGTCCTGCCTGTCAATGACTACTTCAGCTTCAACCACAACAACACAAGAGCACATAACAGATTCAAGCTCAATATTAACCACTCCAAACTTGACTGTAAAAAATACGACTTTAGTAATAGAGTTGTTGAAGCGTGGAACTCATTACCGGACTCTGTAGTATCATCCCCTAACTCCCAATATTTTACCCTTATGTTGAAATAAAACAAATTACTGCTTCCAGTTCATATGGCATGTCAGAACAGGTTACGTTGATCTATTAATTTCAGTTTGGGGAGGCTTTGTTTTTGTTTGTTTATTTGCACGGCAATGATTTGGGTATGTTTTCTGACTGATTCTCTGTTACCAAAGAGCCAAGAAACTGCAAGCAATTAAATGCTTTGCCATTTATTACTTAGCATCTGACTGGTTCCATTTCTGTGTTCTCTTGTAGGCACATTCTTTCCTGTTCTATACCGGGAAAACCCATCCATCGATGTTTCTTGAGATTTGTATGCGTTTCAGTTTCTATGTTGGTTGTCAGTTGCTGCTAATTTTTAGGGATAGGAGAAATCTATGACTATGTGATGATGGTGTTTTCAGGCATTTGTTGTGTGGTTAGCCTGCCTTATCTTCAGTGCTGAGCAAGACGGGACTTTTTCTTGCAGACAGAAATGAAGCCATAGGCACAGATAAGATTTCCATTATTACAGTGCAGAGAAATCAAGATCTGTATGAGAAACTGTGCTCCAGGGTTTAAATACTAGGCTTTTCCCTCCAGCCCTTCCAACTCAGTGGATACTTGCCTGTTCTCTTAGTGGCCTTAGAACACCTCATCAGTGTAGACTGAATAGTCCTTTGCAGTTCCTGTCTTGCTAGCTCATTCTCTATCTTTACAAGCATCTCAAATGGAGCCTGTCATATCCTACTGGTACTTTAATTGACCATAAAGTATCATTTTTGACTTTGTGATCACATCTCCATGACTGTCTTAACCTGGTCCTTCAGACCTTCCAATGGGGGAAAGATCAAAAGCAACATGAGAAAATATTATTTTACTGAAAGAGTAGTAGATCCTTGGAACAAACTTCCAGCAGACGTGGTTGGTAAATCCACAGTAACTGAATTTAAACATGCCTGGGATAAACATATATCCATTGTAAGATAAAATACAGGAAATAGTATAAGGGCAGACTAGATGGACCCTGAGGTCTTTTTCTGCCGTCAGTCTTCTATGTTTCTATTATTATTATTATTATTATTATTATTATTATTATTATTATTATTATTATTATTATTATTATTTGGATTTGTATGCCGCCCCTCTCTGCAGACACTTATTGCCACTGTAACTGACCTCATTCACCTTGCCTCCTGCTATTAAATAATAATAATAATAATAATAATAATAATAATAATAATAATAATTTATTGGATTTGTATGCCGCCCCTCTCCGCAGACTCGGGGCGGCTAACAACAATAATAAACACAACATGTACAATCCAATAATAAAAACAACTAAAAACCCCTATTATAAAACCAAACATACACACAAACATACCATGCATAACTTGTAATGGCCTAGGGGGAAGAGCTATCTCAACTCCCCCATTCCTGGCGGTATAAATGAGTCTTGAGTAGTTTACGAAAGAAAGGGAGGGTGGGGGCAATTCTAATCTCTGGGGGGAGTTGGTTCCAGAGGGCTGGGGCCACCACAGAGAAGGCTCTTCCCCTGGGGCCCGCCAAACGACATTGTTTAGTCGATGGGACCCGGAGAAGGCCAACTCTGTGGGACCTTATCGGTCGCTGGGATTTGTGTGGTAGCAGGCGGTTCCGGAGGTAATCTGGTCCATTGCCATGTAGGGCTTTAAAGGTCATAACCAACACTTTGAATTGTGACCGGAAACTGATTGGCAGCCAATGCAAGCCACGGAGTGCTGAAGAAACGTGGGCGAATCTTGGAACCCCCATGATGGCTCTCACGGCTGCGTTCTGCATGATCTGAAGTTTCGGAACACCTTTCAGAGGTAGCCCCATGTAAATGCAGCAAAGTTGTCAATATAGTTTTCTTTCATTATGCAGAAAAGAGAAAGAGCTGTAGGTCTATCTGTGCTTGTAAAAGTTCTTGACTTTGGAAAGTTCAGCAATTAACTTTAATGATATGCACATTAAAAAAAATGAACTAGCCAAACAGAGCACGACTAGAAACTCTACACAAATAATTTAGAAAAGCCAAGCACAAATATTTGACGTAAATAAAACAAGTCAAATGCTACATACAAGAAAAGAATCACATAATTCTTGATTTCTGTATATACAATATATAAAGACAGTCATGGATTCATCCAGACTCTTCATACTTAAAAGTCACACTAAATTGGTCTATTCTAAAGAGTCCACCTAATTTAAATAAAAAATTAAAGCTATTGAAGTTAAATTGGTATTCAGTTTCTTTTGTTCTAAATATTAAGATGTAGTCTATATGGATAAAATAATAAACATTAAATTCCAGCTATGTTCATAGACATAAGGGTTCAATTTTTCATTACTGGATCCTTAGTGAAATGTTTTGTAATGATTAGCTACCAAAATAAATTATAATATTCTACATTATTATTTTTTTTACTTGTCAGTGGTATCATGGAGACACACTAACAGTACATAACATTCAATCTGTTGCAATATTGATTTAACAATATCAGCCACTGCAGTGCCAAGCAAAGCAGCTGTCACTTTTCAGCAAGATAATCATTGCCAGTTGCAGACATAGAAGAGAAAATTCTAATTAAAAGCCTGCTTTGAAATACAATGCAGATTGCAATCCAAAAGCTAACCAGGTTCTCACAAAAATGGTCACAGGAGGAATATTCACAGTATTAACCTGTTTATATGTGTCAATGAAATACAGTATTTTTAATTATCTTAAGTGGTGTTTAATGGTCAACACCAGTGTCCCCTCTAATTTTTTGGGGGGGGTGGGCGGAAAAGTATAGTGTCTGAGCGGCAGTCCCTTCGGGGCTGGGTGGCACAGAAATAATAAACAAACAAACAAACAAACAAACAAACAAACAAACAAACAAAAAACCCACCCTGTTTTGCCTCAGAGAATTTCAAAATAAAATACTGTACTGTGTGTCTATAACAGTGAGCTCATAATAGGGCAACTCTATCAATATCAAAATGCCACTTAAATAGTTGAGCTAGTTTCAAACTAGATTTTGATTTTCTTTCTCTCTTCCTTACTCCCGTTCTTTTTCTTTCTCTTTTCCTTCCTCTCTTTTTTCTGTTTCTCTCTCTTCCTCTCTCTCTCCTTCCCTCTCACTCTTTCCCTCTCGGCTTCTGGGCAGGTTTGGAAAACTCTGAGTTGATGATGATTTTTAAGTGAGCGATTGCTCACTGCTCAGCTTAGAGGGAACTATGGTCAACACATTAAAGAATTTGGGTGCCCTTATGCTAAAATTGGTGATCTAGTTGATTTTTGTGTTAATATTTCATAGGTATTTAAACTTGTACATAATTCATGTGTCAAACTCATTCAACCATACAATCTCTAGCATATGATCATTTTGGATCTCCCTCTCATCTTCAGAGATCTTGTTTGGAATAAATAGTATTGTTGTTGTGAGCCACGCTGAGTCTTCGGAGAGGGGCGACATACAAGTCTAATAAATTCTTCTTCTTCTTCTTCTTCTTCTTCTTCTTCTTCTTCTTCTTCTTCTTCTTCTTCTTCTTCTTCTTCTTCTTTTCTTTTTCTTCTTCCTCTTCCTCCTCCTCCTCCTCCTCTTCTTCTTCTTCTTCCTCCTCCTCCTCCTTCCCCTCCTCCTCCTCCTCCTTCTTCCTGGTTTTTGTTATTTAAATCCTTAATCCAGCCTTTCCCATTTGATATCCTGGACATGTGAGCAAAGCTCTTTTCCCCAAGATTCTGTCTTTCAACACACAGAATAAAGGAATTGCTCTGGTTAAACAGGCTATGAATGATGGAATTTGGAAATCCAACACATATGGAGGATAAAAAAGTATGGCTAATAACTTGCTCTTTTAACTATGTTTCTTTTTTTTTAAATTAACCATCTTCTCCATTGACCAATTTCTCTTAGTATGTATTTTCTTTCCCCCACTTTATCTCATTGTCCTTTTATTTTTCCCATGACCCACTTTTAATCTTTTCAAGTGTGTGATCTTCACTTGGGTGACCACTATATTTATCTCTTCTAGATTTTCCCCCCTAAAATTTTGACCAAACTTAATGTTTAATGTTTAGCAAGATTTGGATGCAGCCCAACTCCAGTGGACTCTGGGTGGCTAACTACATATAAAAACAATATAAAAATTACAGTGTCAGAATAAAATATAAAAACAGTCAATAACGCTATTGATAACATTAAAACATTCAGTCGTTCATGGTCCCACGCCTTCTGGAAAAGCCACATCTTAATGGCTTTCCGGAAAGTTGGTAGGGCAAGGATAGTGCGAATTTCCGAGGTCTGTTGGTTCCAAATTTATGCAAATCAAAATGACTAGCAAGAAGGATTTTGAACTTTTGCCAACCCTAGGCAATTCTTTTTGGAATATCAATCTTGGTTTCCTTACAGAATAGCAAAACCAACAGTCACATTATTGCTTTCTGCCATTTGGTATTCCATAACACAGTGGAATCTTATTGGGGTCCTCATTCATCCTTCCCTGGCCAGCACTTCCATGGTTGAAGACAGTGGTGGGATTCACATTATTTCCCTAGTGGTTTGCCTGAACTGGCTGAATATTATCTTTGGTTGAAGATGATAGAGACTTTATTTCAAGAAATGGATAGGCTACCAGTTTGGGGAAATCTGATCAATCTGTTTTCTTTGCCTTAGATTTTGCTTATTTCTTATTCTGTTCCTCATTTTGTTCTACGCTTAGTCCATTGTGGAAACTCAATAGGTTTATATTTTTAATTCTTTTAATTGCTTAATGGTTTATTACTTACATACACTTTCCCCAAATCTTTTATTTTTGTAATGAGAAATATATTGGAATAAATAAACCCCAGATTCTGATAGGCAGGCTTTTGACATTTTAATTGCAAAAATGATGTCAAATAGTATGTAATTTCCTCCTTTATTTTATTGTAAACTGCTTTGGAAGACCAAAGGTTCAGTCTATACTGGACATACAGAACATAGGAGAGGAGATTTAGTTTCCCTGAAATTTCCCTCAAAAATGTTCTTATAATAGCATTTAACTGATTTAAAAAACTCCTCACTGACACTTTAAAAAATTGCTAGCTTTTGTATAGGGGTAGTCATTGCTTAGCTGGAAGATCTAATTGAAGGATTAAAATCCTTAAAAAGTTGTGAATCTGATCTGGATCAGCTTCTCCTAAATTTATTTTTTGCACAAAACAACTAAAAAGGGCACTGTTTTTTTTATATTAAACACAACATGTACTATGACTCTTGAGTTCAAACAAAGAGGTTGGATTATGCTTTGATGTTCTTTGTGAACTTAGAAGACTTCTTGTTTTCCATTCCAGAGAAACAAAATGTTGGGTTAACTGATTCTTTGGTATCATTTAGTAGGTATTTTCGTACTAATGTTAATAGTTTTACTGTACAGGAACTGCATGCTTCTTATTTTTTTATTTTGCATTCCCTTGGATATGCTGTTGTTCATTTTCAAATGTTCATTATCAACTACTGCTGATATATTCTATTTATAATCTTTGGGAATCATCTCTATTATGCATTTACATGACCTTTAAGAGTAATGTAAAAAATTAAAATGTCTAATTTTTCTACTTTTTTTCTGATCAGAGGCATGCTTCATTGTAGGAATTTTTATTTTTCAGATTTGTGCTATTATGTCATTGTATCTCTTCTTTCTGTTTCCATTGCCTCTCATCTTTAATCTAAACAGTTTGGGTAGATATTCTGTCTCCCCCTCTCCAATATTTTTAGTGCAGTTTCTGTATATCCATATGTGAGAATTGAGGAACCTGTGAACTGCTAGATAAGGGGTCTCCAACCTTGGTAACTTTAAGGCTTGGAATTCTTGGAGTTGAAGTCCACAAGTCTTAACGTTACCAAGGTTGGAGACCCTGATCTAGAATCCGTGATTCTCAGGTTTCGCAACTTGACATTCTGGGGATTTCAATTCCACAGACTTTTTCAGCCAGCACTGCCAGGGTTAAGAAATATAGATAGTCTCTGAACAATATCACCTAGCATATCTTCCTAGCCATAGGTTTTTCATGCCTCACCCTAAATCTTTCAAATTTTGTCATTATTTAATTCCAAGTGTTGTTTAAATATTATTTTAAGTCTAAGTCTCTCAACTAAAAGAACAGATTCTATAAAAGAAAGTTGTATTCCAAGATAACACATATTTTTGCTTGATTTGTGCGCTCCCATTAAAATGCCACTTTGATGGAAATGCTTAATAAAAAGTAGACAGAACACTGGAACTTTTGTTCTAAGTCTTACATTAACTTTTCAAATTTCTCTCAGTCTGCCTCTCCCTCTCTCTGAAACAAATAACTAGAAGGGCCAACGTTAGTAATCTTTCAGGTCCTTTTTATGTTCAGTTCATGTTTTCAGTACAACTTTAACAAATTAGAATTAAGTAGGTATTATTATATATTTCCAGTTGCATTTCTTTTCAGTCCAGCTCAGTTTTCTTGGCTGTCCTGTTACGGGGAAGAATAGACCTGTGTTGGGCCTTGGACAATTTGCTATATTTTTCCATGCTGTCAGACTTGCCTTTCTGGTTATAGCTGCAACAAGTTGGGCTTAGATGGTGAACAAAAATTATTAGGTTCAAGATAAAAACAATACTCTTTTCTCCCATTTGTTTGGGGTTTTTTCTACAAGCTTAGTATTAAGAATAGACAAATCTGTCAATTTCAATTTTTCTCAGGTCTGCACTTTTAAAAGTTTGCATTAAAATGTCCATTATGTGGGTGGATAGTTCTCCAAACGTACAGTATGTGTCTCAGTTCACAATTTCCTTAATGTAGACAGCATTTGGAAACAACTTTATATAAAATGATGTATTTTGTACATTATTCTTCTGCATACGTATACAGTGGTACCTCTACTTATGAACTTAATTCGTTCCGTGACCAGGTTCTTAAGTAGAAAAGTTTGTAAGAAGAAGCAAATTTTCCCATAGGAATCAATGTAAAAGCAAATAATGTGTGCGATTGGGGAAACTACAGGGAGGGTGGAGGCCATGCTTCCTCCCAGGAGATTCTTAGAGAGGCCCCACAGAGGCTTCTCCTTGCCTTTTCTGGTTACAGTTTCGGAGGCTTGGGTTTGTAAGTGGAAAATGGTTCTTGAGAAGAGGCAAAAAAATCTTGAACACCCAGTTCTTATCTAGAAAAGTTCATAAGTAGAGGCGTTCTTAGGTAGAGGTACCATTGTATATCAGTACTACCTTAAAAATGGAAAATTGCAAGAAAACTGCATTTTTTCAGTATCATCTAAATGTATTAGATTAGGGTTGGAGACAGATAGCTTTACACATAAAATTAACTCATTTCTCTCCATCCTTATTTCAAATTGAAATGTCAAACTATCTTTGTTCATATATTTATTTTAAAATATTTATATTCTATTGTCTACAGAAAGGGGCGGCATACAAATCCAATAAATAAATAAATAAATAAATAAATAAATAAATAAATAAATAAATAAATAAATAAATAAATAAATAAATAAATAAATAAATAAATAAATAAATAAATAAATAAATAAATAAATAAATAAATAAATAGCTAGCTCAACTCAGGAAGTAATTTGACTGTTCTCCTAGAAACAACTAAAACAGTGGCTGCAAACAAAACACATTCTACTAAATTATAACAGCTTTTAACAATATTTTTTCAAATGCATTGAATGCAGCTCCTATTATCCTTCTTTATGAACTTTCTTGCATTCTACATTCAAGGCAATGTGGTCCAGCTTAATAAAAAGATATTCCATTGTTCAAAACCAACATTATCTTAGGTTGATTACCTAATCAAAAAAGAGACACTCCCCAAAAATCAAGATCAAGAACAGGACAATGGTACCACCCTCCTCCCTTACGTCAAGGGCACCACAGACAAAATTAGTAAAATTCTGCACAAACATAACATCAAAACTTCATTTTCCACTAACCAAAAAATATCTAATATCCTAAGGAGCCCAAAAGATAAAATCCAATTGGAATACCAAGGAATCTATGAAATTCCTTGCAAAACATGTGCAGCCACATACATTGGACAAACCAATCGCAGAGTAAGTGCACGCATTGCAGAACATAAAAATGCAATTAAAAAAGAAGAAAAGACTTCCTCCCTTGTCCAGCACATTAAAAAAACAGGGCACGAAATTGACTTTGAAAAAACTAAATTACTTTCCAAAACAGAAAATTTATATAGAAGAATTACTTTAGAAGCCATAGAGATTGAGAAAAAACCCCTTTGCATGAATAAAAGGGATGACACGTCCCGCCTACCAGAGATTTGGAAACCAGCCTTAAACAAAAAAAACACTTCATAAAAATCACCATGTCAATCCTTCTAATAATTATGATTCCACCAACCAATCAGATCACTAAAACATAATAACCCAATCTATTTGCTACATTCAAACCAAATCTCCACCCCCACACTATATACTAGGAAGAAATGACAGTTGCAAACATTCCATTTTTACAACAGCACGAAGCTTGAAACTCGAAACGTCGCATAGACATGCAAAATATTACACAGGCCAAAACCCGAACTCAGAACAATCTACATACATATACCCGTGAAAATTTACGAAAACAAATATATATATATATATATATATATATATATATATGTTTTCGTAGATTTTCACGGGTACAGGTATGACGGTCTTGGTATATTCGGGTTTCTTCCCGTGTAGGAAATCCTACACGGGAAGAAACCCGAATATACCAAGACCGTCATATATATATATATATATATATATATATATATATATATATATATATATATATATATATTTTTGTTTTCATAGATTTTCAAGGGTACAGGTATGATGGTCTTGGTATATTCGGGTTTCTTCTCGTGTAGGATTTAGAAATTTCTGGCGACGTTTTGACGAGGTCCCACTCGTCATCTTCAGGCTGGTGTTTCTGTCCAGCCTGAAGATGACGAGTGGGACCTCGTCGAAACGTCGCCAGAAATTTCCAAATCCTACACGGGAAGAAACCCGAATATACCAAGACCATCATATATATATACATACATACATACATACATACATACATACATACATACATACATACATACATATATATGAAGAATCGGAACCTTTATATATATAGTAATATAGCAGTGTATATTTCTGCCATGTGGACATAAATCCACTAGGGACAATACTGATACCAAGCTTTCAATTCCTTAACCTGAAATCCCTCAAGCAGTCTCGAGCCTCAATGTCAGACCAAAGCCATTTTTGGGGGGGGGGGGTGCCTTAGGCCTACTTTATGCTATTCTACTATGCATTTTCTCTTGTGGGAAAATGAGAGGGGGGATTGTATGAGGGTTAGCCATAACAAATTCTTTCTAGAAAGCCAAGGTCATCTTTTTCTCTCTGCACCTCTTCACCTGCCTTGAAGGAGATGGGTGGATACTACCAGAATGGCAGAAGAGTAGACAACATGATAGACTTGTGGGTGTGGGGGCAAGGACTTAAACTTTCAACTGGGTGGTGAAATCTGGGAAACTTCAGATTTGGGTTTCACTTAGATGTGCCAACATGACTCTCTTAATAAATTGGAACTTTGTGGAATACTGTGCCTTGGACTCTGGTTTAATTTTGGGTTCTATTTGGAACCCTGACACCCTGTTTTTCTATTTGCTTTTCCACTAAAGCCATTGACTTATTCCTTAAATAATTTCCATCTTATGTGTATGGTCTACTCGATTTGCAATGATATCTTAATTTATGGCAGATAATATCCCAACTTTCTACATTTTCCCCAGGGTCACAACTGAGAAAGCAACAGAATTATAAAGAGCAGCTGTTCAAAATGTCCCTAACTAGAACCAGTATTTCTCAAACTTGACAACAGTAAGATTTGTAGACTTTAACTCCCAGAAATCCTCACTCCCAGTCCACATTAGTAGTGGGTTCTAAAACTCTTTACTACTGGTTCATGCTCACATGTCCTTGTGATGCTTCTGTACATGCTCTGTCCTCGGAGAGGGGCAGCATATAAATCCAATTAATCAAAGAAATAATCAATCAATCAATCAATCAATCCTGGATGGGTGGGCAGAGCCTCCCACCACCAGTGCTACTGGTTCTGAGCCTGAACTGGGAGCAATCAAGTTGCCATGTTGAAGAAATGCTGAACTAGATGATGTTTGATTAGAAACATGATGATGGCACAAATATTTTAATTTTACCTAGTCATGTCTATCCTTCCCTGTCAGTTGGCAAGCACTTTGCAACTTGATAATTACAGCACAAGATTTTATCTAGTGCACCACAGGGGTATCTACCCATGCATAAAAAACACGTGGAGCTTTGACTATGGCCATTATTTTGATCATGCCCTGTGGACATCCAGGATCAAGTTTGATCCTGGATGTCCATAGCTGAAGTAATTATTCCTCTCTACAGTACTTTGGTACGGCCACACTTGGAATACTGTATTCAGTTCTGGGGGGCAAAATTTAAAAAGGACATTGATAAACTAGAGAAGGTCAAAGGAGAGTTACAAGGATGGTGAGTGGTCTGGAAACCATGTCCTATGAGGAATCTGTATAGTCTGGAGGACAGAAGGAAAAGTGGGGACATGATCGAAACATTTAAATATGTTAAAGGGTTAAATAAGGTTCAGGAGGGAAGTGTTTTTAATAGGAAAGTGAACACAAGAACAAGGGGACACAATCTGAAGTTAGTTGGGGGAAAGATCAAAAGCAACGTGAGAAAATATTATTTCACTGAAAGAGTAGTAGATGCTTGGAACAAACTTCCAGCAGACGTGGTTGGTAAATCCACAGTAACTGAATTTAAACATGCCTGGGATAAACATATATCCATTGTAAGATAAAATACAGGAAATAGTATAAGGGCAGACTAGATGGACCATGAGGTCTTTTTCTGCCGTTAGTCTTCTATGTTTCTATATTTAGTTTGCAAAGGAGAAGACTGAGAGGAGACTTGGTAGCTGTCTACAAATATCTGAAGGGCTGCCTGTCACAGAGCAGAGGGATCAGCATTGTTCTCATTAGCACATGGAAGGACTAGATACAATGGAATGAAACTGCAAAGGAGTAGATTTAGATTAGGTATCAGAAAAAGATTTCTAATGGTAAGGGTGATAAACTGGTGGAACAGTTTGCCACAGGAGGTGGTGAGCTCGCCTTCACTGGAGGTCTTCAGACAGAGACCGTATAGTTATCTTTCTGGGATGGTTTAGTGAATCCTGCATTGAGCAGGGGTTTGGACCTGAGGACCCTGGAGGTCCCTTCCAACTCTATGATTCTATGATCCATCTATGATACTTGGATTCTCTTCACCATATCACCTCATTTGAACTTAACTCCCTGGGGTGTAGGGTGGATTGGGATGTAAAAATGATTAAAGTAGAATCTGAAATACTGCAACTTTCCCCCTCGAGCAGTGGTTCTCAACCTGGGGGTCGGGACCCCTTTGGGGGTCGAACGACCGTTTCACAGGGGTCACCTAAGACCCTGGGGAAAGACAAATTTCCCATGGTGTTAGGAATTAAAGCATCTATTCTGGCAGGTTGGAACATATTTTTACAATCCAACCAATCAGGCGTTTACAGTGGGGCTGTCCCTCTGACCTTCTGGCCAATCAACTTCAAGCTCTGTTGGGAGAATTGTGGCTAGACTTATGGTTGGGGGTCACCACAACATGAGCAACTGTATTAAGGGGTCGCGGTATTAGAAAGGTTGAGAACCACTGCCATAGAGTGAAGGATGGGGAGGAAGCATGCAACAGTGTACTTTCCCACATATTTGCTGTACAAATACTGTTTCTGGATTTCCACCCACTTCTTTAGGCCTTCTAAAAATTGTATTTGAAGATACAGAAAAGTACTCACATTACATACAGTTCCACTTTTTGTAGACAAAAGAGCCAAATGTCACATTGTGGCTGGTTTTGTGTGGCGAGAACAGTGAAATAATTATTAATCTGGGTTTATTAATGCATCTATCTGCATGCCCAACAGCAGCCAATACTGCTTTTTTATTATTTATGTGGTATGGACAGCTGCCGATTAATTGTCAGTGTGGTTTTGGCAACTCTACTGGAACATTTTATTTACTCTGGTTGACTGTGAAGAGTTTATGCAACTTATTTATCTTATTCTAATCTTATTAATCTTCCAGTTGTCTTCAGTGAAGATTGCCTTTATGAACCAGGATAACAATACATTCTTGTAAATGGGGCTTTGGTACCCAAGGCCAGTGAAAGAAAAGGCGTTAAAGCCTATTTTTAGTCACACAGAATTAAAAAAATAAAATGGATCCAAAATAATATAATCATCCTGTAATATGAGTATGCATGTCTAGATTGACATGTAGATGTAGATATTTAGCCAAAGGCAACATTTGACGTACTGTGGTTGCAGTCTGTCCTGGATGAGATTGTAGGATGCTTAAAAAGTTCAAGCTAGCAAGTCAAGATTATTTTCATATTCATATTTCCAGAAGGATGCCTCTTCCCCCCCAATCAAGATAACAACATGGGGCCTTACAGAAAAAGTTATTCCATAAATATAAAATTATTATTATTATTATTATTATTATTATTATTATTATTATTATTATTAATTGGATTTGTATGCCGCCCTTCTCCGCAGACTCGGGACGGCTAACAACAATGATAAAAAACAACATGTAACAATCCAATTTTATAAAACAACTAAAAACCCTTATTATAAAAACCAAACATACACACAAACATACCATACATAACTTGTAATGGCCTAGGGGAAGGAATATCCTAACTCCCCCATGCCTGGCGAGAAAGGTGGGTCTTGAGTAATTTGCGAAAGACAAGGAGGGTGGGGGCCGTTCTAATCTCTGGGGGGAGTTGATTCCAGAGGGCCGGGGCCGCCACAGAGAAGGCTCTTCCCCTGGGGCCCGCCAAACGACATTGTTTAGTCGACGGGACCCGGACAAGGCCAACTCTGTGGGACCTTATCGGCCGCTGGGATTCGTGTGGTAGAAGGCGGTAAAATACATTTGTTTATCTTCAAGATGTCCTCAGATTGTCTGAGGATTTCGTCAAAAACATTTTACGTATGGAGCAGTGACTGTTCTGATGATAAATCACTAATTCATATCAGAACAATTATTGCTGGCGGAATGATGCTATAAATCTCTAGTCTGGAAATGCTTTTTGCTGCCTTTAAATTATAGATACATTTTGAAGAGAAAACAATCACTTCTTAAGTTTATTTTTTTACTTCCAAATTGCTTACTTGTCCGAATGTATGACATGGAGGATGAGGATGAGGGATTTGTAGTTTAGCATATTTGGAAAAATATGAGGTTGGGCCCTGTTGTGTCCCATTGCAGAGTCCCCTTAGAAATGACGCATACACCTCTTTTGGCAAACAATCCAATTTACTACAAATAAATTGTCTTATTGGCCCTGATAGAAAGTTCATACAAAACAGAAAGGTTTTCTGAGTAAGTCAAAATGTTACTTTTTCTTCTTAAGGACTGGCCTGATATAAAACCCCCAAAGTAAACTGGCAATTAACTCTGCAGTTATCAAAACTCACAGAAGTTGGCCGACAGACCTGCACTAATTATTTTCACAGAGCGATAATCCAGAGTTCAGAAAGGAGGAAATTCAGAACACGGCAAAGCTAGGTACAATGAATCAACTATGTTGTTTCCAGCAAGTGACTCTATGTGCTTATGCTTTAAATAGCCTCAGGGCCAGTCATGCCTGCTAGCTGCCCTGCTTGCCCTAGCATCAAACAGAGGCTCCTCCTCTTCTCCTGAGTTACTCAGCTCAAACCGAGGAGGTGCAGAACGCCCTGATTGGCTTTTGGCTTCTGGCATTGAGCCCTCCTCACTATCAGACTCAGGTGCCAGGTGCATGAGATGAACTGGCTGTGCCAGAAACATCTCCTGGCCCTCCGGATCTGTGACCAGCTGCATGGAGCATGGACAGGCCACAACAGGGAACAACCCTGGTAAGACGGAGTGGTTGTGGGTTTTGCCTCCCAAGGACAATTCCATCTGTCCGTCCATTACCCTGGGGGGGGGAAATTATTGACCCCCTCAGAGAGGGTCCACAACTTGGGCGTCCTCCTTGATCCACAGCTGACATTAGAGAACCATCTTTCAGCTGTGGCGAGGGGGTTGTTTAACCAGGTTCGCCTGGTGCACCAGTTGCGGCCCTATCTGGACCGGGAGTCACTGCTTACAGTCACTCATGCCCTCATCACCTCGAGATTCAACTACTGTAATGCTCTCTACATGGGGCTACCTTTGAAGAGTGTTCGGAAACTTCAGATCATGCAGAATGCAGCTTTGAGAGCTATCATGGGCTTCCCTAGGTATGCCCATGTTACACCAACACTCTGCAGTCTGCATTGGTTGCCAATCAGTTTCCGGACACAATTCAAAGTGTTGGTTATGACCTATAAAGCCCTTCATGGCATCGAACCAGAATATCTCCGAGACCGCCTTCTGCCGCACGAATCCCAGCGACCGGTTAGGTCCCACAGAGTTGGCCTTCTCTGGGTCCCATTGATGAAACAGTGTCATCTGGCAGGACCCAGAGGAAGAGCCTTCTCTGTGGCGGCCCCGACCCTCTGGAATCAATTCCCCATGGAGATTAGGATTGCCCCCACCCTCCTTGCCTTTCACAAACTCCTCAAAACCCACCTCTGCCATCAGGCATGGGGAAATTGACTCCCCCGGGCTGTTTCCTGTTTTACGCAAGGTTTGTCTGAGATGTATGATTGTTTTTTATACTCAGGGTTTTAAATTGCTTTTTATTGTTGGATTTGTACCATGTTTTGTGTTGTGAGCCGCTTCGAGTCTCCGGAGAGGGGCGGCATACAAATCAAATAAATCTAAATCTAAATCTAAATCTAAATCTACTCATCTACTAGATTACTGGATTTTTAAAATCCAAAGTATGAGCCTGAATCAACGGTGAAATCTACTTACCTTCCTTATGTCATAAATAAATTCATTTCTGAAGGTAATATCACAATGCAAGTAAATGGTTTGTAACCATGGGAGAAGCTGATGTAAGCCATAATCAGCATGTAATCCTAGATTTGCTAATTGTGCTGCAACTTGATTGGCTGTATCCTACAAAAGGAGGAACACCCTTGCATGGGTGTGGTTTGTTACAATGAATGTTTTGTTTCAGAGTGGCTTTAGGGTAGCATTCCAAACAATACTCTGGCAGCTAGGTCTACCCATTGTCTTATTTTTCTGCCATACTCCCGTGTAAATGGCGCAATGTTTCGGCTTTAAATCTTTTGGCCTACCTCTTTGATATCCAAGCATAGAATTTTTACTAATTTACATTTTACTTTACCTAATTTCTCAGAAAGATAGGTATATATTTCATAAAAATGATTTAAATGTGATTGACTAATGTATTACTCCAAGTCCATGGATAGGAGCGGCATACAAATCTAATAAATTATTATTATTATTATTATTATTATTATTATTATTATTATTATTATTATCATCATCATCATCATCATCATTATCATTATTATGTCAATACAATACAGCAAACGAGATCAGTTGGGTGCTTCCTAAGCACCTAGTACTGTGTGATGTAGCAGCGAATTATATTTGCCGATCCCAGTAAAGCGTCCTTTTGCAATTGACAGATGGAGATTTTGTCAATTCTGATGGTTTTCAAATGTCTGCTGAGATCCTTTGGCACTGCGCCCAGTGTGCCAAGTACCACTGGGACCACTTTCACTGGCTTATGATGATGATGATGATGATTATAATATTGGTAAATAAAGAATTGGAAGATTTAATGCTGATTTTTCTACCTTAGTGAGAATTGGATAATTTGTTGGGATTTGAGAGGACAATAACAACCCTCGGATGATCATGAGCCTGATATATTCCTGAGTTTTAGCACTCTTAGTAGCTGAACAAATGAGGCAATAAGCAGCAAATCATATGAAAGCTCAAAGGGCCCTCTCACTGAATTATTTAATTTGATGTTGTTTTGATGAATATTACAATGGTAGTTTATTTTGCTCATGAGGTTTATGGCAAAGAGAGATTTAGTTTGATTTGGCATGACTCAGTCAGAGCTCTTAATCATTGCTTCTCATATAACTTAGTGCTGTCAACTCAAGTATATTTTGGGCTTCAGCCAGTTTGGAGTATATAATATGTATTTATTTATTCCACATGATGAAAGAAGAGTTAAAATACAAGGTGTTCATGCTGAGTTATTTAGAAAATTGAATTGTGTTTTAGAAATGCTTTTTCATTTTTCTTATCCTATAAATTTTTCTCCAGTTCACTAAAAAGACCAACCTGTTAAAAAAATTAATGACTTAATAATAAAGATAATAAATAAACAAACAGTTGTTTGATACAGATATTAGCTGGGAATTGAAAAAATTATAGGTAATTTGGGACCATTATTGTTTTGGTTAGAAAATATTTCAATTTAGCCTGTTGCTGATATGTTATTTCATGCAAATTAGACCAGCTCATAATTCAGATTGTGGAAAAGAAGGATTGAGAAAAAAGATTGTGCCTGTAACCAATTATTTTTTAAAAAATACACATTTTTAAAAAGTGTTTTTATTTTTATTTTTAATTAATTAATTTAATGAAAAATTAAATTAATTTTCTTCTTTTCAAAGTTTTGTTTTTACATCATTATACTTTTTCTGTTACATGTATTTCATTTTACACTTTGGTAAGTTCTTAGAAGAACTTAAATCTTTTTAAAAGCATATTTTGGCTTTAGCTGTGCAATTGTGAATGGACTTTGAATCATAAACTTTTAAAAGATTAGGTTCAATGCTGAAATCATTTTAATGTTGATTTTTTAAATCCAGGTTACTGGGCAACAGTAAGTGTTTAATCTTTTTCTGGAATTTTAAAAATATTTCCAACTAATTTCCAGTTTTGGATTGTTGTGGTAAGGATTTCCCACTCAAAGCAGTTCCGAGTCCGCATAGCCTTTATTTTTTTTACTTAGCCAAAGTTTTAAAAATACTCAATTTAAATTATTGAGAATAATTTGCTATTCAGTCTCGTAAGCATCATGTTGGGGAAGACAGATTTAGAAATATCAAAAGTTCTAGTCTGAGGACCAGCTTGAAGGCCGGCCAGCCGGACTCCTCCTGGGAAGCCCTCCAACAGGCCATGAGGATAATAACCCCTCCTCACTGCAAGTACACACACATTACAAGGGATTCCCTGAATTTTCAATTCCTGGAAAATTTTGGCTCAAAAAAAATATTTATCTGGAAACCTGGTAGAGCAGACCAAGTATCGTCCTTATTTAGAATTGTAGTTGATTTCAAAGTACCGGTAATTTGGATTTCATTTCTAAAAAACATCTGGTGTTATTCCTGGTTATTTCAGCAGAGTTTATTTCTTTAAAAGCTGGCCATTAACAGGGGTGGAATTCTACCAGTTTGGACCAGTTCGGACGTACCAGTAGTTCCGATGATCAGCTGGGAGCAAACTGATTTGCTCTGATATCAAATAGGCCCCCTCGCCTGCCCCTGCGCTTTACTCACCTGTATCTTCCCAGCTGATTCACGCAGCACAGTGGATTGCTGTGCCTCAGCTGTGTTACGCCCTAGCAGCAACGTGGAAGTAAAATTTTGTTTTAAACTGTGCATGCGCGCAATCACTGAACCGGAACTTTGGCCACCACGTATTTCTGCAGTTTGTGCAATTTAAATGAAAGCCAAGACTACATGCTTAGTTGTGGATTAAGACAGGGGAATCCTATTTCATTTATAAGAAGCAAGTAAGGTTGTATGAGTCCATTAGGAACAATAAATGACTGGGAGATTTAACCAGAAGCCAGAGAGTAGAAGAGTTATTAAATAAAGAAGAAAGAACAAAAATTCGTGAGGGGAAGAATGAAGGAAAGATAGCAAGAATGAGTAAGGGTTCAGTTTTTATTCTTGACATAAATTACAGAAAGAAACCCTTTCTCCATGGTAGGTGGAGCTAGCCTCCAAGAATGGGAAAACATCACCCTTAGCTAATCAGGATTGAGTCTGAAAAAGGTATAAATCACACTCCTGTATCTCAGTTTTCCCTCTTTAAGACTCAGTCCTGAGCTAGGGTCGCGTGCTTTTCTCCTTGAGGATTTCTCCATTTTTACGATCCATCTCACAGCGACCAGTTAGGTCCCACAGAGTGGGCCTTCTCCGGGTCCCGTCGACAAAACAATGTCATCTGGCGGGACCCAGGGGAAGAGCCTTCTCTGTGGTGGCCCCAACCCTCTGGAATCAACTCCACCCAGAGATTAGGATTGCCCCACCCTCCTTGCCTTTTGCAAACTTCTCAAAACACCCCTCTATCGCCAGGCATGAGGAAATTGATTCCCGTGGGCCATGTCTGCTTTGTGTATGATTTGTATGAAATGCGTGAGTGTGTTTTATATTAAGGGTTTTAAAGTGTTTTTAAGTATTGGATTTGTACCATGTTTTGTGTTGTGAGCCGCTCCGAGTCTGTGGAGAGGGGCGGCATTCAAATCAAATCAAATCAAATCACATGACATCACATGACATCACATGACATCACATCAAATCAAATCAAATCAAATCAAATCAATGAAATCAATGAAATAAATTTATTTATTTATTTATTAGATTTGTATGCCGCCCCTCTCCATAGACTCGGGGTGGCTAACAACAGTAGTAAACAGCATATAACAAATCTAATATTTAAAATAATTAAAACCCCATATTTAAAACCAAACATACACACAAACAAACATACCATGCATAAATTGTATAGGCCTGGGGGAAAAAGGGTAGTTCACTTCCCCCAAGCCTGACGACAGAGGTGGGTTTTAAGGAGCTTAAGAAAGGCAAGGAGGGTGGGGGCAATTCTGATCTCTGGGGGGAACTGGTTCCAGAGGGTCGGGGCCGCCACAGAGAAGGCTCTTCCCCTGGGTCCCGCCAAACGACATTGTTTAGTTGACGGGACCCGGAGAAGACCGACTCTGTGGGACCTAACCGGTTGCTGGGATTCGTGCGGCAGAATGAATGAATGAATGAATGAATGAATGAATAAATAAATAAACTTGACATAAACTACAGAAAGAAACTTCTTTTCACCTACTTCAGCCAACAGTTGTCACTTACACCAGGTCAGATATAGCTTCCTCAAAATGTATTTATTCAATTTATGTCCCATCTTTCTGCTGAGATGCCTAGACTAGGATATGTGGCAAATACACCCCTGTCCTCAAAAAGACTCTTATGGCCAATACTCATCATCTGAAACCATATTCCGTCCATCTGCATACCTGCCCTGCTGCTGGCTGAGCCCCACTGCCATTGACGTAGATCAGGTTTTGTGTAGTAAATCAAGAGCACATTCCAGAAGTCAGCAGGGCCTGTTTTATTTTGTTTATTTATTTTTCCAAGTTATACAGCCCCCCCCCCCACCAATCTCACAAAGAAAGTGACTCTGGGCAGAGTAGAATTAAGCTAAAACAATGAAATGCTTAAAACAATTATCATCATTATATTAAAATCATTAAAAACTATAAAAACAAAGCTAACATTGTTTTGGGAAGTGTTTTCAGGAGTTTTTAAAAAGTGAAACCAGTGCTTTAAAAGCATGTATAAGAAATAAAGCATTACTTTTGATCGTTTAGATTCAAAATGGGGCTGCTTTGGTTCTTTTCCTACTCAGGGATTCTGAGGATTGCTAATACCCTGTTTCCCCAAAAATAAGACGTACCCCGAAAGTAAGGCATGTCAGAGGTTTTGCAGAATTTGCTAATATAAGGCACCCCCCGAGAATAAGGCGTAGTCAAGTTTACATACGGTACGGTGGAAAAACATACGGTACCATTCAAAGCTGTTCATTGCGGTACCGTAATAATGTGGCGTCTCCTGCTGGCCCCTTCCATCGCTTTGTACCGTCCAGTACAGCAGACACAGTCTGCTGCTGTCTCCCCGCCATTACAGTCTCCACTACAGTGTGTAGACTGTAGTTCCTCTGGTGGCTGGAAGCTGCAATAGCGGGAGTATTCTGTTGTACCATATAAGTGCCGTCGTTTGTGTGTGTGGGTGCCATACTGACAGGTACCGTACTGTAATCAGTGTACCGTATGGTACACTTTCTTTGGGGGTGTCACCTTTTCTGCCTGTGAATTTGTCTTATTTGAGAAATATAAGGCACCCCCGAAAATAAGATGTAGCACAACTTTTGGCGCAAAAATTAATATAAGACAGTGTCTTATTTTCAGGGAAACATGGTAGAGCTATGATTTATTTATTTATTTATTTATTTATTTATTTATTTATTTATTTATTTATTTATTTATTATTTAGATTTGTATGCCGCCCCTCTCCGCGAACTCGGGGCGGCTCACAACAAGGCATAAACAAATCGTACAAATCCAAATAGATGTCCCTGGGTCAATTTTTGCAAGGCTGCATAGAAACATAAAAAGCTACCAGTATTTTGTTCTCAGAATAGTGAAGTGATGTGTCTTGGAAGCTCTTAAGCCAAGCTAAGCACATAAGTATCATTTCCCTCATGTTTTTATGACTTATCACTTGGAAGCGTAATGGTTCCGATCCTGCTGGAGCTAATATATGTTTACTCATCACTGTTTCTCATATCAATATTGAGGTCATTGCTTACCTAATATCAACATGTGACATTTTATAGTATTATAACTGCTTCTTTTGCACATTGTAGGTGTCAATCTCTCCTGCGTTCTATGTATGGTAGCAATTTGATTATCTTTCTATTAAGAAATAGGTGCAGGGGAATTAGACTCAAATATTTTTAAATTCTGTTGTTTTTTTTAAATAGTAATTTCTTATGACATTTTTGTTAGATGGGATAATTGGATGAGATTTACAGTCATGGCTACTCTTTTTAGGGTTTAATAATTAATTTTAGGTTTGGGTATATACAGGGATGGGCTGCTGCCCGGACCAGGGGGGGGACACAGTGGGGGTAGTGAAAATGGAGCTCCACCCCAGAACACCCAATTTGCCCTGAAAGATGTTGAAATAAAATGCAGGGCATCCTGCGTAAGCAACGCCCACAGTGTGGTAGTAAAGATTTTGGTAGCCCTTCACTGGGTATATACCTCTGTCTCTCTTTCTTTCTCTCTCTGTGTCCACTCTTAATCTTTCTCCTACTTATCGTTACAACCACAGTTGCCTTCCAATAGTCTTTTGCTCTACAACTTCCTGCTTCTTTCTCTTGCTTGAGTCCATCATCCCGCTGTGCTCATTTGTTGCATTAAATGAGTAATGTGCTTATTTACATGAACTGCCTAGCCCAGGGTAGGCAAAGTTGGCTCTTCTATGACTTGTGGACTTCAACTCCCAGAATTCCTGAGCCAATCATGCTAGCTCAGGAATTCTGGGAATTGAAGTCCACATGTCATAGAAGAGCCAACTTTGCCTACCCCTGACCTAGCCAATATCTTTACACACATTAAAATGCCTAGTGAACACATTTGAGAAGTTGTACCCAAATACCTTATTCGAGCTACTGTTTCTGCTAAAAATGAATCTGTCATTTACATGAAAGTTTCATATTGAAATACTTCAGATGTTAGCAGCTTTAAGTTTGTCTTATTTCCCCCCATTTCTTATGTCTCCTCTGGTGAACAACAGTAAACCCCTGGCAGTTTTTCCTTGAGACTTAATTATAATGATACTCCAATGATTTATTGCTATGTTGTGTACAGCCTGATAAATACAATTTGAGGAGGCTGAAATCACACCTTCATTTTGTGCGAACTGTGAAGAAGAGTTGATGCCAAAGCAAAATAAAGTAATCTGCCTTACTAAGTTTCAAAAGTGTTTTCAAATTTTACCTCTAATCTGAAGGGGGTCCTACAATATATTTCTAAAAAATCCAATTTAAGAATTTATTTGAAACCTGGAGTTATATTTCAGATTTTAAGTAAGGCTTCTCGGTGCATTGCCAACAGGGATCACAGCATTCCACAGTTTCTTAGTCTATGGATAGCTTCCTAATCATCATTAGGACTCATAATCATGATCATGTAATCACCAAGTAGTTTGAAATGCTTAGGTATTTGTGCACAAGTCCTTTCAGTGTTTCATTATGAGCATGCCTGTGATTTTGGGAGTAAAATCATAAGATGCTTGCAAGATTTATTTATTTATTTATTTATTTGTTTGTTTGTTTATTTATTTATTTATTCATTCATTCATTCATTCATTCATTCATTTAGTTAGTTAGTCCAATACACAATGAGAGTTTTAGTGAGTGTATATATAGATATACACATAATAAAATACATGATGAAGGTTATAGAGGAGATACTCAAAGTAAAATATATCTATGAAATAATAGAAAAGAAGATATAGTAATAGAACATATCAATGAAAGAATAGAAGAAGAGATATAGGAATAGAAGAAAAATATAGGAGATATAGGAGAGCAATAGGACAGAGGACGGAAGGCACTCTAGTGCACTTGTACTCGCCCCTTACTGACCTCTTAGGAATCTGGGTAGGTCAACCGTAGATAATCTAAGGGTAAAGTGTTGGGGGTTTGGGGATGACACTATGGAGTCCGGTAATGAGTTCCACACTTCAACAACTCAGTTACTGAAGTCATATTTTTTACAGTCAAGTTTGGAGCGGTTAATATTAAGTTTAAATGTTGTGTGCTCTTGTGTTGTTGTGGTTGAAGCTGACGTACTCGCCGACAGGCAGGACATTGCAGCATATGATCTTGTGGGCAATACTTAGATCATCTTTAAGGCGTCTTAGTTCTAGGCTTTCTAGGCCCAGGATTGAAAGTCTAGTCTCGTAGGGTATTCTGTTTCGAGTGGAGGAGTGAAGGGCTCTTCTGGTGAAGTATCTTTAAACATTTTCAAAGGTTTTAATGTCTGAGATGCAATATGGGTTCCAAACAGATGAGCTGTATTCGAGGATGCAGCTGTATTCGAGGATGGGTTACCTTGGGATATTATCTTGGGATGTATTCAAACTGAAGCTTCGTGAGCAATGTTCCTGACTTCTGTTTCAAAGAATTATCCATTTCTCCAAATGGCAACAGGAATACAATCTGAGACCTAAAGTATACATTTCATTTATCCAATGCTTATTTAAAATCTTGGTCATTTTAACGTCATTCTTTAATTTAAAGTAATATGTTCTGGTGGTGTTAATTCCAGCAATGTTTTACTTTGCAGATGATTCTCTTTGTGTGTGATAGCATTCATTAACATGCTCTGCACACCCTGCCTGTTTGCTCTTACCACCCTCTATTGTTTCCCAGCTGTTCATTTACACTATAATCTCCTTGGGAACTAAATTCTGTCTATATGCTTATGTAACACAGGCAGTTTGGTTGCATATATCAACGTGTCATAATACCAGGTTTATCCTAGGTTACTGAGAACAAGTTCACAATGATAGATATTATCAGACCAGGCTTTTGTTAAGTGACTTCAAACAATGCGATTTTTATAAGAGGTCCAGAGGATGTCATCCATCTTCTATTACTCTTCTGCTTTTTCCCACCACTTTCCCCCAAACTGTTTTGCATTCCAGAAACAAAATTTATTCAGGAAGACAAGATGGAAGATATTTCTAGTTGTATACTAGAAATACTGCATCCAGTTTTGGTTACCACAGATGTGGAGACTTTGGAAAAAAAAGTGCAAAGAACAGCAGTGGAAGTGATGTGCTGGTGCCTGGAGGCTGTTGGGGACTGGATGGGTGTCAACAAACTCAAACTGAACCCAGACAAGACGGAGTGGCTGTGGGTCTTGCCTCCCAAGGACAATTCCATCTGTCCATCCATTACCCTGGGGGGGAACTACTGACCCCCTCAGAGAGGGTGCGCAACTTGGGCGTCCTCCTCGATCCACAACTGACATTGGAACATCATCTTTCGGCTGTGGCGAGGAGGGCATTTGCCTAGGTTTGCCTGGGGCACCAGTTGTGGCCCTATTTGGACAGGGAGTCCTTGCTCACAGTCACTCATGCCCTTATCACCTTGAGGTTCGATTACTGCAACGCTCTCTACATGGGGCTACCTTTGAAAAGTGTTCGGAAACTCCAGATCATGCAAAAGGCGGCCGCGAGAGCCATCGTGGGGCTTCCCAGATTCGCCCACATATCTACAACACTCCGTGGCCTGCATTGGCTTCCGATCAGTTTCCGGTCACAATTCAAAGTGTTGGTCATGACCTTTAAAGCCCTACATGGCATTGGACCAGAGTACCTCTGGAACTGTCCGCTACCGCACGAATCCCAGCGGCCGATAAGGTCCCACAGAGTTGGCCTTCTCTGGGTCCCGTTGACTAAACAATGTCATCTGGCGGGCCCCAGGGGAAGAGCCTTCTCTGTGGTGGCCCCGACCCCCTGGAATCAACTCCCCCCGGAGATTAGAACTGTTCCCACCCTCCTTGTCTTCCGTAAACTACTTAAGACCCACCTATACCGCCAGGCATGGGGGATTTGAGACATCTTTCCCCCAGGCTTATTATAATTTATGTTTGGTATGTATGTGCTGTTTGGTTTTTAATTATGATAGGGTTTTTAGTTTTTTAATATTAGATTTGTGCCATTATAATATTGTTTTTATTGTTGTTGTGAACCACCCCGAGTCTTCGGAGAGGGGCGGCATACAAATCTAATAAATTATTATTATTATTAATTAACTACTATGTACACTGATAGCATATGCATCAAAGACAAATTCCTTGTGTGTTCAATCACACTTGGCCGATAAAGAATTCTATTCTGTTCTGTTCTGTTCTATTCTATTCTGTTCTATTCTATTCTAGTCTACTCTATAAATGATTAAAGGCCAGAAGACTAAAACATATTAAGAAAGGTTGCAGGATTTGAGTCTGGCTGATCTAGAGAAAAGAAGGACTAAGGGGGGGACATCTTAGCAGTATTCCAGTATTTGAGAGGCTGCCACAAAGAGGAAAGGGGTCTATTTTCCAAAGCATCAGAGGGCAGGACAAGAAACAAAGGATGGAAACTAATTTAGGAGAGAAGCAACCTGGAATTAAGGGGAAATTTCTTAACAGTCAGGACAATTAACCAAGTAGAACCACTTGCCTTCTGAAGTTGTGGGTGCTTCATCATCGCAGGTTTTAAGAAGAGACTGGACAAATCACTTGTCTGAAATAGTATAGGGTCTCCTGCTTGAGCAAGGGGATGTACTAGAAAACCTCCAAGGTCTCTTCCAGCTCTATTCTTTAAATATTTGATTTCATCCATCATGCTAAGTTACAGTATAACTTAACGTGAAAACAGGAATTGATTATGAAATTGTGACATATTTTAAGACAGTCGTGCTTGTTGTTGGTTTCTGCCTGTAACTGTAGCTAACCTTGATTTGGAAACAAGTACAGATGATCTGATGAGGTTTCCTATACTAGTCCAAGTTTCCAACCAATCTGTATAGTTCCAAGACAAGAATAACAAAAAATGAGAAAGCAAAAGAGAATTTGGTCAGACTGTTGAGATCTTGATCTGGCTCTGTTGCTGATCAAATCTCTCTCTCTCTCTTTCTCCCCTTGTGTGTGTGTGTGTGTGTGTGTATGTATGTGTGTGTGTATATTTAAAATGACTGTCATACTTTTTATACTTTTTTGTTACAGAGTCACTTTTTATGAGATGGACAGTTGTATACATTTGATAAATAAGCTAACAATGATTATCTTGCTCACCTGCAAGATTGATTGTTTATTTTTGGCTCAACTAATAAACAATAGTTAAACCAAATAATGCTTAGTATCATTGACTGAATCACGAATACGTATGTATAGTTGTAATAAACAGATTCATTAACCATAGTTTTGAAATATCTTAGTTTAAAGGTTCCCAACCCCATGGGGATGGCTCATTATTGGACCATGGCAAAGATTATAACTTCGGTAAAGCGGGACACCAAGGGGGGGGAGGGGACAGACGACGGACGACTGAAAAAGCTTTACAGACTTTTAATCTCAATGTTTGTTTTTGTGTATTGCTTCCCAGTCCGGCACTTCTATCAATTTATTAGGGAAGAGAACAAAGCAGTTTGCTTGTTCTGCTTTCTGGCTGCTTCTTATACTGGAAGTAGCACTCTTCCCCCCCCAATGCCGTAGATGTGCGTGCTCGGTTTCTTCTCCAACCCTCTGATCTCTCTCTCTCTCTGTGTTGGGCATGCGCAAAGCAACCCATAGCCTGGACTGCCCAGAGTGAATAAAGCATTTCCTTTCTTTGGGCCCTGGGAGGAGGAAGCTTCTCCCACCACTCAGAGAAAGGAAACACTTTATTCGCTCTGGGCAGTCCAAAGAAAGGAAAATCGGGACTTTTTAAAAACCCCGCGGGATGTAGGACAAATTATAAAAAATTGGGACTATCCCGCCAAAAATGGGACATCTGGACACCTTTACCATGGCCTATTTGTAACTGGGCCATGCAAAAGTTGGGATAGTGCAAATACACAGCTCTACTTGCACACTGGCCTATTGCTCGCATGGCCCAGTTCTCCCTCTCCCCCTGAACTGGGCCGCCAAGCCACAAAGGTTGGGGACCGCTGCCTTAGTTTGAAAGAAAGAGAAATCTGTCCTTAATGGGATAATTGACAATGGAAACAAATGCTTCCTCACAGTGACATGGCCAAGTAACAGGAGAGGAAGTTGCATGCCCGTGATGCAAAACTGATCTCATGTTGAATGCAAATAAAGCCGTGTAAACAACAAAGTGTTTACCAGTGACATATATACACTTATTCATAAATAAAAAAACAAACAGAATGCCTGGATGTTTTTTGTATGACATTCACTTATTTTACATGGACAATGCCTTGTGCATGTGCATCTTGTGCATTCTATCTATTCTGCATATTCTTTTTATTTTCCCCCCATTTCTGGCTAAACATACTGGGTTTTTTTTCATCCTTAAAAATATTTATCCAAGGACCTTTGTATTTAACTGAGAAGTATATCAATATGTTCACTTCACGTTCACAAACAGTGCAAGTCTACTGTACCCAATCCTTGGAGAGAAAATATATTGATTTAAGTGCTGCCTTGCCTTTGTTAATCTACAGCGTTTTTATAATATACTGTACTGTTAAGAATAGGAAATTTAGCGGTTTGGAGCGAAAACGTAGTTTCACATTTTGCAGAAACATTTAAAACTGCATTGAAATCTGTCCTACCCTTTTGTCATTTTGAAGCAATACTTTTCTATACTGTTACCAAATTCCTGTTTAAGCTATTATTTGGCTGCTTCTATTCCCTGATGTTGAATACAGGTGAAATATTTTTAAAATGTCCCGATCTGTGAAAAGAATAAAATTGCAGGCACCTACTTTGCCTTATTTTCTTTCTGCTTGGGCTTTTTCCCCAACAAAGGTTGTTAATAAAGTGGCAATCTTGACAAAAGTGGTAGATTGCTGCCAGTTTGGACTGATTCTTTAGAACCAGTAGTGGAAATTCATCACTGCTTGCCAAACCAGCAGCGATGACTCCCGAACCGGTCCTCCGTTCATGGTGGATTGAAAAAAACCCCTCTGTGCATATGCAAAATGTGCACTTCCATCACAATGCGAAACGGAGGGGAAGGTAAGTAGAACCCATCTCTGGTTGACATCTCCCTATCAGTGTTCCCTCTAATTTTTTTTTGGGGTGGGCGGAAAAGTATAGTGTCTGAGCGGCAGTCCCTTCAGGACTGGGCGGCACAGAAATAATAAACAAACAAAAAAACAAACAAACAAAAAACCCACCCTGTTTTGCCTCAGAGAATTTCAAAATAAAATACTGTACTGTGTGTCTATAACAGTGAGCTCATAATAGGGCAACTCTATCAATATCAAAACGCCACTTAAATAGTTGAGCTAGTTTTAAACTAGATTTTGATTTTCTTTCTCTCTTCCTTACTCCCATTCTTTTTCTTTCTCTTTTCCTTCCTCTCTTTTTTCTGTTTCTCTCTCTTCCTCTCTTCCTCTCTCTCTCCTTCCCTCTCACTCTTTCCCTCTCGGCTTCTGGGCAGGTTTGGAAAACTCTGAGTTGATGATGATTTTTAAGTGAGCGATTGCTCACTGCTCAGCTTAGAGGGAACTATGCTCCCTACGCTGCGTCACATGCAAGGTCATGGAATCAATCATAAATCAATCCATTAACCTCCACCTAGAAACTAACAACATATTCTTGAACAAACAATTTGGTTTCAGAAAAAAAAATCCTATAACCTGCAACTACTATACTGCAAAAACATATAGACTACACATCTTGATCAGGGCAAATCAATAGATGCAAATTACATAGACTTTTGTAAAGCCTTTGACTCAATGGTTCACAATAAATTACTTCTAAAACTGAAATCCTACAGCATCTCTGGATCCCTATATGACTGGATAACTGCATTCCTATCAAACAGACAATATGAGGTCAAAATAGGGAGTGCCCTATCTAATCCCGTTCCTGTTAACAGCAGTGGACCCCAAGGCAGCATACTAGGACTGACACTCTTCATACTCTATATAAATGATCTTTGCGATCACATTACAAGCAACTGTGTTCTCTTCGCCAATGATGTAGAACTCTTCAACACCACCGATAACACTGCTACCTCCAAAAAGATCTTGACTTTGAACTCACTACCTGACTCTGTAGTTTTGTCACCAAACCCCCAAAACTTTAGTCTTAGTCTCTCCATTGTTGACCTCATCTGATTTTTAAGAGGTCTAAGTGTACCTACCGTCCCTGTCCTAATACTTCCCTCTTATTAGTACCCATTTCATGTATATAAACAGCATTATATCTATGTATACTACCAATATATACTTGACAAAATAAAATAAATAAAATAAATGAAATTTGGGGTGCGGCATTGGGAGGAGGAGGGACAAGACTTGTGATTTGGAGCTAAGCAGTCATCAAAGAGTGCAGCAACCAAGTAATTTTTACTTCAAGAAGAGAGGATGGTCCAAAAGAGAAGAAAAGAAGAATAGCATCCCATCAAGACGAAAAACATATCACTTTTCTGGGTTTTTTTACAAAATACAACATCTCCTCAACCCTTATAAGCAGATCTAAAACTCCACCCCTGTGCAGGGTCCAGTGCTTTAGCATCAATCTAACTGGGAAAAGTTTAAAACAGGACAGGAAAATATAACAGAATCATCTGAGACATTAGATCTCAAAGCCCTTCGACATTAAAAATGTCTCTGTTATAGCTAAAGTAGCTTGGGTAGAAAACCAAAGTTGATTATTATGAATGTATGCCAGAAGACATAGGATTTGGCTTAAGGAGATTGTTTCATATGCTATCCAGCTAATGCAGAGGCCAAGTTGTCATTTCAACAGATTTGGAGTGTTGGCTAAGAGTTGCAAAACAACATAGATAAATAAAACCCTACTATAATTAACTGCAGTGGGCTCTGCATATTGCTAGGGGAACTTGATACCAAGTAACAGTCTTAAAAAGTTGAATTCCCGTGGACTTAAAGACAAAATTGTGAGGATGGACTGTTATTTAATTGGTTAGTCCTGCATTTTAAAAATGTTTAGTTAGTGGTCCATGGTTGCAGAATATCTGAGAAACGCTGTGCTAGACCATGCTTGTTTTAACTGGGCACAATAACCATCTGCTTCAGCCAGATTGGGGCTGTTTTTATTGCTTTTAATTTGTAATTACTTCACATTTTGTCCTACTAATGTTGCTTATGTAAGTTTTTCTTAAACTCTAAGTGCAATTATTGTTTTGGTGGTGTGTTTCTAATTATTACTGAATTTTGTTTTTAAAAAAGCAGATTATAATATTTTAAAAATAGAATACTGATACATTGATTTAATATCTGAAAATCATGTTTTCAATGTGTTTAAAATAAATTAAGCCACGTACCTGATTTACTGAGAACTAGGGCTGGTTGAAAATCTTTTATTTTCTCTAGACATTTCTTACCCCCATTGAAATGAATAATCAACCTAAAACATTGGCCTGATTTTTTAAAAACAAAAATATTGTTGACTTCTATGATAATTTCTCAAAATTGACACTCCGCAGTCTGAATGTTTAGACTATCATGAAATCATCATGAAACAAAAAAGCAATGAAGAATCCTAGAGAAAACAGGCAAAATCCTGCCATTCTTGTGTTGAGAAATTGATCAATTTTCATTCATTTTATAACTGTATACTTTTACACAAGCTGTTGACATTTAAAAGAAATGTTGGGGATTTAACAACTCATAGTAGAGAAATAGTTACATAGCACAATTTGCCAACCTTGATACTAGCCAACCATTCTAGCTTAGCTCTTTATAACTCTTTAATGTCTGAAAATGAACAGGGAAGAAGTCTTTTGCAAAACATATCTCCCACTTCAGAGTAAACTACATTCCCAATAGTGTCTCTGAGTCCCACATAAATCCCAGTAAAATTCTCAGGAAATTCAGTGGTACCTCTACCTCAAAACGTCTCTACTTAAGAACTTTTAAAGATAAGAACCTAGTGTTCAAGATTTTTTTGCCTCTTCTTAAGAACTGTTTTTTACTTAAGAGCCCGAGCCTGGAAAAATTTCCCAGGAAATTTGAGAGCATCCTAGAGGCCCGGTCAGTTTCCTGCTATTCCTCCTGGGTTTCTCTCTCTGACGCAGTGTATGGGAGGCAGCCTCGTGCCTGGTGTGTGGGAGGTGCGTGCTCCTCCCCACCACCTCAGGGTCCCTCTTCTTTTTTAAGTCTTAAAGGTTTGGAGTTTTTTGATTCCCCTCACCTCACCTTCTTCCTTCGGCAGTGACTGTCCTCCTCCTCTTCTTCCTCCTCCTCCTCCCACCCAAATTCTGAGCTTTTATTTCTTTCCTAATGGGTTTGCACGCATTATTTGCTTTTACATTGATTCCTATGGGAAAAATTGCTTCTACTTACAAAGTTTTCTACTTAAGAACCTGGTCACGGAACGAATTAAGTTCTTAAGTAGAGGTACCACGGTACAGCTATGCTTGCAACCTTGCTTGCCTCGTGGAAGATGGTTGTTTTATGATTGGAGACAGTCAATCTAAGAGCCAGTTTAATGTAATAGTTAAAGGCTAGGAACCAGTCTTGGGCTGCAGCATGAACAGTTGGGTTTGCTGTCCCAGTAGGAAAAATGGAGATGTGCATGCATTGCCACATCCTCGCCACATGTGCACCCACATGACATTCGGCTTCTGCACATGCGCAGGAAGCGAAATCTCATACAAGAACACTCGCATGGGCGTGATTTCACTAATTTTGGTGATTTTTTTTTTGCCAAAAAAATCTACAGGAACTTTTCTTGGACAGACAGGCAGGCAGGCAGACACAAAGTGACTGCTTTGAAACAGAGTAATAAAAAGAAAGTTGGAGTTGGATAGTGACATCACAAGTGGCCACCATCTTTTTTGGCATCGCCATCTTTAAAACAAATTGTGAATTTTTACTGTTTTGAAGGGTTTTTTCTTTCTTCTGCTTGTAAATGGGCCCTCCCACCTGCCCCCAGGTTTAATTTGTCCTTTATTCCTTTGCCCAAAGCACAGCTGATAACCAATTATTTTATTTATTTATTTTGACTTCTATGGCACCCAATCCCGTCGGACTTATTACAACACTGTAGTGAATAAGATTTTTAAAAAGAAAATTAGAGTAAAATTATTACAAAATAAGAAATATTTAATTAACTCCGCCTACTTAATTCATAAGTGGAATTAAAATTTACAGAAGAAACTAATCAAGCATAGTAACAGATAGTTACCAAATAGGAAATCTAAAACTGAAGAAGATATCATTTTCTAGGATTGTATTTGTTGAATTATTTCTTTATAATTTTTATTTTAAAAATTACACAAGAAGATTAAAAAGTGGTATCAATTAATATAAGGTATGTAAGATAAAAAAAAAAGAAAGAAAACAAAAAGAAAGTGAAAGGGCAAAAAGGAAAAAATATCCTGACAGTAGAAAAGGAAAAAAGATATATAGAATTGACTTCATTTTCTTCATATCAGTTATAAGTACAGTAGTCCCTCACCTATCGCTGGTGTTACGTTCCAGACCTGGCCCTGATAGGTGAAATCCGCAATGGGGAATTTATCGACTGATAGTACTTATTTAAGTATTTATATTGTAATTGTTTGGTAAGTTTTCATTGTTTTAAGTGTTTATAAACCCTTCCCTCACAGTATTTATTTTAGATACAGTATTTAAATACAGTATTTAGAATTTTAGATTTTTTTTTTTTTTGGGAAAAACCTGCCGATCGAGTTCGGCGGGCTGTTTAAATCTGCCGATCGACTTCCTCAGAAACCCGCGATGAAGTGAAGCCGCAGTAGGTGAAGCGCAGTATAGCGAGGGACTACTGTATAAATGTATGTCAACATCTCTCTCTTTAAAGTTATATCAGATTACTCTTCTTTCTATACTCTATTTTGTCTAATCATCAAATCATAAATGACAAGTTCATTTTTTTACATTTTTACACAAAAGCCCCCCCAAAATATTCCAGTCACCAGTAAATAAGTAGATAATGTTTTTTTTCTGTAACAAAAGAAAGTGATTTTAGTAACATTTGTTAACTTTACCAACAATTCCTCTATAGGGAATGGTGTCAAATCTTTCAATTTCTGTGCGTACAATAATCTCACTGTGATAATCATATATTGAAATAATCTTCCACAACTTTTTTCTTATTCTTTGCTCATTAATTCTAAAAGGAAAAGTTCTGATTTCAATTGAATACTTGAATTTAATATTCAATTAAAAATCCAATTGCTTTTTAAAAATCTTCCGTATTAAAGTATGTATTCTATCCATTTTAAAAGCTTTTTTACTTGCATCATAAAATGCCTATGTTGTCTACATTTCCAATATATGGCATTGTTGTAGTGTCTTTATACATTCTGGATAATTTATCTGGTGTCATGTACCGATGGCAGATTATTTTATAAAAATTGTCTTTGAGATTCTAATACAATGAAAACTTCAACCCTTTTTACTACATATTTCCATTGACCCATTTCTTTATTAAAATGGGTTTTAGCCCATTTTATCATACATTATTTAACCCATGCTTCCTCTGTTTCAAATTTCAACACAAGTTATGTATGTTTTAGAAATTACATGTTCATAAATGATACATAAGTATACTTTAAATTCTTAATTTGCTCCATACTTTTAAATTTTAATTTTATTTTTTTATTTATTGGATTTGTATGCTGCCCCTCTCCATAGACTCGGGGCAGCTAACAACAGTAACAAAAAACAGCATGTAAATCCAATACTAAAACAACTAAAAAACCCTTATTGTAAAACCAAACATCCATCCATACAAACATACCATACATGAATTGTAAAGGCCTAGGGGGAAATAATATCTCAGTTCCCCCATGCCTGATGGCAGAGGTGGGTTTTAAGGAGCTTACGAAAGGCAAGGAGGGTGGAGGCAATTCTAATCTCCGGGGGGAGTTGGTTCCAGAGGGCCGGGGCTGCCACTGAGAAGGCTTTTCCCCTGGGCCCCGCCAAACGACATTGTTTTGTTGACGGGACCTGGAGGAGGCCCACTCTGTGGGACCTAACTGGTCGCTGGGATTCATGCAGCAGAAGGTGGTCTCGTAGATACCCTGGTCCGGTGCCATGAAGGGCTTTATAGGTGATGACCAACACTTTGAATTGTGACTGGAAACTGATCGGCAACCAATGCAGACTGCGGAGTGTTGGTGTTACATGGGCATTTTTGTGAAAGCCCATGACTGGGTGAGATCTTTTTATTCATTTTAAATCTTCCAAATGGGAAAACCAAATGGGAAAACCATCAACTGCATCCTTCTGCTCTTTTGATTTGATTTTAAATGCTCCTACGTAGTTTTCCAAAAAATCCTAGTATATCAACCATTTATTTTTGTCTACCAGTTCTCTCCTGTCAAATGCTTCTTGGGTGTTTTGGAACACAATATGGGTTTATATCTATTCCATATTCTCAATATGATACATCTAATAAAATAATTTTTAAAGCCCACATAAATTTTAAGCTTATCATACTATAAATATCCATGTCATCCAAACCTCTCATTATGATCTTGTTTCTTGTTTCTCAGCAATTTCCACTCTCTCATCCAGCAGAAAAATACAATTTCAAGTCTGGTAAACCCAATCTAGCACAAGCTAGAAGTATCTTTATTATCATTGTACATTATTTTCCATATATGAAATAGCAAATACACCCCAACCCCCAGCTAAACCTCTGTAGCAATATAAAGAAGGTCCAGCTTGTAACAGTTTATATTTAACTTGTGGCTTTTTTTCCTTGCAATATAAGTTTAGATATGTTCTTTTTGCCATTGTTTAATTTGTTGAATGAGTTCTACGTGGATTGTAGATGTTTTTATATTTCTATTCTGCCCCTTGTTTTCACCATTGGCCCTGTATTTCTTTCTTCTAACAGGTCTGCAAAATGTACTAGATTTAGAGAAGCAACTCTCCTAGTGAGCTATATAGCTGGATCTTCTTTATATTGTTATAGAAATGTAACTTTGGTGAGGGTATTTGTAATTTTCATATCTGGAAAATGACATATACTGTATTTTTTTGGAGTATAAGATGCACATTTTTCCTTCCTAAAAGAGGCTGAAAATTTGGGTGAGTCTTATACTCTGAACATAGCTTTTTTTTCCGAAGCTTTCTTTTCAGCCCTAACTACAAGGGGTAGACAAATAAATGGAAACACTTGACTTTTTGGAATCATAATGTTTGAACATGTTCAAATCAATCAAACTTGACATATTTTAATGGTTTTTAAAAAAAAATTATGTTATTTGATATGTCTTTTTAAACTACCTTTTAAAAACAGAAATTTAAGGAAATTGGTTATAACCTTCTAGAAATGGCAGACCTCTCAGTATTTCAAAGAGGCCAAATTGTTGGTGCTCGAATGGCAGGCGCTAGTGTAACAGAAAGTGCCCGAATGTTTGGCGTTTCAAGAGGTAATGTCTCAAAAGTAATGACTGCTTTCGAAAGAGAAGGGAAAAGGTCCTCAGCCAAGCACAGGTCTGGTCGAAAGTCAAAGCTGTCTGAGAGAGACTGTCGGACTCTAAAGCGAATTGTTAGAGCGGATCGCAAGACCACAGCTCCTAAAATCACTGCAGAGCTCAATAGACATGTACAGAACCCAGTTTCTACAAAAACTGTGCGAAGGGAGCTTCACAAATCTGGATTCCACGGAAGAGCTGCAAGGTGTTTCCATTTATTTGTCCACCCCCTGTAGGTGCTAATGATCTTCCCAGCTCTTACCTGCTTGCAAGCTCTTTCATTGTTACTCCCTCCAAATAAGGTTTTTTTAAAGCCTTAACCAGGGAATAAAATAATGTGCTGAAGCTGACCAGACTAAGGACACTAGCCAGATGAATATCTGGTAGGCAGATATTTCCTCCCATTTTCCTCCCCCAAAACTAAGGTGCGTCTTATACTCTGGTGCGTCTTATACTCCAAAACTATGGTAATAGGAACAATGATAGTTTTAGCTTGTGCAATAATTTTAAAGAGTATTGTAGTCGTCAATTAACTTAGAAGCAAAAAGTGAAAAAGTGAAAAATTACTGTTAGTGCAACACTTTTCCTTGGTGAAGGTTACCTATTCTGAAAGAGTCACTGACCTGAATGAGTCTTCCTCCAATCAGTTGGGGGAGCCTGATTTTGCCTTGTATTTAGACAGGAAACAGGATGTGTTAATGATTCAACAGTCACTAATGCGGAAATGATACAATAACCTCCTTTTGGCAAGGCCTGCCTATTGCAGTATTGCTTCCTTCCAGTAAGGAAACTTAGTTGTTTGTAAACCCAATTTATTTTTAGATAGAAACCAGAATGGGAAAGTTTGAGTTTCTCTATGAGGCGTGATTTAGCATAGGAAAGTAGTTAGCACAAAGAGATCCAGCATGTACTGTATGTATGAGCTTGAAAACTCTCCTCTAAAATAATGACAATAATTAAGTGTTGTACCACATGATTCTTGACAAATCTATATTTTCTTTTATGTACACTGTGAACATAGGCACCGAGACAAATTCCTTGTGTGTCCAATCACACTTGGCCAATAAGGAATTCTATTCTATTCTATTCTATTCTAAAAGTGAAGTGAAGTGAGGCAAGGTAAGTTAAAGCAAGGTAAGGTATGAAAGGCGGAATCTCTATTGGGATTCTCAATCATCCAGGTCATAGCTGCTTTTCAAAGGCAACAGGATTTTCTTGTTTTTTTTTCCTTTGAAAACAATCTGAAGTTAGTTGGGGGAAAGATCAAAAGCAACATGAGAAAATATTATTTTACTGAAAGAGTAATAGATCCTTGGAACAAACTTCCAGCAGACATGGTAGATAAATCCACAGTAACTGAATTTAAAGATGCCTGGGATAAACATATATCCATCCTAAGATAAAATACAGAAAATAGTATAAGGGCAGACTAGATGGACCATGAGGTCTTTTTCTGCCGTCAGACTTCTATGGTTCTATGTTTTGCTTCTCATAGAAGAGCCTTCTTCAGTTCTGAAGAAGCAACGTGTTTTCAAAGAGAAAAACCCAGGACATTCCAGTTGCCCTTTGAAAAGCATCTTTGGGTGTGAAAGGCAGTTTGGTATAGTGACTAAGCTGACATGAAATGCTCCTGGTTTATTTATTTATTCAATTTTTTAAATGCCGCCCTTCTCCTTAGACTCAGGGCGGCTTACAACATGCTAGCAATAGCACTTTTTAACAGAGCCAGCTTATTGCCCCCACAATCCGGGTCCTCATTTTACCCACGTCGGAAGGATGGAAGGCTGACTCAACCTTGAGCCGGTGATGAGATTTGAACCGCTGACCTGCAGATCTAGCAGTCAGCTTTAGTGGCCTGCAGTACTGCACTCTACCTGCTGCGCCATCTCGGTTCACTCCTGCTTGTTGGTCGTTGGAGAGCCAGTCATGAAGGCAGCACAAGACTCTGCCCACCCACCAGGATGCCACCATTTGAGTTATTTTACCCTCTCTGCATGCGTAAAGCGTTCTGTGCATATGCAGAGGTAAAAGAACCCAAATAGCAGCATCTGGGTGGGTGGGTGGAGCCTCACGCTGCTTTCGTAACTGGTTCTCTGACAGTGAAGGGCTACCAAAATGTTTACTACCACACTGTGGGCATGGCTTATGCAAGACGCCCTGCATTTTCTTTCAGCATCTTTCAGTGCAAATTGGGTGCTCTGGGGTGGAGCTCCATTTTCTCTACCCCACTGCATTCCTCCCCGTTCAGGCAGTAGCTCACCCCTGCTTTCTGATGACCAACATGCACAAACTAACCGGGAACATTTTACCCGGGCGACTAAGGCCCCAGGCTAGAAACCAGGAGACTGAATTGTAGTCCCACCTTAGGTACAAAGCCAGTTGGGGGACCTTGGGTAATCATTCTCTCTTAGTTATAGGAAGAAAGACAATGGGAAATCACTTCTGAAACCCTGCCAAGAAAGTTGCAGGAACCAGCCCAGGCAATCATAGCTCAGACATGGAGACTTAATCAAGTTTCTTGGTACAGGCTCTTTGTTCATCAGTTAATCTGACAAGTATTTTTTCTCTGAGCCTGCCCACAAGGCTGAACCCAACCCTTGTTCTAATAACAATGTATTGTTGTGATCCTGGGCAAAGGAATATTTTGAGGCACTGTTAACGATCAATCAATCAAATTTTTATTCAGTCATCAACATTCCTGACTAGGAGTTGAGAGTATTTTTCTATTTTCCATATTATGTAATTTTTGAGAGTTGACCCTCAAAACCCTGTGAAAGAAGAAATCATAGAATTCTTTGCCAGCAAGGACATTGCTGAGAATAAGTGAGGTAGGGATTCATGCATCAGGAGGGTATTTGTGTTAGAAAAGGCTGCCTTAAAATTATTTTCAAAACATCAGACAGTTTTGTTTTTCATAAAATGTTAAAATGGTCATGGACCTCCAATTCAGTGTTCAACCTTGCCTCTCTAGACAATAGCCCTTCTGGAGATAGATTTCCCCCCCTGTCATTCTGTTTTTCTAACTTTTGTCTTTCTTCTTGTTGATTCTAACAACTTTTCATAAAAATATTATATTAGTTCTATCGGCTAGACACATCTTGTCTTTGGAATAGTGCCAGAGCTGCAGTAAGAAAAAATCTCTTCATGTATAATATTTAAAGTATAATAACCATTTATGTTCTCAGAGAATTTCATCTGCAGATGTGTTTAGAGAAGCAATACGAACAAATAATGGACTACAGTTAAATATATACAGAAAAACAAATCTTTAGAGTGGATGGAATGGAATACTTCATCTTAATCAAAAGTGTTAAGCCCTCCAAACGAAAAACAAGCTACTAAACTCTTGTTTAGTAACTTTCCCTTACTGCAGCTCTGGCACTTGCTTGTAAAAAGCATATACTGTACATCTTTATTTTTCAGATAAAGCATATCCTAAATATACTTTATCTGCAAACAGATTTTTCTTTTTTAATAGAGGAACCATTGTGGTGGAGATGAAGAAGCTACAACAGTTGCATGTTGATATGTGAAATAAGATACCTGTGACCTATTTGATCAGGGGTGTCAAACTCGCATCGTCACAGCGTTATTATGTGACATATCATGACTTGTTCCTCCTAAACCAGGTGTGGATGTGGCCAGTGTTCCCTCTAATTTTTTTTGGGGGGGGCGGAAAAGTATAATGTCTGAGCGGCAGTCCCTTTGGGACTGGGCGGCACAGAAATAAATGAATGAATGAATGAATGTATGAATGAATAAATAAATAAATAAATAAGCAAGCAAGCAAGCAAGCAAGCAAGCAAGCAAGCAAGCAAACAAACAAACAAACAAACAAACAAATAAAAAACCCACCCTGTTTTGCCTCAGAGAATTTCAAAATAAAATACTGTACTGTGTGTCTATAACAGTGAGCTCATAATAGGGCAACTCTATCAATATCAAAATGCCACTTAAATAGTTGAGCTAGTTTCAAACTAGATTTTGATTTTCTTTCTCTCTTCCTTACTCCCATTCTTTTTCTTTTCCTTTTCTTTCCTCTCTTTTTTCTGTTTCTCTCTCTTCCTCTCTCTCTCCTTCCCTCTCACTCTTTCCCTCTCGGCTTCTGGGCAGGTTTGGAAAACTCTGAGTTGATGATGATTTTTAAGTGAGCGATTGCTCACTGCTCAGCTTAGAGGGAACTATGGATGTGGCCAGTGTGTGTACCTGGCCTGTGAGCCATGAATTTGACACCCCTGTATTAGATGGGGGAAGATAGAGAAATTTTAAAGAAAATGAAATTTCTTCTTGGCATTTTGTTAATTTCATTAAATATTGATTAAAACCTAATTTCTTTGCTGCTTTAAATAAAGAATAATTCCAACAATTAGTTTATAGCTATCATATACAATAGAAAACATTAGAATAGAACAGAATATTTCACATCTTAAAGAAAATTGTTAATTCTATCAATCATGGATTGTAGTTCATGTGTAATTCCAACAAACATCAGCCATCTTCTGTTATTATTTCAGAGGGTCACCCACTTGAAACTTAAAATGCAGCTGTTACTGACTAAAATTCAATGACTTAGACTGCATTTTTGTTCCCTTAACAGAATAACACAACCTGAATGGGCAACGTGAAACACAGTGCATCTGGGTACATGATAAATGTTCTGCCTGGCTTCTAGCCACTCAAGAGTAAGGTAATAAATCAAACACACCACATAAAACAGAAAGGTTCCTTTATATACACAGGGCTGTACACCTCTGAGAATTCAGAAGCAATGCTGAGTTATTAGTCCAGAAGGTCAGAGTTATTCACTCAAGTCCAAACAATCCCTTTCAGATTTGTGTCAGAGTAAAGCTGAGTTATTAGTCCAGAAGGTCAGAGTTACTCACTCAAGTCCACACAGTCCTTCCTGCTTGAGTGTAAGAAAGTTCACAGAAATCCAAAAAAAAACAGAACAAAACCACGATGCAACAATGTCTCTCTTCAAAGCTCAAACGATAATCTCCCACAAAGCTCACTCCAACCCTCCCTTTTTTATATCAAGGTTACAGCAGTGTCATTAGTCTTATCAGCTGTGTCTTATCATTTGTTTCTGCGCTTGCACAGCTGCTCCTGCCTCCCCAACATTCTTCATACTCGAGGATTCAGGATAGGGTTCCTCATTAATTCTTCCCCTTCTGAGTCCAAGGAACCTCTGGCTGGAGGGCTGGCTGAATCCTTCACCTCTCTATCTCTGTTGTCCCTTCCTGCTCCCTGTCTCTGACTCTGGTTCGCTGTCTGACTGGTCCGACTCTTGCTGGAGCCAGACTGGCCTTCTGGAAACAGGCGGCTCCCACAGCTCTTCATCAAAATCCCCAGCCACAGGAGCTGGCCAGAAGCCAACCACAACAGTAAAGTAGCAACAACAGTGCTTTGGAAGATTTACAGGTAATACCACATGCCTGCAAGCAAGAACTTGGGGGGGGGACCAAGAACTTGAGGGGACCATCAAATAAAGCGAGTAGTATAAAATGAAGAAGCTGAAGTGCTCTGAGACTTTGGAATAGTGGATGTGGTACGGTAGTACCTGGAGACAGCAGAACAGAAGAGAAGGAACTGGAGAAGATAACAAAATACAAAGACTTGCAAATAGAAATACAACTGTGGCAAATGAAACCAAAGGTAGTGCAATCCAAAACTACTGGAATACCATTTGAACACCATCAGCATTAACAAATTCACCATCAGTCAATTGCAATAGGCTGCTTTACTTGGAACAGCTTACATCCCATTATATATCTGTAACACTATCATACATCCACATCTGCCTATCCCAGGTCCTTGGGAAGAACTTGATAGGCAGACAAAAATGCCAAATCCAGTCAGAACATCTGGCTGATTGAGCGATGAACTGTAATGATAATAGTGATGATGAAATTACTAATAAAATTAAATACAAGCAGCTGCCAAAACATCTGCCAATGTTACACTGGACAGCTCTAAAACAACATATTTTCTTAGAACACTGTTTCTTAATTGTTCTTATCTCAATAGGCTTTCCACTATTGAATCATTTAAAAAATAACAATTGAATTTAAAAAAATCTGGCCTGTGGGTCCCAGGTAACTCCCCAGGATCTCTTTTATTGGTTAGAACTCCTCAAATTTTTCTAGTTTTGTTTCTTGGGTCTTTTTAAAGGACTTATAAATGTTGGATAAAGGTGGTGCCGTGGATATTGCCTATCTGGACTTCAGCAAAGCCTTTGATACGGTTCCACATAAAGAGCTGATAGATAAATTAGTGAAGATTGGACTTAATCCCTGGATAGTTCAGTGGATTTCAAGCTGGTTGAAGCATAGACATCAGAGAGTTATTGTTAATGGCGAGTATTCTGAGCAGAGACAGGTTACAAGCGGTGTGCCACAAGGGTCTGTTCTGGGTCCTATTCTTTTTAATATGTTTGTGAGTGACATAGGGGAAGGTTTGGTAGGGAAGGTTTGCCTATTTGCCGATGACTTTAAAGTGTGCAATAGGGTTGATATTCCTGGAGGGGTCTGTAATATGGTAAATGATTTAGCTTTACTAGATAAATGGTCAAAGCAATGGAAAATGCAGTTTAATGTTTCCAAATGTAAAATAATGCACTTGGGGAAAAGGAATCCTTAATCTGAGTATAGCATTGGCAGTTCTGTGTTAGCAAAAACTTCAGAAGAGAAGGATTTAGGGGTAGTGATTTCTGACAGTCTCAAAATGGGTGAGCAGTGTGGTCGGGCAGTAGGAAAAGCAAGTAGGATGCTTGGCTGCATAGCTAGAGGTATAACAAGCAGGAAGAGGGAGATTGTGATCCCCTTATATAGAGCGCTGGTGAGACCACATTTGGAATACTGTGTTCAGTTCTGGAGACCTCACCTACAAAAAGATATTGACAAAATTGGACGGGTCCAAAGACGGGCTACAAGAATGGTGGAAAGTCTTAAGCTCAACTATCAATCTAAGATGTTTAGAACTGTTAGAAACAGTTCACTGGGGGGGAGGGCGGGGGAAGGAAGAGTTAAAAGGTAACAAATTATGGAGACAGAACGTTTTAAAAATTTATTTTTTTCCCCCTCTTGGTATTTTGTTCGGTATTGATATGTATGTTGAACTGATAAAACTTATTCAAACAGAACAATTATATGATATAAATATAAGACCATGTGATTATATGTCGACATAATGATGCAAAATACGATGTATCTACTCTTCCTCCCTTTGTATATCTTTGTAAAGTTAATAAAAAATATTTTTTTTAAAAAAATATGTTAAAGGGTTAAATAAGGTTCAGGAGGGAAGTGTTTTTAATAGGAAAGTGAACACAAGAACAAGGGGACACAATCTGAAGTTAGTTGGGGGAAAGATCAAAAGCAATGTGAGAAAATATTATTTCACTGAAAGAGTAGTAGATCCTTGGAACAAACTTCCAGCAGACGTGGTTGGTAAATCCACAGTAACTGAATTTAAACATGCCTGGGATAAACATATATCCATTGTAAGATAAAATACAGGAAATTGTATAAGGGCAGACTAGATGGACCATGAGGTCTTTTTCTGCCGTCAGTCTTCTATGTTTCTATGTTTCTATGCTTCTTATGCACCCAATTTCTCTTTTAGCCCACCAGCCCAGAGGTGGGTTTCAGCAGCTTCTGACCAATTCTGGAAAACCGGTAGTGGAAAGTTTGAGTAGTTAGGAGAACCAGTAAAACCCACCTCTGACTGACCCCACCCCATCTATTCTCTGCCTCCAGAGTCCCAGCTGGTCAGGAGGGAATGGAGTTTTTACAGTATCCTTCCCCTGCCATGCTCACCAAGTCAGAACCGGCAGTAATTTTTTTAATCCCACCCACCACTGCACCAACCTTTTCCCACAGAAATATCCTTAAAGTCAAAATTGTGTCCCTGTTAGGGATTGCTCCTGTGGATGACCCTGCTCCTTCACATCTGTTGTGTTCTTAATTCTTTCTGGAGTGTACAATGAAACTCTAACAGAGATCATGCTGGATTGCTCCATTGTTTTTCTTTTTTTAACTTCTGGAAAGCTGTAGAGATGTGGAATGAAATATTATAGGAGAAGGAAACAGAATAACAGGAAGAGACCTTATTATTTATTTATTTAACAGATTTATGTGCAACCATCTTAACAAACAAGTTGTATAAAATAATAATAAAAATAAAGGATTCACCGAATTGGAAGATCTGTAGAAATCTATCCATGGCAAAGAATTGCCAGAAGTAGCTCAAACTTTAATAGCAAATCAGGTGAGGTTGATAGTAGAAGAAGCTAACATAGCTATTGAATCATTTACTTCCTAAACTGGGCACCCTCTCTGCTTTGTCCTCAGATGGGACAAAGCCCTATAACTAAAAATTCAAACCAAGAGGAATTGAAACAAAGGATTGTTTCCAAAGAAAAAGCTAGCATGTAATAAAAGATGCCAATACTGTAATATCAAATATAAGCAACACCTCATTGCAAGAAACATTCAATTACTGTACATCATGGTTACAATTATATCAAACAACGACAACAAACAATGCACCACCAAGATGAAAGATGAGGTTGTAAAATAAGGTCAGCAAGCTGGAACAGATAAAAGAAAGAAAGTTGAGGAACAAGAAGACCAAATAATACCTGATCATGAAATATCCTATACCTTTCTTCTATTCCTATATCTCTTCTTCTACTCTTTCATTGATATGTTCTAATACTATATCTTCTTTTCTATTATTTCTTAGATATATTTTACTGTGAGTATCTCCTCTATAACCTTCATCATGTATTTTACTATGTGTATACCCACTAAAACCCTCATTGTGTATTGGACAAAATAAATAAATAAATAAATAAATAAATAAATAAATAAATAAATAAATAAATAAATAAATAAATAAATAAATAAATAAATAAATAAATAAATAACTTGGAAACAAAGAAGCACTTGAATAAAGCAGCAATAATATGAGGGTCGCCCAGAAAGTAATGCAGCACATTTTTTTCTTCAATAATTATTTATTGAACACAATGAAACTTATACACATGAAAGAATGATGTTTCTTCTACACTGCCTATTTTTCCACATAATCTCCATCCCATTCTATGGCCTTCCTCCAGCGAGACACAAGGGCATGTACATCCTTTCGGTACCACTCCTTGTTCTGGTCACGAAGCCATTTCTGCACTGTGTGAATCAAAATTTACATACGCACTTCTGACAATTCAAATAATGCATATCTAAAGTTTTGCATTTGTACCATTACTGTAGGTTGAGGAAAAAAAAATGTGGTGCATTACTTTCTGAGCGACCCTTGCAGCTTGTAGCCAAGAAGATCAGCAGATGTGAAACCACAGGCAGAATCTCTAATTTCAGTAAAACCAGAAACTTTTTGCTAATCTATCTATAGAGAAACGGAAATGAACCAGCCAATACCTTAACAGAAAAAAGTTGGAAGAAATCTTGCATGTCTTCTAGTGCAACCCCCTGCTGATTCAGAGAACCCTATACTATTTCAGACAAATGATTGTCCAATCTTTTGTTACAAAATTCCAGTGCCTGACACCCACAACTTCTGGAGGCAAGTTGTTCCACTAATTAATTGTTTGGATTATTAGAGGATAATCATCACTGCAGAAAAACAATTACTGTCAACCTGCCTTCCACTGAGGACCTGCATACTGCATGAGTGAAAAAAAGGCCTGTGAAAATTGATCCCTTGCATCCTGGACATAAATTGTTTCAACTCCTACTCTATGCACTCTTTCTAGAATCTCAACATTTTAAATATAATTCATTCATTCATTCATTCATTCATTCATTCATTCATTCATTCATTCCAACTAGACACAAGAACAGTTTTCCCCAACGCCATCACTTTGCTAAATAATAATTCTCTCACCAGTGTCAAACTATTCACTAAGGCTGCATTATTATTATTACTATTAGTCTTCTCATCATTCCTATCACCCATCTCCTCCCACTTAGGATTGTATGACTATAACTTGTTACTTGTATCCTTATGATTTATAATACAGTAATATTGTACCTCATAATTCTTGACAAATGTATCTTTTTAAAAATATATACTGACAGCATATGCACCAAAGACCTTGTATGTGAAATCACACTTGGCCAATAAAAATTCTATTCTATTCTATTCTATTCTATTCTGTTCTGTTCTTCCAATTGTCAGGAAATTACTCCTTATTTCTAGGCTAATTCTCTCCTTAATTAGTTTTCATACCTTGCTTTTTGTCCTGCATTAAGGTGCTTTGGAGAATAGGTTGGCCCCCTCTTCTTTGTGGGTAGCTCCTCAAATATTGGAACGCTGCTATCATGTCACTCTTAGTCCTTTTTTGCATTAAACTAGACATAACAATTCCTGCAACTGTTTTTCCAGATGTTTTAGCCTCCACTCCCACAATCATTTTTCTTGTTCTTCTCTGTGCTCTTTATAGAATTTCAACATCTTTTTTATATTATGATGACCACACATATTCTTGATTCTATTTCTGTATTAATGTAACCTAGGACTGTGCTGACTTTTTTGGTAGCTGCAGCACACTGCTGACTCATATTGAAGTGATTGTCCACTAGAACCCCCAAATCTCTCTTGCAGTTACTACTATTGAGCAAAGTACCACCTGACAAAGGAAAACAATAAGTTCTGGGAGCAGCTATGGGACAATTGAAGCAAATCTAAGAATGCAAATTGGATAAAGGAGGTTGAAAAGAAAAAAAAAGAAATTAAAACGAAATACATTGAAATAACTTCAGTAAGGGTGGAGAAAAGGGCAAGGAAGATAAAGAATTGGTCAGCACCAAGCAAACATATGAACTGTGTGTGTTTTTGGTTGAAACATCTGCCAAGCAGTTTACCAATATATGCAAAGAGGTGAAATTGAAGGCTTACTGTTGAGATTCAGCCTGAGGCTGCTCAGGGACCAGCTGTGTCTCTGCTGGCTCCATGCCCGGAGGAGGATGACAGCGCAGAGGAGGGGCCTGAACAGTCGGACGGGGGAGAGGAAAATCAGGAATGGGATGAAGGAGAACCGCATGAGAGCCCCGGGGGGGGGGGCTCTCCCCAGCCAGTAGCTTGGAGTCATTAGGTGATGACGCACAAGCTGTCATTGACATGAGACAGCGACGTTCAGAGCAACGAAAGGAGCAGTTAAAGAGATATTTTCACCATTGAAGTAGAAACAGCTGGGTTTGGGTGTGGTACTCATCAGCAGGGTTTAAAAGGCAGGCAAGCCCTTTAAGCCATGTGGAATGTTATCAATTTGGAATGGCATTATCCTGTCTTATTTCTCGGCGTCTCTGTTCCTGGCTTGTGGCCCAGCAGCTTTGGAAGACCCGTGGGAGGTGTAGGTCTGCTATTTTACAGCCTTGGCTTGGCAGCAAGAATTCTGTATTGCTGCATGGCCTTTTGCCTGTGTGGATATCTCTGAAGATACAGCATTTTCCTGTTTGTAAGGACATTTTCTGTTACCTGTGTTTTTCTTGAATTTTATAAAATTGCCTTTGCCTTTTACCAGTGTGTCTGGCTTCTCTTTTTGGGTTGGTATTGGCTTCTAGAGTGACCCAGACAGAACACTTACTAACATGTTATAAAAGGTATCCGATAATGAAAGATCCAAAAGGTGTCACAGCAGGCAACTATAGGCCAATTACTTGCATAGTAATAACTTTCAAAATGGTAACTGGTGTTGTAATTGATGAAGTCCAAACAGCATCTAGTTAAAAATAAGCTCTTTCCACCTGAGCAAAACAGTAGAGGGACAAACAACAGAAGGACAAAAGATCAGCTCCTAACTGACAAAATGATTTTGGAAAACTGCAAGAAAAGGAAGACCAATTTGAATGTAGCTTAGATTGATTACAAAAAGGCATTCAACTCTCTGCCATATGATGAGCTAATCAAATACTTAGAAATAAGAGAAGTCAATAGAAACATCAGAAGCTTTATGCAAAGATCAATGGCCCAATGGAAAACACAGTTGCTAGTCAAACCTGATAGACTGGTAGAGGTTAATATCAAGAGAGAATTTTTTAACAGAAGACTCACAACTGCTATTAATTTGTCGTTGCATTGATTTGCCCTGAATAAGTTGGGGCATGACTATCAAAATTCAAAAACATCTATGAGACTACCCATCTCCTTTACATGTATGATCTAAAGCCAAATGTAAAAACACCATGTGAAATAGAATTATTGCTCAATCCTGTCGGAATATAGAGCCAAGATATTGCAATGGAGTTTGGACTGGACAAATGTGCCACGTTTGCCTCAACAGGGGGGAAATAATAATAAAACGGAAGGAATCAAGATGTTCTATGGAAATAACATCAAGTGTCTGGATGAAGGAGATCACTATAAATACCTGGGCATCCTTCATGACGACAACATCAAGTACACTGAAGTCAAGAAGAAGGTTAGAAATGAGTACATCAAGTAAGTGAAGATCTTAAAAGTCCAAACTGAGTAGAGGAAATACCATCAAGGAAATTAACACTTGGGCAATTCTAATCATTAGATACATAGCTGGAATAGTGGATTGGATTCAAGTTGAACTAAGCCTTTAAATAGGAAGAATGGAAAAATCATGATGATGAACCTTCATCATGCAGTAATGTTGACAGATTCTACTTACCGCGGAAAATTGGTGGGTGTAGAATGTTTCATGTACACATAAGAGTTGAAGAAGAAAAAAGAAAATTGGAAGAGTATCTGAAGGACAGTGAAGAAGATCCTAGCTAGTACATCATGAAGGGTCACTGAATACTCCCAGAAATCAAACTGGCTTACACGAAAGAATAGAAAGGAGATATGGCAAGGCAACCCACTTCATAGCCAGTAAATTACAAAACTAGTGTGCAGAGCAGATAAAAGGAAGACGTGGGAATGGCTAAAAGCAGGAAAATTGAAGAAAGAGGTAGATGGGCAAATTTGTGCTGGAAAAGACCAAGCCTTAAGAACAAGTGCATATAAAGCTGGAATTGAGAAGGCAAACAGCAAATTTTATCTCTGCAAAGAAGCTGAAGAAACAGTGGACCATCCAATTAGTTGTTGCAGGAAAACCATAAACTGCAAATAATGGCAATCAAAACCACCACCAATCAATTGCAAAAGGCAGCTTTATTTGGAACTTACATCCTGCAATGATACCTTTCACATCACTAAACAACATTTGTCTATCCCAGGTCCTTGCAAAGATGACAAAAATACTAAGTTCAATTCTAAACCTTTGGCTGACTGTGCAACTAACAATAACGCACCAAGAAAATCTGCAAAAGCACTTAAAAATAATAGAAATGGAGAGAATCTCAGCTCATCAATCGCCAAAAGGTTTTATTACTTGGACTAGCATGTGTATTGTGAGAATCTCACAGGGACGCTTGCTGAGTTGGATGGCTATAGAAATCAAATAAATAAAATCATAAATGAATAAAAAACTTTCACTATTGTAGATGTTTGAAAAGGATCTATGGGAAGTCAAAAGTAACAAATACAGTTAGAACTATTGGTAGATTGTATAATGCATAACACAATATAAACAAATGAAGACACTAATTTAAAATGATTAAGTCATCTCAAAACTCCTTGAACAAATGAAACAAAGTCATTGCTATCAATGTAGCATCCCAGACACTGTAGCATCCCGGACCCAGTGCTTAAGAGAAAGGCCAGGTCATGAAATCCTTCTGGAAAGCCAGCAAGATTAGGATCAGAGATGGGTTTCAGCAGGTTCTGACCAGTTCTGGACAACTGGTAGCAGAAATTTTGAGTAGTTTGGAGATCCAGCAAATATCAGGGACCGCCTTCTGTTGCACGAATCCCAGCAACCAATTAGGTCCCACAGAGTGGGTCTTCTCCGGGTCCCGTCAACCAAACAATGTCGCTTGGCGGGACCCAGAGGAAGAGCCTTCTCTGTGGCGGCCCCGGCCCTCTGGAACCAACTCCCCCCAGAGATTAGAATTGCCCCCACCCTCCTTGCCTTTCATAAGTGGCTTAAAACCCACCTCTGCCGCCAGGCATGGGGGAATTGAGATACACTTTCCCCCTAGGCCTTTACAATTTTATGCATGGTATGTCTGTATGCATGATTGGTGTTTATATAATGGGTTTTTAACTGTTTTTAGTATTGGATTATTGTCATATACTGTTTTATTACTGTTGTTAGCCGCCCTGAGTCTGCAGAGAGGGGCGGCATACAAATCAAATCAATCGATCGATCGATTGATCGATAAATAAATAAATACATAAATAAATCACCTCTGGCTGGCCCCTGAGAGGGGTGGGAATGGAGATTTTGCAATATCCTTCCCCTGCTATGTCCACCAAGCCACACCCACCAAGGTACATCACACCCACCATGCCACACCCACAGAACTGGTAGTAAAAAAAATGGATTACACCACTGGAATGGAAATTTTACATATCTTTCCCCTGCCATGCCCGCCCACCAAGCCATGCCCGCCCACCAAGCCATGCCACACCCACCAAGACAAGCCATGCCAGTAAACCAGAACCAGAACCAGTAATAAAAATGTTTGAATCCCACCACTGATTAGGACCATCTAAATCTCATGGGGGATGCTATTCCACAAGACAGGCTTCATAACAGAAATGATACACATCCTGAATCCCATTAGATGACACTGTTTCAATAAACACATAAGAAATGAAGGACATAGCCTGGCACCTCCTTGGTGTGTTAGGCTGCAAAAGTCCTTCCAGCCTAATATGGACGACCCCAAAGCACCAGGCTGAGAAATTTATTTTCAGATTCAAATTATAGTCTTCCTTACTAGGAAGTAAGTTCTGTTGAACTGCGTAGGATTTTATTTCTGGGTAAACATGTTCCATCTTGGTTTGTAAATCTTCCAGTATTCTCACTGCCAAACAAATTTTAGCAATGGTGGAAAATATTTGGAAAATGTCCCTGATGTGGAAAAGGGGCCAACAGCAGCCGGTAGGAAGGAAGTCAGGGTGAAACAAAAGCGAGGGACAGCAACACAGCTCTCCCGTATATGAGTAAATTTTTAATCAGTCGAAAAAATGTATACCAGGCGATAAAATAAAATAATGATGGCTTCAACTGAGTGAATCTTTCCCCTCCTCTAGAACAGTGATTTTCAACCTTTTTTGAGCCGCGGCACATTTTTTACATTTACAAAACCATAGGGCACGTTGAGGGGGGGGGGGGGGGCTAAAAAAAGTTTGGACAAAAAAATTCTCTCTCTCTCTCTTCTTCCCTTTCGCTCTATTTCCCTCTCCCTCCCTCTTTCTCTCCCTTTCTCTTTTTTTCTCTCTCTCTCCATCCCTCTTTCTTTCTCTTTTCCTTCCTTCTTCTTTTTTGCTCTCTTTCTCACTCCCTCCCTACCTCACTCTGTCTTTCTCTCTCCCACCTTCCCTCCTTCTTTCTCTCTCTCTCTTTCTTTTTCTTTCTTTCTCTCTCTTTCTCTCTCTCTCTCTTTCTTTCTCTCTCTCTTTCTTTCTCTCTCTCTTTCTTTCTTTCTTTCTCTCTCTCTCATTCTCTTTCTTTCTTTCTTTCTCTCTCTTCATTCTCTCTCTTGTTTTCTCTCTCTCTCTTGCTTGCTTGCTTTCTCTCTCTCTTGCTCTCTCTTGCTCTCTCTTTCTTTCTTTCTCTCTCTCTCTTTCTCTTTCTTTCTTTCTTTCTTTCTCTCTTATTTTCTTTCTCTCTCTGAGCTTCGCGGCACACCTGACCATGTCTCGCGGCACACTGGTTGAAAAACACTGCTCTAGAATATTCTGAGTAAAACTTGGTATGCCTAGTAAACATTTTGGCAGTAATTGGAGTTTTTGGGTATTAGTAAGGGGTCAGTCAGTTTGCTGAAGTAATTGTTGCAACTGTTAGAGCTTAACATGACAAAAGAAGCGACAATCTGGACTCTAAATCTTTGTGAGGAAAGGATAGGGGAAAAAAAAAAGCAATTTAGTCAATCATGTAAAAGGATTCTGGAAGAAGGCGATAGAGATGATATTAAAAATGTTTAGCAAGGCATGTCATCCAAGAGGAAAGGTTAAGATAACTTGGCATCCCTTGCCAAGTTCAGAAGAAGAATCCACGGGGCCACGGGAACAGGAAGCATAAAAGAATATCATAAAGAGGACAAGGATCAATTATTCTCATTAGTCAAATAATGGGTGGAACAAATATAATTGGACTGAGAAGAAAGGGAAGTTTTAGGTTAAATATTCAGCAGGGCTGTACTGGGGCTGTTCAACAAAGGGGTAAATTGCCAGAGGCTGTTGTATAACTGCCTGAGCCAGAATTAGGCAGAGCGAAAGCCACATTTTCAGGAATAGTTATAGAATAATTAAACCAATCCTGTCACTGAGGAGGTGAGTGAGGTCTGTTCTAATACCAGTAGCTCTAAAAGTCTAAATAAAGCAGATTTTCTAGGGGATAAAAAACATGTTTAAGTTTGATGTCAAAAAGCTGTAAGGCTATTTTTTTCAAAATTAGTTATGCTCTTCATCCCAATGTAGATACAGTAGTTCTAAAAATGATTTTCTTAGCCAAGTGTTGTGCTTATAAATTCAACACAATGTAATTGTTGTTCTAAGCTTAGATAGAATTTAGAATAAAGGAATCAAGGTTGTAAAACAGAAATTAAAGGGCCAGGGAACATAAATTAGTGCTTGATTATGACTTATTTATGATTGAAGCATCTTCGCACATTCTGATACCCAAATCAGAAATTGTAACTGATTGGCAGTATAGTACACATATAAAATATGTCTAAGGATAAATTAAATAATAAGCAGTGTGGTCCTTCTGTCATGTTTTGAATAGAGTCTAATAGAAAAAGTATCCAGAAGCTTTTCTCATTTGATTTGATGAAAAAGAAAGTTGCGGTTAAAATTTATTTAAAGAAGACAATTTCACAGAAATTCTTAAGAAAGGAGTATGGTGCACTTGGGCTAACTTAATGAGGGAGATTTAGCCAAGGGATATGTGAATGTTTCACTGTATAAATCTCTCTCCAGTAGTATGACATTTTTCTGGCAACTTAAACTTCAATTACATTCTAAAGGAGAATATTAGGAGATAATTTTTCCTGTTTGTAATGCAATCCTACTGTTGCTAAACTGTCAAATAATTTCACCTCTTTCTGAAGAAATTCAAATAACCACCTACTGGGTTTCTCTGGCCAGAAATTTTGAGAAGAACTTTGAAAGGTCAACTAAATTCTGTTCCCTTGTTTTCCCTTATAAGAAGGTTCAGATAATTATATTTTGCATGTGATTAGCCTGTTATTTCTGATTTTGTACTATTATTGGCCTTCTTTCAATACTGGTGATTACATTTATTCCCTGGAATGGACTAAAAATAAACATCTGTTTAAAGAATTTCAACTACAGAATTGTAATTGGTTGTGTGTGTTACAATTAGCAGATAATATGAAATACATGTAATTTTGAGGATTTCAAGAGTAGAGAATTTTAAAAAAGAAAAAAAATCCAAAACGTTTACTGTATTGTTATTTCAGAATTAAAGGGAAAACATTCCTAAAATCAACAAGCATTTGCTGAAGGACAGAAAACAGAATCCTTAAAAGAAAACCACAGAAAACAAAGATGGTATGTAGTACTATACTACTAGTTTATTTATTTTATTTTATTTATTATTTTGTCCAATACACAATGAGGGTTTTAGTGGGTATATATCTATATACATATAGTAAAATACATGATGAAAGTTATAGAGGAGATACTCATAGTAAAATATATCTAAGAAATAATAGAAAAGAAGATATAGTAATAGAACGTATCAATGAAAGAATAGAAGAAGAGATATAGGAATAGAAGAAAGGTATAGGAGATATAGGAGAGCAATAGGACAGAGGACGGAAGGCACTCTAGTGCACTTGTACTCGCCCCTTACTGACCTCTTAGGAATCTGGATAGGTCAACCGTAGATAATCTAAGGGTAAAGTGTTGGGGGTTTGGGGTATGGTATGATTGTGTGTGTGTCTGTTAGTACATGGGGTTTTTAAAGCTTTAATATTTTAATTGATTGGATTATTTATGATTTGTACTATTTATTGTGAGCCGCCCCGAGTCTTCGGAGAGGGGCGGCATACAAATCCAAATAATAAATAAATAAATAAATAAATAAATAAATAAATAAATAAATAAATAAATGACACTATGGAGTCTGGTAATTAGTTCCACGCTTTGACAACTTGGTTACTGAAGTCATATTTTTTACAGTCAAGTTTGGAGCGGTTAATATTAAGTTTAAATCTGTTGTGTGCTCTTGTGTTGTTGTGGTTGAAGCTGAAGTAGTCGCCGACAGGCAGAACGTTGCAGCATATGATCTTGTGGGCAATACTTAGATCTTGTTTAAGGCGTCTTAGTTCTAAACTTTCTAGGCCCAGGATTGAAAGTCTAGTCTCATAGGGCATTCTATTTCGAGTGGAGGAGTGAAGGGCTGTTCTGGTGAAGTTTCTTTGGAAATTTTCAAGGGTGTTAAGGTCTGAGATGGGATATGGGTTCCAAACAGATGAGCTGTATTCGAGGATGGGTCTGGCAAAAGTTTTGTAAGCTCTGGTACGTAGTGTGAGATTGCCAGAGCAGGAGCTACGTAGGATTAGGTTTACAACTCTTGAAGCCTTCTTGGCTATATTGTTGCAGTGGGCTTTGGCACTTAAATCTTTTGTTATTAGTATACCAAGGTCTTTAACCGAGTGGGGATTATCTGTGATAATTTGAATAGTTGTGGACATTAGTTGTTCATTGCAAAAAAGGCCCGAGAAATAAAGAATCAAATAGAACAGCATGAAATAAAGCAAATGTGACTGTCAAAATACTAAACTGAAACAGGTTTGTTAAAAGATGAATAAAAGTTGCATTAGGATTTGGTTTCCACTTGATTTGGGCAGTTTGACAGAATTATGTTGTTATATTTATTAGGCTACTAATAAGTCCCAGGCTTTATTATGTAACTGAAAATACCAATTCTGGAGAGATAATGTGTACTATAGTTCATTTATTAATTAAATTTATATGGCCGTTCATTCCATAAAAAGTGAAAAAAAAAGCCAAGGAATATAATGTATATTAGCAGTAAGAATACATAGACCAGCAACCTCATTCAGATTAGCTTGCTTCCAGTGAACTATGAGCTGAATTTAGTTTTCAGATGCTTCTTTCCAAATACATGTTGAAAACCTCCCCAATGATTTCTACTATATACAAAAATTTGAAAAATTATTTTACAAATGATAATGGTAACACCCTATTTCCCTGAAAATAAGACAACCTCTTATATTAATTTTTGCTCCCAAAGAGGTGCTACGTCTTATTTTCAGGGGATGTCTTATTTTTTTTCAATGGAGAAGAATTCACATTTATTGCTGAACAAAAAAAATGAACATTTATTGTATACTGTCCAGTAGTTGTCATCAGAAACCAGCATAACCAGACAAACTGTGAATCCTATCAAGAATTTCTTACTACTACCGTACCATTATTTCCATGTACAACAATTATACTTTCTTCAAATATATGTTATATATGTTCTGTTCAGGAATGCTGCAAAATGAAACATCTCCCATGTCTTACTTTTGGGGGATGCCTTATATTAGGCAATTCTACAAAACCTCTCCTATGTCTTACTTTCGGGGGTGACTTATTTTCGGGGAAACAGGGCATTATAAAAGTACAAAATTATAAACCAAGAAACTATTAAAAGCATGCAAAAAAGTGAAATCTTTAAATTGGCGACAATCATTAAAAGGCCTAAATTCTGAACGAAAAATATACTTTAAGCGGTAACAAAACAGACACACTAACAGAGCTTCCCTTGACAAACCCCAAAAGCCAAAGACTTCCATCATTGAGAAGCCTTCTTAAAGTTTCTGCAAACTAAGATCCTCTATGAATTTGTTCTTCTTCTCATGGCTAAAAAGAGTTTTTGTACTTTTTCTGGGCAATAGAACATATTCTTGGTGCAAAGCAATGCGATTCTTTTTGCCCAAGCGAAATTATATTTTGCTCATGCTAGAATATTTTGGAGCTAAATCATTATTGCTTTACTTTGTAATTCAATGCAAGAACTCCTAGATCAGTGATGGTGAACCTATGGCACGGGTACCAGAGGTGGCACAAAGAACCATATCTGCTGCCATGCAAGCTGTTACCCTAGTTCAGCTCCAACATTCATGTGCGTTCCAACCAGGTGATTATTTGGCTCTGGGAGGATGTTTATGGCTTCCAAAAAGCCTCTGGGGGGGATGGGGGAGGGTATTTTTGCCCTCCCCTGGCTCCAGGGAAGCCTTTGGAGCCTAGAGAGGGTGAAACCTGAGCCTACTGGCCCACCAGAAGTTTGGAAACAGGCTGTTTCCATCCTCCAGAGGGCCTCCGGCCTGCACGAATCCCAGCGACCAGTTAGGTCCCACAGAGTGGGCCTTCTCTGGGTCCCATCAACTAAACAATGTCATTTGGTGGGACCCAGGGGAAGAGCTTTCTTTGTGGTGGCCCCGGCCCTCTGGAACCAACTCCCCCCAGAGATTAGAATTGCCCCCACCCTCCTTGCCTTTCGTAAGCTTCTTAAAACCCATCTCTGCCGCCAGGCATGGGGGAACTGAGATATTCTTTCCCCCTAGGCCTTTACAATTTTATGCATGGTATGTTTGTATGTATGTTTGGTTTTATAATAAGGGGTTTTTTTTTTAGTTGTTTTAGTATTGGATTGTTACATGCTGTTTTATTACTGTTGTTAGCCGCCCCGAGTCTATGGAGAGGGGCGGCATACAAATCCAATAAATAAATAAATAAATAAATAAATAAAATAAATAAATAAATAAGGGAAGCTGTTTTCGCCCCGCCCAAGCATTGAATTATGGATGTGGACACTCACACATGCACAATAGCATACGCACATGCTTTTTCAGCATCCAAGGAAAAAAAGGTTCGCCATCACTGTCCTAGATGTTGCTTTCACTTTTTTTAATGCTAGTAATATATAGTCCTATATAGGAGATGATTATCCTGAAATCAGAGTCTGAAACTAATGAAATTATGACTGATTAGGTGATGTGATAACATTTGAATTTGGGGCTTTATGGACCACGCCTAAGAGACAATCAATTACATCAAGTCTTGGTAGTTTTGTCCCAACTCTTTTATATAAAAGAAGTCTGGTAATCCAAAGAATTCTCTGGGTGGCAACACTTGGTGTAATCAAACATTCTTCCCAGTGTTTCTTGGAAGTTTACATTACATTTAAGCAGTAGTAATTTTTTAACCTTTAGCGACATCATCAAAAAGTCCAGTCAATTCTCCATTACCTTGCCAAAATTGAGCTTGTTATCTGCAATGGTCTGTCCAACATTTTTGGCCCACCGCAAGGAAGCTTATTCCATCTGTCAGATAGGAAGCTACTGGCTGTGGAAATTGGCACCATCTGTCAAGTTCAAAAGAACAGTGTAAATGATGGGAAATATGGAATTACAATAAAAATGTGAATTAAAAGCAACCCTAAGTACTCTAAGAGCTCCGGCCTGCCTTTGTGGTTGCCACTCCTTGTATCATCCCTAAAGGCTAAACAGATGTGATCCTGATTACCTGGATGCAATTTGTGGGTAGACTGCAGCTGTCACTTATATGCTCACAAGACGTTAAGTACAAGTTGGCCCTCAGAAAAATAGAATGTTGTAGTTATAAATTACAATGCAGAAATGAAATACTTTTGTTTAGCATTCTAAACTAAACATTTATAACTGTGCTGAATAAGGAGAAAGAACATGCAAAAGGAAAGGAAAAAGTGAGAGAGGTGGACATATGTTCCAAAAAAAAAATTACTATAATTTTGAGCAATATATTATTTATTATTATTATTTATTAGATTTGTATGCCGCCCCTCTCCGTAGACTCGAGGCGGCTCACAGCAATGATAAAAACAATATATAGTAACAAATCTAATAGTTGGAATCTAAAATAACAGTACAGTATATATAACTGGATGTTATAGACTGGTTAAATAAAGAATATATTTTCACCAAAAGTTTTTATTTTATTTTATTCCATTTATATTGTTGTTCACTTGCCAAGCAACTCTGGGTTTTTAACAAAACTAAAACCAATTGAAGGAATACAAATGAAGTTCAGAAAAGAAAAGGGGAAGAAACAGCAAATATCAGAAAAATGGGAAAATAGAATTTAAAAAAATTAATGTGATATAGCAAAGAGGAAGGTATTGGCAAAGGGAAGATGATAACTGACAACACAAATTAAAAGGAAGAAGGAGCAAAGATTTAAAAATACAAAGAAGTTGCTTAAAGTGGATCTGTAAAGAAATAGATTTCACTGAACATTGAAGCGTAGAAGCCAGTAAGTAAAGTTTTTAGTAATATTTAAAACTGAAAAATGGCAAGTTGTTACAATATATTTGGTTTTGATAAATATTGCAAAAGAGTAGTTAAAAAACCACATTAGTTCCTATACCTGAAGCTATACATGAAGGCAAGTAAACCAAAATCTCAGGTTAGCTAAGGAGATTTTTCAGCAGCTGATGGCAAAGCTGTAGGAGGTGTAATTAATAGTAAGCTGTCTTTTTCAACTTTAAAATGTGCTCACACATCCCTTGACAGCTGCTTGTGAATATTGTTCCAAAATGGTATACTGAAGCTTTTTTCTTTCTTTCTATATTGCAAGTATATTCCAACTTTGCTTGTAAAGATCAAGATAACATATTGAAGAACCACTCAGATAAATATAATATTTGGTTGCTTAGATTTAACATATCTATTTGATGATATCATTTCAGCCCATACCATAGAAAGACAATTTTGCACAGGACTGCGATGTCTCCAGCCTGCAACTCAGAGGTGGAACGGTGACGTGTGCTCACCCCCGTGGCTCTGAGTGGTAGCGGAGTCCAGCGCAATTATGTACTGCACCTGGGCAGGTAGTGAAATCATGCACAGACACACAGGTGCGCCGCAGGTGTCCGCATGCGATTTTGCTACCTGCCTAGGTGCAGTAGCATAATTGCACTGGACTCCGCTAGCACTCAGAGCCATGGGGGCGAGCACACCTCACCGTTCCACCTTAGCAGCCCACCTCTGCTGCAACTTAATCTAACTTGTGGACTTTCCACTTTCCTATCTGGTCTGTAGGCTGATTTGATAACCCAACTCTTCTCTCCAAGCAATCCACCCCTTGTCTCTACTGCTTTTTGCTGGGTGAGTATTCCTTCCATACAAGACTGATCTGTGGCTCCTCATCAGTGCGCTGTCCTATCTCATTCATCACCATTCCTTAAACTTGAAAGGAGATTTGACTCCTTCGCCATTGCAACATCCGAGATGAACTGGACCTTTTTAGATGTGTAAGACAAAAAGGATGCATCTGCCCTTAACTGTTATCTGTTTTTGGCTCCTGCTGGATTTGTGATGGTCTTGAGAGGACCGAAAGAGAAAAGTAAGTGGCATGCTGAGGGAAGCATCCAAAATTTAGTTCAGATATGTCTCCAGAGGCTGGTCATGATAGAAGTTACAGCACAAGCATTTGGAAGGGGGCCACTGAAAACAACTTGTCCTCATTCCAGTTGAGCAACTGCTAGCAGAATTTTTTTCAGCGTGGGCCATTTAGGGACAAGATGAAAGAGAAAATGACACTAAGAAGAAGAAGAAATAACCCCCCTCCTTAAATAAGATTCTGGAAGATTGTTCAGCATGCATTTATATTTTTATTTAAAGACGGTTCTCGTTCTCCTTATCCATTTCCAATTTTCCCATCTCTATTACCAGTAGAGAAGGCAAAGAAAGTGCAAGTGAGATAAATTCTATTTATCCTACAGTAGTTAGTAGAATAAAACTGATAAAAGACACTAGTTAGGCAAATCTGCCACAAAACAGCCTACAGGTTTTTAAAAAACCACATTGCTAAAATCTTTTCATTTCAGTGTTCATTGATTTAAATAATAAGAGTGCAAAAAGAGCAAATTGTATGCATATCTATTCTGAACAGAACCTGAGCAAAAGTGTGAAGTATTTGTAAGTTTGGTATTGGTTACTATTGAGATGGAAGAGGTACTCCACCCCTATTTTTCAATGGACAAAGTTCAACTGAGGTGAACTACTTCAGAATGAAGCATGCCACATTTGTGCCAGTCACTCAGGTTTTCTGTATCCAGCGACTGACAAGCACTGCAATCACATCCGGTATCTATCAGGACTCGGAGTGTCAAATTGTACAGAGAAGAGCAGGTTGGAACAAAAAGAGGTTGGCTAAAAAGCAAGATTATGGCAATCGATGAAAAATATGCTAATAAAGCAATTTGCATGCTATTATTTTGCATAATTCTGATAGCCAAGAAAAAATATATATAGAGGACTAAAATTACACTCCCTGCTTTGGGGAAAGTCTTTTCCTTGTGTCTTTGACTTCTGAATGCCTATTGACCATTGTTTACTGTTTTAAACTCAAAATGAGAACCAGAAGCATATTTATTGCAGCAAAGAAAAATGAGATTCCCATGACACTGAATGTTGTGCTACATATATATCTTGAGCTTTATTTTGCCCTTGCGCAAAACTGCCTCTTCAAATGGATAATCAACTAAGCATGAGCCAGCAATGTGCAGCAGCAGCCAAAAAAGCCAGCACTATCCTAAGCTGCATCAACAAGGGGATACACTCCAAGACCAGGGAAGCATTAATACCACTCTACTACGCCCTGGTCAGACCACATCTGGAATATTGCATCCAATTCTGGTCACCACACTTCAAAAGATACATTGAAACTCTGGAAAAGGTGCAGAAAAGGGCAACCAAAATGATTAGGGGACTTGAAACCAAGACTTACGAAGAGAGATTGCAGGAACTGGGCATGGATAGCCTAGAGAAAAGGAGGGCCAGAGGGGACATGATAGCTGTATACAGGTATATGAGGGGTTGCCACAGAGAGGAGGGGGCCACTCTATTCTCCAGAGCACCAGAGGACCAGAGGAACAATTACTGGAAGCTGACCAAGGAGAGATTCAACCTAGAAGTAAGGAAGAACTTCCTGACGGTCAGAGCGATCAACCAGTGGAACAACCTGCCTGCGGATGTTGTGAACTCCCCAACTCTGGACACTTTCAAGACGAGATTGGACTGCCATTTGGCTGGGGTGCTTTAGGATTCCTGCTCAGGCAGAGGGTTGGACTTGATAACCTGCATGGTCCCTTTCAACTCTAACAATCAATCAATCAATCAATCAATACATTTAATCATAAGGTAGACTGGCATTATATATATAGTTTGTTATGAATTCTAAAGTAATTTAACATCACACTGGAACTATCAAATGTTACTGCTCTTCTGTTATATAGCTTATGGGTCTGAGTACATATTTTAAAAAAAATGTTAGCTATTATGTGCACTGCTTGTCAAACTGAAACATGGATCCATACCAAGGTACTAGATCATTTTTTAATAAGATAGAAATTATACAAGTTCAGTTTTATACTTTCTCATTCAATTCTTGTCAAGTGTATCTCATAAAATTCAGAAACTAACTATTATCATAGGGTACGGGTGTACATTTTCTTTGATTTGTATTTCTGTACACAAAAATAGGAATAATTGTTCTAAATAAGTATCAGAGTGGCTGCTATGAATGAGGAAAAGCTTTCAGAGTTTGACCAAAAACCACACAATCCAATTCCTTGTTTCTTGGAGAAAGTGCACAAGAAATGGTGGAAAACCAGTCTCACAGAGTCCTACCATTAGGTTAACAAATTTGGGTTGTCTTGAAAAGACAGAGAATTCTTAGTTATTTTGTCAGCATATTTTTTATTGCCAGGAATAGATGGAGAGATTTCTACTTCATGTTCTAGAATAATGGCACATATGAATGGCTTTGGTGGTATGTGGCAGAGGCACCCCACTGCTGCTTAAGACCTAAAATGGTCACCTAACATCAAAAACATCATCAAAAAAGCACAACAAAGAATGTTCTTTCTGCGCCACCTCAGGAAGCTCAAACTGCCCAAGGAGCTGCTGATTCAGTTCTACAGAGGAATCATTGAGTCTGTCATCTGCACCTCTATAACTGTCTGGTTTGGTGCTGCAACCCAACAGGACCGACACAGACTTCAGAGGATAATCAGAATTGCAGAAAAAACAATTGCTGCCAATCTGCCTTCCATTGAGGACCTGTATACTGCACGAGTCAAAAAGAGGGCGGGTAAAATATTTACTGACCCCTCGCATCCTGGACACAAATTGTTTCAACTCCTACCCTCAAAACGTCACTGCAGAGTACTGCACACCAAGACAACTAGACACAAGAACAGTTTTTTCCGGAACGCCATCACTCTACTAAACAAATAATTCCCTCAAAACTGTCAGACTTTCTACTAAATCTGCACTTCTATTCTACTAGTTTTTCTCATCATTCCTATCACCCATTTCCTCCCATGTTGACTGTATGACTGTAACTTGTTGCGTATATCCTAAGATTTTTATTAATATTGCTTCTTCATTGCTTATTTGACCCCTATGACAATCATTAAGTGTTGTATCACATGATTCTTGACAAATGTATATTTTATTTTATGTACGTTGAGAGCATATGCACCAAGACAAATTCCTTGTGTGTCCAATCACACTTGGCCAATAAAAATTCTATTCTATTCTATTCTATTCTATTCTGTTCTATTCTATTCTATTCTTAGTCTCAGGCAAAATAATTCCAGGAGCCAATATGGATATTTCCCTCTTCTGCTTTTCAATAAGTGATGTTCAGTGATTGCCTTTGAAAGGAAAAGTTCCGCATTCATCTTGACTAGTAGCTAGACCAGTGATTGGCTACTATGGGTACAGTCAGCTACGTAGAACCGGTAGAAATTATTTTCCTTTTTTCCCTTTTCCCCCCTTCTGGGCTCTGGGTATGTTTTTCCTATTGCAGTAAATGAAGTTGCATATGTATAATTTTGGAAGAGCTCTCTCTCTCTCTCTCTCTCTCTCTCTCTCTCTCTCTCTCTCTCTCTCTCTCTCTCTCTCTCTGTGTGTGTACATTCACATACAGTTTATATAGTAGGTAATGTATATTTTTGTGTGGCTGTGTTGTAATACGTATATACATATATGGCATATATACATAAAATTAAACAGTATATTTTGGATGTTCAGTAATAGTAAATAGATAGGGAAATTGTATCTCATTGAGGTAAGGAGAGGCCAGGCACCCTAACCCTAACCCAAACCGTTGAAGTGAGTGATGTCAAGTTGGCCATCTTTAAGCCAGTCACATGACCTTTAAAACACCCCCGGGTCACATGATCAAGCCACTAACACCTGGTTACATGGCCAGCAAGCCATATCCACAAAATAAACCACGCCCACAGTGTGGTAGTAAAGGAGGCACTTGTGCGCCCCCCTCCTCAAGAAGCCTTCCCTGGACCCAGCCGTACTTAACAATTATTGTCAACTCTCCAACCTTATCTTTATGGGGAAAGTTGTTGAGAAAGTGGTGTTGCTCCAGTTCCAGCGATAAGGGTTTTTAGATAGTTTTAAAGTATTGGATTTGTCTACATTGTTTATTACTGTTGTGAGCCGCTCCGAGTCTTTGGAGAGGGGCGGCATACAAATCTAATTAATAATAATAATAATAATAATAATAATAATAATAATAATAATAATAATAATAATAAAAATAATTAAATAATAAATTATTATTATTATTATTATTTATTTATTTATTCAATTTTTATGCCGCCCTTCTCCTTAGACTCAGGGCGGCTTACAACATGTTAGCAATATCACTTTTTAACAGAGCCAGCATATTGCCCCCACAATCTGGGTCCTCATTTTACCCACCTCGGAAGGATGGAAGGCTGAGTCAACCTTGAGCCGGTGATGAGATTTGAACCACTGACCTTCAGATCTACAGTCAGCTTCAGTGGCCTGCAGTACAGCACTCTACCTGCTGCGCCACCCCAGCTCTATTATTATTATTATTATTATTATTATTATTATTATTATTATTATTTCAGCCCTTTACTGAGCTAGATGCCATCCCATTCATTCACCTAGGCTTCCAGGTTCAGTAAAGCACCAAATTTCAAGGGGAAAAAAAGCATTCTTAAGAGTTCGGTGTGGGACACTAATTGCCGGGTTAGCTTAGGGCCATGATGGTGAACCTATGGCATGCGTGTCAAAAGTGGCATGTGAAGCCATGTTGCCCAGCATGTGCAACCTTGCCTGTTTGTCTTCTGGGTTTCTGGCATACATGCACACATGATGATCAGCTATCCTTCATACGCGCAGCAGTGCCAACAAATGGCATGTGCATGCATGCCAGCCAGCTGATTGTAGGGTGCACATGTGTGCTTGAACCCTGAAGATTCAAGGCAGAAAAAGACCTCATGGTCCATCTAGTCTGCCCTTATACTATTTCCTGTATTTTATCTTAGCATGAATATATGTTTATCCCAGGCATGTTTAAATTCAGTTACTGTGTATTTACCAACCACGTCTGCTGGAAGTTTGTTCCAAGCATCTACTACTCTTTCAGTAAAATAATATTTTCTCACGTTGTTCTGATCTTTCCCCCAACTAACCTTACATTGTGCCCCCTTGTTCTTGTATTCACTTATCACCTATTAAAAACACTTCCCTCTTGAACCTTATTTAATCCTTTAACATATTTAAATGTTTCGATCATGTCCCCCCTTTCTGTCCTCCAGACTATACAGATTGAGTTCATTAAGTCTTTCCTGATAAGTTGTACACGTAAATTGTACATTTCTGTTTAATATGTTATGCTGTCAATATTTTGGGTTGAAAAATGCATAATCTCAGGAGTCTGCTCTGCTTTAAATCTGCAAAATTAAAGTTATTATAATCTCGTCAGAGAAATTTAATTATTTGGAAAGTATTGAGCAACATTAACATGTGATGGGAATTAATGTAAGCTAGGAGTGAAGCTGAAAAATTTCTTATTTGCTAGTCATTCTGCATTCAGATGAAGTATCATAATTTGCTGACTGAGCAGAGTTCCTTAAAAAATATACATCCTGGCCTATGTATGTTTTCAGTGGGGAGACAAATAATAATAATAATAAATTGTAATTAGAATTATCCACTCAGGGAAGAATTTAGAGGGTATAAGAGGAAGTAGGAAAGAAGGAGAGATAGGAGAAAGAGTAGAAGGGGAGGTCTAGAAGGAAGAAGGAAGGAAGGAAGGAAGGAAGGAGATGGTAGTAGAAAAGGGGAGAGAAGGTGTAAGAAAGTAGGTATTAGAGATGGAATAGCCAGCTGAGATAGAAATTGAGGAGAGATGGAAGATTGAGATAGATTGAATAATAAAAATAAAAAATGTAATGTAATTTAGGTTATTGTATTATTGTTTTAAAGTGATAATATATACATATTGAAAGTATATGTGATGTTATGAATGTTTTTGATGTATGCCGCCACGAGTCTGCGGAGAGGGACGGCATACAAATCCAATAAATAAATAAATAAATAAACAAATAAATAAATAAATAAATGTGGAGAAAAATATAAAAAATGTTTAGACAAAAAAACCCTATACAGTGGTACCTCATCTTACGAACGCCTCTTCTAACGAATGTTTCAAGATATGAACCCGGTGTTTAAGATTTTTTTGCCTCTTCTTCTGAACTATTTTCACCTTACGAACCCAAGTAGCTGCTGCTGGGATGAAGGGGTTTCTTTCCCCCCCCTTTTTTGAAGAAAGGGAGGGGCGGCTTGGAGGAGGAAAGATTTTGCATAGAACAATGCTTGCAAAGGCACTGAAAGGGTGTCTTTTGAAGAAAGAAAAGGGAGGGGCAGCTTGGAGGAGGAAAGATTTTGCAGAGAACAGGGTGCTTGCAGAGGCAGTGAAACGTGTCTTTCGAAGAAAGAAAAGGGAGGGGCGGCTTGGAGGAGGAAAGATTTTGCACAGAACAACGTGCTTGCAAAGGCACTGAAAGGGTGTCTTTTGAAGAAAGAAAAGGGAGGGGCGGCTTGGAGGAGGAAAGATTTTGCAGAGAACAACGTGCTTGCAAAGGCACTGAAAGGGTGTCTTTTGAAGAAAGAAAAGGGAGGGGCGGCTTGGAGGAGGAAAGATTTTGCAGAGAACAACATGCTTGCAGAGGCCCTGAAATGGTGTCTTTTGAAGAAAGAAAAGGGAGGGGCGCCCCCTTGCCTTTCTTCCTTCCCACTCACCCTTTAGCCTAGCCTTGCTTCTTCTTGCCCCCTTTAGCTGCTCCTCCCTGCCCTCTGTTCGCCTCCCTTCTAAACTTTGGGATTTTCCTGAAGGATTTGCACGCATTATTTGCTTTTACATTGATTCCTATGGGAAACATTGTTTCATCTTACGAACTTTTCACCTTATGAACCTCCTCCTGGAACCAATTAAGTTCGTATGAAGAGGTACCACTGTATATCGTAACTGGAAGGAAGCCATTTTATATCACTTGGGATTAAATATCTGTGATTCTGGACTCTGGAGCAACTTTTTGCATATGCTCAAAGCCTGCTGTGGCTCTAGTCTGCTGGTTCCAACTATGAGGGAGAGAGGTATGGTGTACTGGGAAATTCCATCTTTTAATAGAATCCAGGCCGAGAAAGAAAGTTTTCTCTTTCCGTATACTACAAGATTAACGGCAAGACAAATGCATGATCCAAATGAAAACCACATAACATTGAGACAAATTGAGAGGTCTTTTGGTGCCAATAACCTTATGCTTATTGCTTCTCACAGTGAGGAAAGGGTTTGCTCTTAATATTGTTAGAGCCTGGGATACAGGCAACACCAGCATAGAATCCCTGCTTAAAGTTCTGTTTCCAATTTAATAGTTTGTTTATACATCCCTGCAAAAACATTCTTAATCTAAAAGAAATTTTGTAAGGCAATGTGGGTATCTGGGAAGATTATTACCACTCACTGCCGCCATCCTCTGTCCAGATTATTAGTTTGAGCTCATAGCCATTCAGGCCATAACTCATAACAGGACATGTGCTCTATGTAGTATGTTGCTGTTTACTTCTACAAAACCTGCAGTAGCTAGGCACTGTATCAAAGATCAGTAAAATACCAGGGCTTGAATCCAAATAGTGTATTACTTGAACAAGCTTGACTTGACTTTGTATCTAAGCATAAAATAAAGTGACATATTTCCCTGAATATAAAATAAAATTTCACAATTAACATATTTTCTGCAAAATAGTTTCCTGGAAGGTTGGAGGCAGGACAGCGTAATTCATTCAGCACAAAATTGGGGCAAGCCCTTTCAAGTAGCTCGGCTTTCCTCAATTTAATAGTTTTATGGGAGTTGTGGTTCCAACACACGTGGAAATAACAGGCTGGGGAATGCCTTTTGATGTCCTAAAACTGCACCACCAGATATCACGTGGATATGAGAGCTTACTTTGGAAGGTAAGAAAATAATTCATAATCAGATTATTTGAATAGATCATGATTTCGCTGAAAGAGTAGTAAATCCTTGGAACAAACTTCCAGCAGATGTGGTTGGTAAATCCACAGTAACTGAATTTAAACATGCTTGGGATAAACATATATCCATTGTAAGATAAAATACAGGAAATAGTATAAGGGCAGACTAGATGGACCATGAGGTCTTTTTCTGCCGTCAGTCTTCTATGTTTCTATGATCTTAATTTCTTTTGAGTGCAAGTCATAGGCCCATGATGGTGAACCTATGGCACGTGTGCCAGAGGTGGCATGTAGAGCCATATTTGAGGGCATGCAAGGTGTTGCCCTATGTCAGCTCCAGTGTGCACTAGCTGATTTTCAGAGTTCCAGAGGGCAGAGGGAAGCCTTTTTCACCCTCCCCAAGCATCAGGAAAGCCTCAGGAGCCCGTGGATGGCAAAAAACAAACCCAACAGGCCCACTGGAAATTTGGAAACAAACCTCTGGTTGGGCTGTTTTCTGCCCTCCCAGCCCTTCTGAAGCCTGGGGAAAGTGAAAAATAGTCCATCTGGAAGTTCATTTTTGCCTCCCCTAGGTTTCAGGAGGCTTTCCTGAAGCCTGGGGAGGGCAAAAATGGGCGTACTGGAAGTCCAGAGGCTTCAGTGAGGTCTGTACGCATGTGTGGGAAGGCAGCTTGGGTGTGTGTGAGTGCATGCGCAGGGTGAGGGCATTGTATTATGGGGGTGGCCATAGCGCACATGCTATTGTGTATGTGTATGCCCTTTTGGCACCCAAGCAAAAAAGAAGCTTCGCCACCACTGTCCTAGGCTTTTGTTTCCAGATTTCCAAATGAAGGAACCAAATTGCCAACAGAAAGGAGAGTTGTGAAATAATCACAATGATTCATGTTCTTTCAAGGAATTTTGTTACTAAAGAATGAGATGGGCCATGCTCTTTTCTCATTCCATATTCAGAAATCAGATGGTTTCACCTTTAAATCTCCAATACAGGCGATAGAACACATCACCTGAAAGAAAAATATTAGTTTATGGTGTGTAGTCTATTTTCCTATTACTGATATAGTGTCGTCTAGTACAGTGTTTTTCAACCAGTGTGCCATGAGACATGGTCAGGTGTGCCGCGAAGCTCAGAGAGAGAAAGAAATAAAGAGAGAGAGAGAGAGAGAGAGAAAGAAAGAAAGAGAGAGAAAGCAAGAGAGAGAGAGAGAGAGAGAAAGAAAGAAAGAGAAAGAGAGAAAGAAAGCAAGAGAGAGAGAGAAAGAAAGCAAGAGAGAGAAAAAGAAAACAAGAGAGAGAGAAAGAAAGAGAGAGAAAGAAAGAAAGAGAGAGAGAGATAGAGAAAGAAAGCAAGAGAGAGAGAGAGAAAGAAAGCAAGAGAGAGAACAAGAGAGAGAGAGAAAGAAAGAGAGAGAGAGAAAGAAAGAGAGAGAGAGAGAAAGAGAGGGAGGGAAGTTGGGAGAGAGAAAGACATAGAGGGAGGGAGGGAGGGAGAAAGAGAGCAAAAAAGAGAGGAAGGAAGGAAGGGAGAAAGAAAGAGGGATGGAGATAGAGAGAAAAAAAAGAAAATAGAGCGAAAGGGAAGAAGAGAAAGAAATTTTTTTTGTCCAAACTTTTTTTAGCCCCCCCCCCCCCCACTCAATGTACCCCAGGGTTTTGTAAATGTAAAAAATGTGCCATGGCTCAAAAAAGATTGAAAATCACTGGTCTAGTAAAGCCTTGTTCTGTTATATAAGCACAGTAATAACTGGATGACTATAAATCAACACTGAGGAACTGATCATAGCTTACATAGCTTCATCCTCCAGAATTAGGAACTTGTATGATGCAGTCAATGACATTTTCAGTGTTCAGGACAAAATAGTCTCACTCAAAAACATCCTGCTGGAATAGTCTAAATTGGCTTTGCTGTGCTGGAACAAAACTCAAAACGGAGTGTTTTGGTTTTGCTTCAGGACCAAACTTTTGGTCCTATACATTGAGTTCAGTACATGTGACGTTTATTTATTTTATTTTTATATTATTTTATTGTATTTGTCAAACAAGTATAGAGTTATAGTTTGTATTAACATAACAAAGTATAAAGAAGTGATTAAAAGGATAATAGGGCAGAAGGACAGGGACGGTAGGCACAATAGTCATAACTAGAGATGCTTTTCTTTGTCCAGAAACCTCAAAATGCTATCACTCAAAAAGATTTGAACTTTGTTCTGAGCCTGAGACATTTTATACATTCCTATGTGTAACCTTGTCTTCGCTGATTAATTGCTGCACCTGTTTGGTGCGTGCTCAAACATAGCAGTGCCAACACCAGTGTGTCAAAATCCAGCAATGTGCGTCCGTGCTGACTTTCCTATGCCTGCTGGAGCATATGATCTGATTAGTTAGTTTTTGTATCTGCTCGCTTACCTAAGCATTTGCCCCAATACTTCTGAGAAGTTTTGGAAGATTTCTGGGTGAGACAGCTACTCAGACCAACAATGGAACAAATAAGCATCATTTCTACCAGGTTTGCAACTTAGGAAAATTGAAATGTTGGGGCATGCAACATGAAATTACCACTGGAGACTCCTGCTGAACTAGTTTATTTTATCCATAGCAAACTTGATAAGACACTGTATTAAAAGGCACATTTTCATCTGCAGAGGGATGCTTAAGATAGATCATGTTCCTGCACATTGTGTCCTATTTTTACTACCTCTCCAATGTTTTTTTCTGTTGGTTTAAAATATCTGAAAATGCCTTACCAACTTATTATCACATGGTATCTATCAATAACACTGCATTATTAATTAATTTATTGATTTATCACACTTCTTAACCGCCCGTCTCCCTTGGAGGTCCTAGGCTGCCAGATGTATTTTCAATACCTACCTAAGTTGCAAAGTGTATTTTCAGATATAATTCCTTCACTAAAGTAAAATTAAGACTCTAACCCAGTAAATACACCCCATTTCCTCCTTAAATTGTCTCTTGTGGTTCCTCCCCTTGCAATCCTTTTAAATGTTTGCTCCAGATTTTTTAAATTTGAGAAGTGATTGTAGAAGAGCTTTCCTCCAATCATTTACATTTAAAGATGAAGAATGAAACAGTTTGAAGATTTGGAAAGCGATGTTACATCTGTGAAGATTTAGATTATTTCTGCATATAACCAGCAATAATTCTGAATTTTAGCCTAGTGGTTAAATTATGAAAATTCCATTCCTGGCTGTGTCCATTTTTCTTGTTAATTTTTTATTATTTATTGTTTCAGTGGTGGGATTCAAATCATTTAACAACTGGTTCTCTGTACTAATGACCAGCCGGATAGGCATGGCTGGGTGGTCATGTGACTGGGTGGGCATGGCCAGCTCAACATCACTCACATCGAGGGGTGCTTCGCCTCAGCCGGTCTCTCATTACCGTGAGGATGCTGCAATGATCATGTGGAAAATGGTCATAAGTCACTTTTTTCAGTGACATTGTAACTTTGAATGTTCACTAAGGGAACTGTTGTAAGTCAAGGATTACCTGTAGAAAAATACAAAAAGTTTCTTTGCTGCCCTAAATACCAATCATTACATTAGAAATGAGGGAATGCATACTGAAAATCAATGACAGTCACAAAAGTCATGGAAACCTAAACCATTCTGTCTAAATGCCTTCCTTTTGATCAGCAATACCTGCAACCCAGAGTTACAGGGTTGGACTGAATGTGTATGTGTATGTAGTTGATGATTGCTATGACAATGTATTTCTAAATTAGTTTCTTAACTTTTTAATATTGGATTTGTATTTGTACTGCATTATTGTTATGTTGTGAGCCACCCTGAGTCCTCGGAGAGGGGCGGCATACAAATCTAATAAATTATTATTATTATTATTATTATTATTATTATTATTATTATTATTATTATTATTACAAATCAGGCAGAGTGCCAGAGCCCTTTGAGGAATTAAAATAATTAAAATGCAATGATATCTATCAACAGTCAACTCTTGCTCATAAAATGAAACTCTTTAGCAGAGAGGTCATTTAAGCTCTCCAGAAAGTGGGAGGACATACTGGGACTACAAAATGCCAAGCTAAGGAGACAGATTAACAAAGTATATAGGGGATCCAGGTTCAAATCTCTGCCCTCCCAAGCTTATCAGGATCACAATAAAAACCAATACATGCCACAGATATCTAAATAAACTTCAAGCCTGGTGCCATGTTACTAAGCCTTATTATCGTGAGAGAAAACTAAAATGAATTGGAGGGAGGATCCACATCCTTTAAAATCTATCACTGAGCAATCATGTAGCTTGGCCACTCTGAAGCAATGCAAGAGACTTCTGTCCTAGAGGTGCTTTTTCAAGAGTCAACTGGACTTTCTGGAAACCAAGATCTGGATGACTGAAGAATCCCCACAGACAAGAGACTCCTGTGCTCAGTGAACTGACATAGCACCCTTCCCCACCTAGGAGAAGCAAGCTTTAGTTCTATTTGCACCCTTTCAAGATACCAGCGAGTCTTCCTTACTTCATCTCACAAGATACCAATTCAGTTAATGCCCTTCAAGCATAACATTAATTAAAATGTTAATCCAGTAACAGCCATTCACATTGTCATTTCTTTGCAAATATGAGTTAAATCTTAAATGTGAAGGTTAGCTCCATTTTTCAAGTAAGAATACATTTCAGCTATATTCTAGGCATTGTCCCCTCCTGCATCCAATGCCAACACCAAGAATTGGGTATATTTCTAAGATTTGTATTGGAAGAAACGTTTAGTAGGTTCAAAAAAAGGAGAAAATGAATTTTAAACAAACTAAAGGCAGAATCTATTCCCAGAATTAAAGGACAAACCTAAAAAATTACTTTCTTTCCTGATTGTTGGGATGAATAATTTGCGAAACAACAATATGTGTCTGAAGAATGCTTAGGGAGAATACAGACATCCCAGTATAACAGTATTGAATTAAGCATTTGCTATCCAGAATGACATAATCTGATTAGTGATGACACTAAACATTATCACTGGGAAGCTAATATATCAACATGTGTGATTTGTAATCCATGAATCATTGATAAACAGAACTCTTCTTCCCTTCCCAAGTCTTCCAACAAATTAGCATAATCATCAGCTTGTTATATAGATTTTAAAGCAGTTTTGAGTTATAGGGAGTATATTTCTTATTCCTCTTGTGAGTGCAACTTTCTATACAACCTACTACATTGAAGAGTCCAAGAATTCTTAGTCAATTCTGAAATATTCTTTAATTTATGGAACATGCTTGATTTGTGATATGGATTGATGAAGAAATGTACTGGGGCATGAAGCATTGATACCACTATGTGGTTCAAATTTCCTAGTTACCAGACTAGAAATAGTTAATGGTTTATATGGGAAGAAGAACCTGATCTGAGACCTTTGGATCTGTACAGAGTAATGAAGATTACCTTGATGGGGATATTGTATACAGACTCAGTTACTAAGTAGATAACCCATTTTTTCCTAGTAATGGATAATGCCTATCTCTGGCAAGGTCATTTTCCTTACTTTCTACAGAATCCTATTAGAACCCTAGTGCAAGCATTGGAACTGCAGTAGGACATTAATTCGGAAAGAAATTCAGCATAACAATGAATTGATATTTAATCTGAAGCAACCCCAAATAAACTTATTTAAAGGGCACCTGTTGCAGGCCAAGTCTAAGAGATTTATTATGAGTTGCTGGTATGATGAATCACAAACCTCTAATGGGCTTAAATAAGTTACTCTTATTTAATCCTCACTCACTTAATCAGAAAAAGAAGAAATACCACTAACACCACCATTACCACAATAACAAAAGCCAGCAGAGGAAAAAAGAACCTGAATGTTTAACTTGATATTCTGAAAAGATCAGTTTTTATAATTTGAAGTATGGTCTTCCTCAGATAGAAAAATAAATATACAAAATAAATATTAACATTAGATGCTTTTTAAAATAAATGCTTGCCTTCAAATATTGGATGCATATAATTGTTTTTAATATAGGAACTTTGGAAGATATAACAATCAACATGCACACAGTAACTTGCAAGTTCTTTATGTTGAACAAAATGTGAGTGGCTCATTTTTAGAACCATAGAACTATTTTCTTATCCTAAGGTGGTATGAATAAAAGCCTTTTAAAATATTGCCTGGTCTCCAGGCTAAAGGAAACATTCTATGATGTAGGACTTTCCTACCCCTGCCAATTTTAGTCACCTGCAACCCTTACTGGTTACTCTTGAGAATCCTTTAATATCCTTCCATCTGATTTCAGCCCCTCCTAGTTTAACTCCATTCTGACTAGTCTAGTGCTTTTCTAATGGTTCCTCTAATCTGCAATGGAAAAAATTAAATACAAAAATCTGAATCAATACTTTTACTGCTACAATGACTTTGGCTATGTTGCATCAGTTGCACGCCATATATGGACCTCCTGCAAATAGAAAATCTTATTCCTTCTAGAAGGATCCAGAAATTTCCAATTCTTTCTAAGACCTCTATGTGCTACCTACTAAGGAAATACGACTGCAGGAAATACGACTTTAGTAACCAAGTAGTTGATGCATGGAACTCACTACCTGACTCTGTAGTTTCATCACCTAACTCCCAAAACTTCACCCTTAGACTATCCCCTGTTGACCTCTCCCGATTCCTAAAAAATCAGTAAGGGGTGTGTATAAGTGGACTAGCGTGTCTTCTGTTCCCTGCCGTAATGTTTCTAATGTAATGTATACTAGTATCATGTATATAAACATTGTTATATCTTTGTTTACTACTATGCTTGACAAAACAAATAAATAAAAATAAAAAACAAGGTTTAAGGATATGTCCCATCCCAAACTAGCAGTCGCCATATGTGTTAGACTCCAATTTATTGTATGTTGATTAGAAAGTATACGGTTGAGGGAGAAGCCTTCACACAATCCCATTTGAGAGCTTTATTTATTTACTATCAAGAAAAACATAAAGACCATGACTCTGTTGGTCCCTGTGAAATGCCTCAGTAATTTTGAGAGCTGTGTAACACTCCTCAACAATCTTATGTTATCTTATAAGAGATGGACCATAAGGTCTTTTTCTGCCGTCAATCTTCTATGTTTCTATGTTCTGTTTTGGTTTTCTTTTCTTTTAATGAGCAATGAAAATGGGCACATTCTTTAACTGTCCTTCAGATTTCAAATTAATAGTATATGAAAAAGTGACATATTCTGAAGTCAGTCAACAGAGACCAACTCAATGCTGTGTACATAAAAGAAGAAATAATAAAAGCCTAAAGCTGTTGCCTAGGTGATTCACAGAATCCTGCTCTATTAAGGTACCCTGAACTTGTCCATAACAACAAAACTGTCATACTGAAATTAAAGCTAGTCATACTTTTCTAAGGTTCTTAAGAAAAATTGCACCGGGAGATTTTTCCCAAAGTCAACTTTTTGCTACACATTTTTAAAGCTTGATCTTTTTTGCTCGTATCATAGTAGGACCTTCAGTCCACCATAATGTATCCTTGATGAACAAAAAAGTAAAGATGACATAGGACATCAAAAGATATTTCCCAGCTTGTTATTTCCACGTGTTGGGACCACAACTCCAATAAAGCTATTAAATTGAGGAAAGCCGAGCTACTTGAAAGGGCTTGCCCCAAATTTGAGCTGAATGAATTATGCTGTCCTGCCTCTAACTTCTAACTTTATTTTATATTCAGGGAAATATGTCACTTTATTTTATGCTTAGATATAAAGTCAAGTCAAGCACGTATATTACTTGTTCCACTGCCTTCAGTGGAATTTATCTGAGAGTTAAATATCTACAAAAATTATAGACCACTTTTGTGCGACACGTTAGAGGTGCCATTATTAAAATATCATATAAATCCTTGAGATTATACTAGCTTTGCAGTTTTTCGTGAAGACAGGGAAGAGATTCAAAGCTAGATCAAATATTAAAAAACAGGGGACTTGACCAAACAATAATTGAAGGAAAGTTGCAGAGTAATTTTCCAATATACCTTAATTTGGTTCCAACTCTCTGTTTTCCTTTCTAAACCTCTGGTTATTCTTCTGCACTTAGATGTCTTTATTCCTTGTTTGTTTTGCAAAAAAAAGGGGGATGAATTTTTATGCTCTGGCCAATATTAGAGACTTTGGTTTTGCAGCATAACATAAATATTCATGTATATGATATTATTAGCAGTCATATTCTAATATTATTAACTGTAACTGGAGAGCTTTCAGAAAACAGACTAAGCAGAAATACTGAGTCAGTTTCAAACTGATGTTAGAAGAAGAATTTGCCCATCATTAAAAAGAAGCACAACAAAGAATGTTCTTTCTGCGTCAAACTGCCCAAGGAGCTGCTGATACAGTTCTACAGAGGAATCATTGAGTCTATCATCTGCATCTCTATAACTGTCTGGTTTGGTTCTGCAACCCAACAAGACCGCCACAGACTTCAGAGGATAATCAGAACTGCAGAAAAAGCAATTGCTGCCAACCTGCCTTCCATTGAGGATCTGTATACTGCACGAGTCAAAAAGAGGGCAGTGAAAATATTTACTGACCCCTCACATCCTGGACACAAATTCTTTCAACTCCTACCCTCAAAACATCGCTACAGAGCACTGCACAC